>NC_137889.1:61246610-61749035 GCF_963455335.1 Martes martes | reverse complement strand
GTATTTTTTTTTTTAAGATTTTATTTATTTATTGACAGACAGAGATCACAAGTAGGCAGAGAGGCAGACAGAGAGAGAGAGAGGAGGGCAGGCTCCCTGCTGAGCAGAGAGCCCGATGTGGGGCTCGATCCCAGGACCCTGGGATCATGACCTGAGCTGAAGGCAGAGGCTTTAACCCACTGAGCCACCCAGGTGCCCCAGTTTTCTATATTCTTAACTGTTAATTCATCCTCAAATTCTTCCCAGTTTTCTAAACCTTGTCTAAATATGTCAAAATTACAATTCTATCAAGTTCTTTTTTTTTTACGATTTTATTCACATTTGAGAGAGAAAGAATGAGCAGTTGGTGGGGGTGGGGGGAGGTGGAGAAAGAGAGAGGCAGACTCCCCGCTGAGCAAGAAGCCCCACCTGGGGCTGGATCCCAGGACAGAAAGACCATGACCTGAGCCCAAGGCAGGCACTTTACCAAGTGAGCCATCAAGGTGCTCCTCAGCTTCCTTTTTTGCCCTGTGCTAATCAGAGAATGTTGGCCTATTCTTGTACAGCTGTCATAACAGGACTATCCTTCATGTCATTCTGGAGATTCACTTTCACCTTTTCTTAAGTTTGATCTCCTGTTTCCCGGATTTCTTATCTTCTTTCTTACGCCACAGTTGTGGTAGTACCTCCCCGCCATAGCCTCTTCACCCAGTAGCTTCCTGAGAGAAGGTGCACAGAAATAAGTCTGAAATACTGCATATCTGAAAATTTCTTTCCTGTACCTCACAATTAAAATCTACAGTTTGGCAGTATATAGAATAATTTCTTGCATACTTTTGAAACATCGCTCTTTTGACTTTTTGCTTCCTGTGCTGCTTTGAAAAATGTTGAGTCTGTCTGATTTCTGGTACTTTGTATGTGACCTGTTCCATCCCCCCTGCCCTAACCCCTAGCATGAAAACTTTTAAGATATTTCCTTTTATGCCTGGTATTCTAAAAATACTTTGATGTAAGTCTATTTTTATCCATTTGCTGTGTATGCACTCATCTCTTTGAATTGGGAATCTACTGTCTTTAAGTTCTGGGACATTTTTTAAAATTGTTTCTTCGACGATTTACCCTTCTTGATTTTCTATTCTTTGTGAAACACAGGTTGTTCAGTTCCTGAACCTCTGGACCCACTTCGTAATTTTGTTAATTCTTCTCTCCTCTATTCCAGTAACGTACTTTAAGTTATGCTTGTGTATTTTCAAGTATAAGGTACATACAACAAATTTCATTAATTTTTTTTTTAAGATTTTTTTTTATTAGACAGAGAGAGACACAGCGAGAGAGGGAACACAAGCAGAGGGAATGGGAGAAGGAGAAGCAGGCTTCCTGGCAAGCAGGGAAGCCCTATGTGGGGCTTGATCCCAGAACCCTGGGATCACTGCCTGAACTGAAGGTAGACGCTTAATGACAGAGCCACCCAGGAACCCCTCATTCTTTTAACGTATACAGAGTTAGAAGAATTTTGGCAGATGTATACAGTCAGGTAACTACCACTCAACATAAGATAGAATTTTGTGCCTGCCTTTTTTTCATAACGTAACACATGTATCAGTAGTTCATTCTTCTTTTGTTGAGAAGTGGTGCTATTCCATTGTATAGATATACCACATTTTATCAGTGGATAGATATTTCAGTTATTCCCATTTTTAGCTAGTTGGCATGCAGGCTTTTCAATGAAGACATATTTTCTTTTTTTTTTTTTTTCCCAGTGAATTCTGAAGAGTAGAAATGGTGGGTCATATAGTAAGGATGTATTTATCTTCCAAACCATTTTCCAAAGTGGGATTCCAAAGGGGAATCCAAATTTTGCATTCCCATTAGCATGAGAAATCCAGTTTCTCCTCATTCTCATAACTCTTGCATTGTCATTCTTTTCAAGTTTAGCCATTCCAGAGGATGTGTATGAAATCTCATTTTTAAGAAATTTTGTTTTATGATGACTAATAATATTGAGCATCTTTTCATCATAATTTGTATGTTTATTTTTGTGGACTGTCCAAATATTTTGGATTTTTTAGATTATTTGTCTTATTTTGAATTATTTTTTGGATTATTTGTCTTGTTATTGAATTGTAAGAGCTCTTTATATATTTAGGTACAAGTCTTACACCACATATGGATTTTGTAAATATTTTCTCTCAGACTGTGGCTTGTTTTGTAATTTTCTTAATAGTAGTCTTTAAAAATCAGAAGTTTTAAATTTTTATGAAGTTTAATTTATGTTTTCTTTTATAATTTGTGTTTTTCTTTGATATCCAATCTAAGAAAATCTTCTCAAACCAAAATTCATATAGATTTTCTCCCAAGTTTTGTCTAAGAAGTTTCCTAGTTTTAGCCAGTATGTCTGGTTTATGATCATTTCAGTTAATTTGTGTATAGAACATGAGGTAATGGTTGAGGTTCTTTTTTTTTTTTTTTTTTTTTTTTGCATATGAGTATTCAAATGTTTCAGAACAATTTGTTAAAAAGATTTTCTTCTCCTCACTGAATTACCTTGGTACCATTGTCAAATGTCATTTGCCATATATACATAGGTCTTTTTTTTTTTTTTTTAGATTTTATTTATTTATTTGACAGATAGAGATCACAAGTAGGCAGAGAGAGAGGAGGAAGCAGGCTCCCTGCTGAGCAGAGAGCCTGATGCGGGGCTCGATCCCAGGACCCTGAGATCATGACCTGAGCTGAAGGCAGAGGCTTAACCCACTGAGCCACCCAGGCGCCCCCCTTTATTTTTTTTTACTTTATGTCTATTCTTACATTAATAACACACTATCTTGATTGACATAGCTTTATAGAAAATCTTGAAATCAGGTTAAATTGAGTGCTTTAATTTTTTCCCTACATTTTCAAATTAGTTTTGGGTCTTCTAAACACTTGCATTTTCATATGAATTTCAGATTCAGTTTATTGATTTCTAAAAAAATAGCAGGTAGGATGTTGACTGAGATTATATAAAATCTGGGCGTTAACATGGAGAAATTGATATTCTAAAAATATTGAGGCTTCTGATCTATTTGCATGATATATTCCCTTATCGATTTAGGTCTTTTATAAAGGTCTTCATTTATTTTGTTAAATGGATAACTAAGTACTCAATGTTTTTATAATTTTTTAAAAAATTTTAGTTTCCAACTGTACATTGCTGTGAACATTCACATATTAGTTGTATGGAAATACATATGGAAATGTGTTTTTTTCCTCTTGGGGAATACCTAAGGGGAGTTCGTTGGAGCAGATGGTAGATGCATGTTTAACCTTCTAAGAGTTTTATATGTTGACTTTTTTTTTACCTTACTGTCATGCCAAACTCTTCTACAGATTCTAGAAGTATTTTTTCTAAATTTCCTAGGATTTTCTACACATACACATATTTTCTACACATAGACAGTCATGTCGTTGGCAACTAAAGATAGTTTTTCTTCTTCCTTTCTAATTTTTAGGCCTTTTCTTTCTCTGGTTTTACAGTACAATGTTGAATAAAAGTAGTCGGAATGGAAATCCTGTTTTGGGGTCTAGTTCCCAATCCTAGGAGGAAAGCACCCAATTTTTAAAACAAATTTGATTTCTTTAATAGATACACAGGGAGTCTATCTTTTCTTGAGTGAGCTTTGACAGTTTGCAATTTTCAAAAAATTTATTTCATTTACATTGTTAAAATTATTGTCAATAAATTATTGATAATATTCTTTTTAAACATCTGTAGAATCTACAGAGATGTTACATCTCTCATTCTTCATATTGATAAATTTTATCTATCTTCTCTGTGTTTTTCCGGATCAGTCTGGCTGGAAGTTTATTGATTTTATTGAGCTCTTCAAGAATCTGTTTTTTGGTTCTGTTGATCTTTTCTATTTGCCCATTTTCTATTTCACCGTATCTCTATTATTTCTTTCCATCTATTTACTTTGTTTTAAGTTGGCTCTTTTTTTTTTAGTTTCTTAAGATGGAAATTTACGATTTTAGGTCTCTCTTCTGATACAGACGATAAAACTATACATTTCCTGTTAGTGTAATGGCTGTTTTATTTACATTCCACAAATTTTGATACATCCTGTTTTTATTTACATCCAGTTCAAAACATAATCTAATTTCTCCTGTTATTTCTTCTTCAATCAAAAGTTATTTTGAAGCTTAACTTGTGAATATTAGGGGATTTTTCAGATTAAAAAAATTAGTTTAAGTACAGTTGACATTTTATATTAGTTACAGCTATACAACTAGTGATCTAAGAATTATGTACATTATGAAATGCTCACCACAGTAACTATAGTTACCATCTGTCACTATACAAAGGATTACGATATTGTTGGCTATAACTATGCTATACTTTTCACCCTTGTCACTTGTTTATTCTATAACTGGATTTATATTTCTTAGTCCTCTTCAAACAATTTTGTTTATTCCTCTCAGATTTTTAAAAAATTATTGATTTCTAATTTAATTCCACTGACATCAGAAAACATGCTTTGTATAAAAATATTTTATGATTTATTTCATTGCACAAAATATGGTTTATCTTCATGAGTAGGCCATTGCATTAAAAAAAAAATGTGTGTACTATATAGATTTTGGTTGGAGTGTTCTGTAATCATTAGACCAAATTGCTTAATAGTGTTATTAAAACTTTTATATCCTTATTCATATTTTTGTCTACTTGTTCTATCAGTTACTAAGATAAAGGTGTTGAAATGTCCAGATGTAGTTGTACATTTGTTTATTTAGTTTTTGAGATCCACCAAATTTTTTTCTTCATCATTTTTTGAAGACTTTATTTATTTATGAGAGAAAGACAGAGAGAGCACTAGTGAGGGAAAGGGCAGAAGGACAAGCAGACTTCCCACTGAGCAGGGCGCCTGATATGTGGGGCTCTGTCCCAGGATGCTGGGATCGTGACCTGAGCTGAAGGCAGACACTTAACCAACTGAGCCACCCAGGCGTCCCTCTTCTTGCATTTTGAAGCCTTGTGAATAGGCACATACATATTTAGGATTGTGTCTTCTTGATAAATTGACCTGTATGTGCTCTTTGCATGGTAATATTTCCTTGTAGGAAGCATTTATCTGATATTAATAGAACAAATAAACTTTATTTTGAATAGTCTTTGCAGTCTTAGTCTTTTGATAGTCTTTCCCTATTCTTTTCTTTTTAACCTTCATTTCTATATTTAAGGTAGCTTTTGTTAGGCCGTTTATAGTTAGACATCTGACTTTCAATTAGACTGTCTCTTAAAGAGTGGCTTGATCCTTGGTCATCTCTTTGCTGCCCTCAGGATGTGTAGCAGAATGTCTGTCAATGTGTGAGTGTGAATTGAAGGAACGAAGTAGCAGCAAGTAGACAATCACGTTGGACAGTGTTGAGCCATGCAGCGTGATAGAATGTATGTATGAGTTTGTTGAATTTTCTCTTTCCGTGGAAATTTATATGTTAGGCATTCAATTAAGGCCAGAACATATTTAGGAATAACTAATGGAGAGGGTGCATTTGGCTTTGAACATTACTAACTTGACTCCTATTCAGTTAACATGGCTTCCATTATTTTTTTCTTTTTTCTCAATTGTTTAAAACAATTAAAAATTTTCTCAGTTTCAAACCTCAAAGATTGTTAGAAATAAATTTAATTTATTTCTGGACCTTGAAGAGAATGTCTTTTATTATTTGGTAATGGGGAATGGGCAGAAATTATGCTTTAATATCCTTAAAAAATAAATACAAGAAAAAAAATTAATACAAGAGAAACCATTAAATGTATGAAAGTAAAACATTTGGAATTGTTTTTATCCTTTCTAGTCTTTTTTCTCAATTAAATAAAATTAGTGAAATCCTTTTGGGGTTATGAAGACTCTGAGAAATGTGTTCTATATAATCTCCATAGCCCTTTTTAGTAGATCACTAAGAATTATAAATTAGCTAAGTTTCTTAAAAGGCAGAAATAATTTCAGAAGCCATCTAATAATTCTAAATTTAAATGGTTAACACAATTAATAGCATATCCTTTAAATAAGGCAATTAAATGCAAACATAACTTGCTAAATTTTCACGATTGAAAATTAATTTTTTTTAAGATTTTATTTATTAATTTGACAGAAAGAGAGAGAGAGAGAGAGTGAGTACAGGCAGGGAGAGTGGCAGGCCAAGGGAGAGGCAGAAGCAGACTTCCCACTGAGCAGGGAGCCTGATGTGGGTCTCGCACGCAGGACAAGGAGAACACAACCCAAGCCGAAGACAGTTGCTTAACCAACTGGGCCAACCAGGTGTCTGAAAAATAATTTTTGAAAACTTAGGTAGATGATATGCAATATTAACTAAAGCACTGTGATCCTGGGCATGTGCTAGAGCATATAGATATTAATTACACATATGTGTGTAACCAACAGCCATGTTGAGGTGTTATCACCAGAGAAAATTATCTTCATTCAGGCTGTGTCCCAAGACGTTACAGAGGGTAGCATTTACGACATTAGGTAATTGTGTCACAGTTCAACATGTAGCCCTGAGACTGACAGGCTGAAATCAACTGAACGTTGGTTTTATGGACACCCTGAGAGCTGGTCCCTCTCTTCAGAGAAGATTCATGACACTCGTTTCAAAAGCAGAAGGCCATTTAATGAATTGGCAATGACAGGAAAAGTCATAGGAATCACAGCACTCCTAGTCCATTTTCTTCCTGTGGTCAGATTTTATTAGAAACCAAATTATAACCCCAAACCACTTTACATTGAAAAATTACTCTTACAAGGACCAGAAATACTATAAATCAGACCAGAACTTCTGGTAGTATGACAGGTGAAGCTGACATGAACACCCCCCCGTATTCCATTTATTTGGCAAAATAATATAACAGCAACAGAAGTCCTACAAAACCTAGCACAAAAGAAAAAGAAATCCCCAGAGGCCAGAAATAAATAAGGAATTCAATGCCAGAAACCATAAGACCCAAGGCATCCTGCTCAACTATTTACATAAAAACTGGTCTAGGACCAGTGCACTCCAGCAGATGCAAAGACAAAACCACTCCATAAGAATGCTTTCAAACCCTTGGTGCACAGGACTGAAAAGAAGAGACGATGATCTCTACTGAAGATAGTACGTTCCCCATAAAAAGTCACCAAGCACTTGAGGAAACAAACCAAGTATTTGTAAGAATATTAAACATTGGGAGAGTTTACAACTGTACAGCTCCCCAGGTCTTGCAGCATCAAAGCAATGTGGCCAGTCCAAGTGCGGGGTCAGAGTGGGCATCAGAGATCAGGAGGAGTAGAGGTTCCGTGATGAGCTCAGGTTTACTCTAGTAATCCCCCAAATATTTTTCCTGCCAGAGCATCAGGGCATATTAGTTCATTGAGAACATACTTCTGTATATTGTATATTTACGATGGACTTTAAATAATTTGATGGGAAAAACGGGAAATCATGATATGGAGAAGGCCTAATTTGGGAAATCATGTAGAGAATGAGGAATACGGACAGACAGAAAAGTAAGAATAGATTAGGAGAATAGGTAGTATATCTCGGCACATTGAAAATATGTGGGACATGCTGCTATCCTCTGCTGACCTTTTATGAACCATTAAATCACCTTATTAGCTCTTCTGCCCTTTTGGTGTTTGCATTTCAGTTATTTTATTTTTGAATTAAAAATTTTTTTTTCAGTTTTTTAAATAAGCTCCTCTCCCGCCCTTGAAAAAGCATTATATTAACTTATATATGCTCTACATGGTTTTTGTGTGTGTGTGTTTTTGTCCCGAGTTGCAAAAGGGTATTTATAGCAAACTACTCTTTTGTGACCTCATCTGTTCAGTTTTATCACCAAATGTTGCTCTTCGGAGTAGATATTTCTACAGAAAGTGTTCAAAATCAGAGATAGCGTGCTAAAATTAAATTACGACCTCACAAATATTAAAAACGTTGAATGCCAACATGTATGGATTGGGGTACAAAATTGTTTTAAAATCTGAGAGAAGGATTAGTAGTTGATTTGAAGTCACATTAAAATAGGATGGAGTGAAGAGATCGCTCTGTAAGCCAAGCGCATGAATTCAATTCAACACATGCCACCATCTTCAAATAACACTTATTAAGTACACAAGTGTTTGAGGTCTGTACTCTGTTTATTCACCGAAAAAAGGACATATGTTCTAAAGAAGATGGGAGGTGTTCCTGTGCTTTTGTCATTTAAGTGATAGGCATGTGAGGTGTAAATGAAATTTTATTGATAAAACACTTCTTCGTTCATTTACTTCATAGGAGGTTTTACACCCATCTGATCCCTTTCCTCCACAAGTCAGACTACAGTGGGGCTGGAATCACAGGCGTGCAGAAAATCCCCGCTGGCTGGGTCTGTGCCGTGTTCCCAGGCGCACCAAACAGGCTGTTTACAATGAGCAGCCATTTGGAAAGCAGAGCAGAGCCTCTCACTGTATCTCACAGAATGGCCCCAGTTGCCCCAAGCCATGCCTGTGTTGCTCACACAGTACACCCTTTATAAGTCCAGAGACGGAATTTCAATGAGGAGCACTGAGGTATGTTTTTCCAAAAGTGGCATCTGGCTCAAGGATTGGTTACGTGAATGGCCCAGCAGCTGGTTATACCTGCGGTTTCTGCTAATTAGCCTGAGGTTGTGCTGGCTGCCTCCTTGGGCTTTCAGAATACATCCAACCTTTCGTCATCATCGCAACTCTAAAGATGGCCCAAATGTGTGTGTGGTAAAGTCCGGGGGCCTTTGAACTTGGTGCGGATACCTGTCTTATTGTGGACAGAGTGGATATTTATTCCCTGGCCTACACTTATCCACTAATGATGGGTCAAGTCATTTGGATTTCAAATACAGTAATAATTAATCCTGAGGAAGTTTAGCCTAAGTACAGGTTTCCTTTCCCTTAGAACCTTAGGAACGACTGTTTCTCCCCAAAGAGGGCAAATGTTTTCCTAAAAAATTAAAAATACTTCTATATCCATCTGTCTCTGTCATGCTGCTTTATTCTGTATTTATCTCTGTGGATACAGAAACTGCTCTGGATGTTTGAGGGATGTACATGTTTGTGTATGGGTGCATGTATATTTATAAACAGGGTTTTTACTATAAGGAGAAAAGAAGATTCCTGGTAGAACTGTGGCCGGAAGGGCCCACTTACTTCCAGCAGTAAAGCCCTCTGGACCACACAGAAAACAGCTCCATCCAGTCCTCTGCCACATTTCCCTCTTCTGTTCAGGAGAGGACAGAGGTGGAAACTGTCTCTCAAGCAATAGGCAAAATGTAGCTCACATCTAACCGTACCCCTTCTCTATTTCTGGGGCCTCTGTGCATCTGAGAGCTTCCTGCACAGCTAGATAAATACTGTTTGGATGACAGAGCATAGGATCAGAAGTCTGAAGACTTGGTTCTATTTTCAGATCTATCCTAGGACAAAGGAGATGCTTATGTACAAATTCTGTCAATCTCTCTACTCTCCATGTTCCCCGTTGATAGAAAATGGTGATAAATAGGTCATATTTGTAGGCATCTTGTTTCACAGAGTCCATATGACTTTACCATGAAACTTTCTCAGGTAAAACTCTGGGGAAAAGATTCAGAAAATGTAACTAATTAATGAAGTTCTATCCAGAAGAGAGTCTTAAATACTTAAAATTGAGGGGCCAATGCAGTTAGAAGGCTACATCAGACCGTATCAAAATTGGATCCATGTTTCACATCATGAGAACACGGAAAACTTGGTTAATGATGTCCTAACATTGTTGGCTTAGCCACATATTCCCCAAACCCAATACAACCCATGCACTTCATACTATCCTTTCTCTGCTTTTTCCCCTACCATCCTCTATGACCAGCCATGTAAACTGAAACTCCCTAGCAATAAAAAATCAAAACAAATTAAAAAAACCCTCTGTTTCTTCTTCTTAGAAACCTTCCATCAACCCTGACTTCTACTTTTTGCTCTCTTAAATTAATTTTGACACACCAGGTTGTTACCTCCACAGTCAACCTGAATTTTGGTTCTGTACCAATCCTGAAACAGGCCTCCACACTCTTTAATTCATACTCACCTCAGCGCAACCTCCAGACAACATTCATCCCAAAGCACTAGTGAGCAGTGAAGAATTTACCAAAGATTTCATAGATGAAATAGAAGAGGATGTTTACGTAGCCTCCCCCCTACCAAATACATACAATAAGTAAACTAGCAACCCATAGTTAGACAATTTCCCCCCCCTATATAATGTGTAAACAATGTTTTTTCCCCAGTTGAATGCGTAACATCTGACTCAGGCCATTATACCTTCCATCCAAATTTCTATCCTTGGTCCCCTACCATAGTTCGTCTCTTTCAAGAGGTTAGTACCAGCCTGAGGGTCTCTTTTGGCAGACAGTAGCTTATCAGTTCTCTTTTCCAGGAATTCAATTCAGGTGTGTACCACAGTCAACTGGACAGCCTATGTGCATGCATCTCTTCTCAGCTCCATGATCAGTGGTGCCATAAAATTGGCTATGGTGGGAAACCAAGGAAATTGGTGAATGCCACACATCATGGTATCCTCTCCCTTCCTCCCATTTTTTCCCCCAGAGAACCATTGTTAAACATCCACCAACACACAACGGGGTAATAGGTAAAGCTTCTAGTGATAGGTGCAGCATGGGAACAAGACAATAGAAACTAACATAGTCATTTTTGCCCCATAAGTGTGTGCAGCTAATAGCAGCCCAGTTGTTTTCGATAAACAGGTGTCTCTTTGCAAAAGAATGTTCCTTCCAGATTCGAAGTAGTGAAATGTTTCTCCAGATCATCCAGAATTGCTTTTAGTAGAATGCCAGGGAAGACATTTTGTAATAAACGTCCTTCAAAAATTTAGAGGGATTACTTAAAATCTAAATAAAGAAAAAAATTTAACATCTTAAAAAATCTTAATTAAAAAATTTTTTGTAGGGAAGAGATTCGTCCTTGAGAAAACAGTGTTTCATTAAATGATGCTTTATATTTTACAAGTTTTGTATTGAATATAATCTATAGTCCTTATCTAAAAGGATTAAGAGAATGAGTGAAAGGTAATAAGGAAACTTTGGCCAATTCAATTAAAATTCCAGTCTTAGAGGGACTCCTGGATGGCTCAGTGTGTGGAGTGTGGGACTCTTGATCTCTGGGTTATGAGTTCGAGCCCCACATTAGGTATATAGATTACTTAAAATAAAACCTCTAAAAAAAAAATTCTGGTTTTAGAAATACAAAAATATAAAATGTAATGTGTTTCTTAGAATTCAGGAAATGTAGTGTAAGTGGGTTAAAGCAGGAAAATGGAGTGTGATGAGCACATCAAGACAGACCCTGAAACTGGAAAAAGCCGCTGAGGAGTCCATGCCACCGTCGTGGACACGGTCAGCCTAATCTCCTTGTAGATGTCTTTGTACTACCAGGAAAGAGTTGGGCAGAAGTCATCTTTTACCTAATTAGGTGAGAAAGTGTACGTAAGAAACATTTTTCAATAAGAGAGTTAGCATTTCTAATTAGAGTAGAAGGAAAGAAGATTTGATGTAAGAAGAACTGGTGTTCCTGAGACAGGGCTATGGAGGCAGCCGGTTTAGCTTAAAATTAGGAGACTAGGGTGAGGCAAGGTAGCCCTGACAGGTAAAACCAACCAAGGCATTGGAAGTTGTATCAAACAGTTGGGATAGAAGGGAACCAAACTGAATTTAGCTGCTTTTTAAGTCTTTATTGAACACATCTCATTTCATTTTGTTTCATTTGGTTTTTAAGAAGAGTCTCTTCTTTTCTTCTTCTTCTTCTCCTTCTTTTTTTTTTTTTTTTTAATTAAAAAGATGAATAAAATCCAGTGCTTCTCTCCTAGTTTGCTGTTATGGCTGTGTGTCTGAGTCCATTCTGGCTGTTACAACAAAGTATCAGAATGGGTAGCTTATAATCAGCAGAAATTTAGTTCTTACAGTTCAGGAGACTGGGAAGTTCAAGATCCAGACACTAGCGTGGTCCTGTTCTCTGTTGAGGGCCTCCTTCCTGGCTTATAGCTGGGGCCGTCTTGCCGGGTCCTTCCATGGTGGAAGGGGCCAGGGATCTCCCTGCCGCCTCTTTAGGAAGGCTATGAATCCCCTTCACCAGGGCTCCACCCTTATCATTTAAGTACCTCCTGGAGGCCCCACTTCTTAATTCTACCATTTTTGAGGAATAGAATTTGTGGGGGGATACATTCAATGACAGCAGTGTCAGATCACATCTTTCGGATTTATTAAGTGCCTGCTTCACAATTAGGAGCATCAAAGTTGCAAACATTACTTCCGTTACTAATTAGTAACTAAGTAATTAGTAATTAAGAAAATTACTAATAATTTTCTTAATTATTAGTATCCATATTTAGGCTATTTGCTTAGATTTCCTCTTTTGAAATGTTTATAAGTTTTGACAAACAGTTATTTAAATTATTTTATGCACTTGAATCTGCACATACTCTCTGTATTTCTTTCATTGATTTTTTAAAAAAAGATTTTATTTATTTATTTGAGAGAGACAGATAGTGACAGAGAGAATGAGAGAGAGCACAAGTGGGCAGGAGAGGGAGAAGCAGGCTCCTGCTGAGCAAGGAGCCCTCTGTGGGGCTCAATCCCAGGACCCTGGGATCATGACCTAAGAGAAAGTCTGACGCTTAACTGACTGAGCCCCTCAGAAGTCCCTGTTTCATTGATTTTTATCCCATGAAAGACTTCCATCCAGAGATCAAATAAAACTCACCTGTATTTCCTTCTATATTTTTTAAAGTTTCATATATAAGTTAACTCTTCAATGTAATTGAAAAGAATTTCAGTGAATGATTTGTGATAAACCTCTAATTTTATTATTAATTTTTTGACTAATGGATTGTACTCCAACTTTGCCATTTCTTTTTTGTTCCATTTGTAATGTGGCTTTTGTAATATAACATTAATTTACACATAACAAGATCTGTCTTTGACTTTTCTTTCTTGTACCATTTATTATACTGTAGAGTCTTTATGTAGATATTTTTAATTATTACACCCCTATAAGCATTTTAACAAAGAGAACTGAATGTACCTCTCCATTACTTTTCATTTTCAATTGATCTAGTTCTTTTTATCCATTTATTAATTAAAAAAACTCTCCAAAATTTTGATTAAATGTGTATTAGACCACCAAAAGTTTTATTTTAGAAAAATTTCCATTTTCACAACATTTATCTAGAGACATAGCACTTTTTTCCCTTTTAAGATGACAAGGAATTTGTTTAGTTTACTGCTATATGCTCAGTATGGGGTTGATCCCCAACAAATATTTATGGAAGAATGTGATCTTAAGCAGTAAACACAGTCTAAGGAGATTTGTGAGACGTATCTGTTCTTCACTATAAAATAGCTGAAAATTGAGGAGAGGTAGGGGAATGATGGAGCTTGAATCATCCGTTGCTCCAGTGGTGCTTTTCCTCTGTGAGTTCTTGTGGTCTATGTCTTTCTGTATCAGGTTTAAATTTCTCTGCCTAGATTGGAAGACTCTGAACATCCAGCTTGTTCCCTCTATGTTCTTCCTCCACATCCACTTAGCTAGACACCCCCGCCCTTTACCTCCCCGCTGTCTGCTCTTTGTCTTTGCTCCTTTTTCTCCTTCATGGGGCAGGTATCTGTCGGCTTTTCAATGATCACCAGCCACCAATGCCTACCCACTTCCATTCTCATGCTATTAATCTTCTAAATAATCACTTTAATAACTTAATAATTCTTAAAATAATTACTTTGTATATATTTTTAATGTACACTCACCCCTTACTATAATACTTTTATTAGTTTTAATTGCTTGCCAGTTGCTTATATTGGCTATTTTGAAGATTTTATTTTATTTATTTATTTTTCAAAAATATTTTGTTTATTTATTTGACAGAGATCACAAGTAGGCAGAGAGGCAGGCAGGGTCGGGGGGGGGGCGGGTAGCAGGCTCCCTGCTGAGCAGAGAGCCGGATGTGGGCTCGATCCCAGGACCTGAGATCATGACCTGAGCCGAGGGCAGAGGCTTAACCAACTGAGCCACTTAGGTGCCCCATATTGGCTATTTTTAAAGGCAGGAGATCATATGAGAAATTAAGATAATTTGCACTCCCCTTTTCATTAGGGAGGTATCTTATTTATGTTAAATATCTTAACATATTAGCTAAACCTTCTAGGTAATCCTAAATATTGGTGGCAGTAATGGACTTCCTTACCTTGTTTCTGATATTAATGGAAATAGAAATGTGTCAGGTGTCTTGAAGTAAATATTATTTGCTATAGATAGAATTTCTCTTTTTATTCTATAGTTGAAATTTTAATGAATAATTGGAATATTAGTTGCTGGCCCCTCATTATTTTGAAACTAATAATACTGTTTTGCGCTATTTCACCTCTGGAGCCCCATCTGAGGTAGACTGGTCAAAATCAGATTGGGGAGTACTCTTGTCCTTCAGGTCCAGGAAGGTCTGGTTCATCATATTCTGGCATCTTTTTCTGGTAGGTTGGAACCTTCCGTTGTTATAGGTAGAGAATGAGTACTGATCCCAGCCGTAAAGTGACGCCTTCATAATCATATGGCCGGATAGAACAGGGCTAGGGTGGGATCTTGGGAGTCCATGATGCCATGATGCTACTTTCATATGTTTGAATTTCACAAAACAGTAAAATAACAAGGATTGAATAAGTAAACTAATGTGAGAGTGAAAGAAAGACGAAGAGCAGGGAATAACGTGATTTTCACCTTCGTATTTCACCAGGTAAGGATATAAAGGAAAATTTGTCATCAGTTCATCACCATCTTTTTTTTTTTTTTTTTTTTAAGAAAGAACACCCAAAAGTGGAAAGGTTCTTAGAAGTACATAAAGTTAAGCTACAGATAGCTTTTATAGGGCTCCTGGGTGGCTCAGTGGGTTAAAGCCTCTGCTTTTGGCTTGGGTCATGATCCCAGGGTCCTGGGATCGAGCCCCACATCGGGCTCTCTGCTCTGTGGGGAGCCTGCTTCCTCCTCTCCTCTCTGCCTGCCTCTCTGCCTACTTGTGATCTCTGTCTGTCAAATAAATAAATAAAATCTTAAAAAAAATAAACAGGTGTCTTTCTTCTACAGATAGCTTTTAAAAAATTATTTATTTAAGAGAGAGGGAGGGAGAGCACGGTGGGGGGGGTGCTGCAGAGGGAGAGGGGACAAGCAGATTCCCAACTGAGTGTGGAGTCCGACGTTGGACTCAATCCCAGGACCCTGAGATCACAACCTGAGCAGAAACCAAGAGTTGGATGCTTGGCTGACTGAGCCACCCAGATACCCCAGATAGCTTTTATAGAGTATACATTTAACCTTAGGGAAAAAACAAATCACTATCTTGCCCTTTGGTTCCCTCCTGAGTTTTGCTGCAGACCACCAAAATACTTCAACACAGACTGCTGCTGCTCAGTGCACTGGCCTTAAGAAGTCTCAGGCATCTTGGAATGTTAGAAGTAACTCCCTTGACTCTGAAGGATGGTGATCTTTGGAGACCGGAAGAACCAAAGGTGTGTTCATTCTTAGGGTGCTGAATCCAAAGGGGCTTTAAAGACTAGAAGTGTATATGAAGGGAAATTAACTCCAATATGGTGTAAGGCAAGTGTAGCTGCCCACAGGGCAGTCTTTAGAGTGGTGAAGCCATCGGCTGTGTCTTTACACTTGTAGTAAATGCACAGACAGTCCTATGGCCCTGAAGCTGGTAACTAGCTGAGCTAGTCTGGGGATCATGGTGAAGGTAGCTGGTGTGAAGGGGGCTTAGTGACAAGTCAGACCTGAAACTCCACCCTCTTTCTAGGGAGATGCATGTTCCAATTTCCTGTGATGTGTGCATAGTATCTGAATCAATATATATATATTTAAAGATTTTATTTATTTATTTAACAGACAGAGATTACAAGTAGGCAGAGAGGCAGGCAGAGTGAGGGGGGGAAGCAGGCTCGCCACTGAGCAGAGAGCCCGATGGATGCGGGGCTCAATTCCAGGACCCTGGGATCATGACCTGAGCCGAAGGCAGAGGCTTTAACCCACTAAGCCACCCAGGCACCCCTGAATCAATATATTTCAACATGCCTTTGCTCAGATAATTATTTTCACTGAATGGACTGGTTTGTCATAAGCTCCCCTTTTTAAACATATTCTTCCTTGGGAATATCTGAAATACGGACAGTAAAAATACCTACAGTTACTTTAATACACTTAGTAGCATAAAATGTCATTAATTCTGGGAATTAGTTATATGAATCCAGCTAATTCTATTTTTCCTGTCAGTTAACTTTCTCAACTTATGAGCATTCATTTACTTAAAATGCTTGATTATGAACCATCTTTCTCTTTGGATAGTGGGTGATTTCACCCTCATACCTGTGTAGTTCATTCTACCTACATACTAGAATATTTTGTTACAGCAATGAATGCTGATTGTCTTATTTGTATATGGATTGTCTTCTGTGAGCCCAACTCAAATTTTGCTGTAAGCAACGTAACTGATTTCCCTGAGTGAAAATGAAGTTAGTGTTGTATCGCATGCCTGAGCTATTTTAGTATACCTTCGTATTTTATATCCACAGTGTTATTTAAGTCATTTGAGTTATTTGAGCTATATAAAACATTAAAAAATTAATGTTTTTAAGTTGTTTTCTAATGCCCAATTTTAAATAATGCTTGAGTAGTCCAAACCAAAAATGCTAGACTAATATGAGCTCAGATAACCACTGGGAACATCAGAGCCTTCCATATAATTTGTATACTGATTTCTGTTTCTGATTTCCAAGCAAATGTTTCACAAAAGGAAACTTTTGGATGTGAAGCATTTAAGGACAATGACATTTTGCCTCATTATTCTTTTTTTTTTTTATCATATTTCCTTTGTCAACAGACCTGATAATCTTGGATTTCATTAGAGACTGTATGTATTCTCTACTGAAAATCGCCATTTCATACTCATTTTCTTCAAAATTATAATTAGTTGTGATCGTGGAACCTGACCTGAATAGGTAGAACATCTTTTTTTTTTCTTTCTTTAAGATTTTATTTATTTATTTGAGTGAGAGACAGAGCACGAGCAGAGGGGGAAGGACACAGGTAAAGGAAGAAGCATACTACATGCTGAGCAGAGAGCCCGATGCTGGGCTCCATCCCAGGACTCTGGGATTGTGACCAGAGATGAAGGCAGACACTTAACCGACTGAGCCACCAAGGTGCCCCTAAACAGAACATCTTGCTGTAGAATCCCTGGCTTCCTGCTGGTACGTGTATGCACCTCATGGCATCCTTTCACAGAGAGTCCTGCTATCTTTACTGTTACCTATTTTACTGTGTGAAGCTGACTGAATTCTCCAAAACTTCCTTTTACATGTATCCATTATCAAGAGTGTTTCCTACGTTTTACTTGTATCCAGTCCACTTCCTTGCCTAGAAGTGGTGAATTTACATGGAGATTCAAAAGTTGCAAAATATCAACAGTTGCAATACACTTCTTAAAAAGCTCAGTGACTCAGGCTGGTGAAAGGGCATGAGACCACCAGCCGAAGCCAGATGGGCCTTGGGGATTCAGAGACACTCCAGTCACGTCAGCCTATGACCGTTAACAACTAGACAACTGATGCATTCTGTACCAACAGCTGAAGCTTCTGGGAGGTCTTTAACCATAGCTCTGAGCAAAGGGCATTGAGGTAATCCAGGATGGAGGTCACCAACGGATGGAAAACTGTGGTGGGATTCTCACTGGTGAGGAGAGAGAAGAGGTTACAGCCTTTTTGCCAAATCCTCTGTGGCTGGATTCAGTGCCCAAGTGATGATTTCCATTGCGAATGCAATCCAACATTGGGGTTATCTGTCTTTGGGAGAAAAACAAGTCCCGATACTGAGTACCACTCTTTCGAGACACTGCCTGAATGTGCTCTCTGGGTCTGATTTCACAGAGTTGTGATGGGGAATTTTCTTATCTGGAATAATTATTTCAGGGACCAAAATGCCTTTAAGAAAATAAATGAATGGCGAAGCTTAAGGCACTGAAATCATCCTGGAGAGAGAAGATTCTGTCTTGTTCTCCTTTTTCACCATTTCCAGGTTGAAAGACAAGATGGGCAGTTTCTTAATCTAATTAAGATAAATGTCTTATAAAATAGAAGCAACTTCCTTCTTCCTTCACCCCTCTGACCTGCACATTTTTCTTTGAGATTTTAGTGCTGTATGTTTAGTTGGTTACTCAACTCACACAAAGCCTGGCTAAGAATGCACTTCAGAGCTCCACTCTAAGCAATAATCTGCGACAAAAAGCCATGACCACATACTTCGGCATTGTGCTGGCACTAACTGAAATGCAGAGCATCATACTCTTTGGGGTCTGCTTCCCCAGACCAGCAGGGAGGACAGATGTGTGAAAGAACAAACACTCCCAGCTATGCCTAATATTGTACAAATGCATAGAATTGACGTATTTATAGCTTCTATAAGCAGTGATATAAATGAGTTTTGTTTTGTGGTTTGGAAATATTTGTGGCTCTGCCTGTGATGAAGGGAGACATGTGAGTCACATATTAAGCAATGATTTCTTCTACTCATCTCTGGTGTGCATGCAACATGCCCTTCACCATCAAGAGCCAAGAATAGAACACTCATATTTAAGCAATAGCCGAATGCATACAAGACTCGGCAATACAACCAGAGCTGTCCTGGGGTCAGGATCAATAGCAGGGTGCTGTGTGAGCACCAGAAAATGGGAATTCACTTTGAAGGCTCGCCTCCCATGTGGATGCAGATCATTTGGAAAATACCCCTTGAAAAAAAGTTTCAGCCATGTCTTCTTTTTCCTCCGAAGATGATGTCAGCATGATGAGAACCTTTGTGTGTGTTCAGGATATTGCTTTTTAAGTCCATACTAATGCATGTTGGTTTTGCTAGATTCCATATATTGGACAGGATTCCCAAGTTGCCAAACATGTGTGCTTGCACACAAACACATACTGCACTAGAATTAATGGTTTAACACACAGCAAGTAGTGAAACACTTTCTATATCTTTTTATTACAAAAATGGGTGGAGGCTTCCAGTTATGGAATAAATAAGTCACGTGAATAAAAGGTCCAGCACAGGGGCACCTGGGTGGCTCAGTGGGTTAAGCCGCTGCCTTTGGCTCAGGTCATGATCTCAGGGTCCTGGGATCGAGTCCCGCATCGGGCTCTCTGCTCAGCAGGGAGCCTTCTTCCCTCTCTCCCTCTCTCTCTGCCTGCCTCTCTGTCTACTGTGATCTCTCTCTGTCAAATAAATAAATAAAATCTTAAAAAAAAAAAAAAAGGTCCAGCACAGAAAATATAATCACTGATAGTGTAACAGCATTGTACAGATGGTGACAGATGCTAGCTACACTTGGGAGCATGGCATAACGTATAGAGACGTTGGATCACTCTGTTGCACAACCGAAACTAATGTGAATTGTGTGTCAACTATGCTCAGAAAAGGATAGAGTCAACATAATGTATTTCTTACAGTGGTTGAATGCCCAAGCAGATTTTCGAATAAACGAATTGTGTTTAATGAACCCCATATATGCATTTTTTTTCAGTCCTTCACACTAAGTCTATCACCAAATCCTGGCAATTTTTCTGAAGAAATAGACTTGTTAGTTTGCCTCATTCAAGTCTTCTCTCTCTTCAATCAGTTTTACCAGAAACTCTGTTTCTTAGGACTTAATTTTGATTGTCATTTACCATCTTAGAGCAGAAAAGTGGTTCCAATGCACCTTTCCTATCAAATTTAAACTGTTCATTCTTGTGTTTAAAAACTTTCCTAATTTCCCTCTTCCCAACTTGTGCCAAGGGGTCATACACCACCTATGCCATTGTTTCTGTCAGTCATGGCTTCATAGGAATCCTCATTTCCTGCATAACTCTGCAGAGGTCTCCTGTCTAGCCCTCTGGCTGCTTACAGTTCTGATTAAATTCAATAAACAAGTATTAAGTACCTGTTCTCCAGGCTCAATGTCAGACTCTTACTCTCTTACTTAGAACCCAATTACAAACTGTATGTGTGTATGTATGTATATATGTATGTATGTATGTATGTATGTATATTTGTTTCCTCTAGGGATGCCATTGGCAAACCAGAGAGAAAACCTACTTCTGGTTATACACCTCTTGAAGCAAACCTCATGAGTGCTTAACACAGGTGCACACACACACTTCTTGGTTCATTTATTTACACTGCCGTGCCTGATCAATCTCCTGTAGGTTACATGTTCTCCAGCTCTGTAATCCTTCCACCTCCCTGACCACACTGAATTTAGAGCTGCATCCCAGTAGAGCTAAAGCGTATGAATCCTACTGCCTACATTTATCCTGCACCAAGCATTTGATTATAAGCTACTTCAAGGTGGAAGCTATATTCCCTGTCCTCTTTGTCAATCCCCACAGCTCCTTCTCTGCTGTAGCATTTTCCCGTACAGTATACTTCTTTAATTCTAGTCTCCTTGAAGCAAGAGGCTTATAGGGGAATAGAGAGCCATGCACCTTTCCTGTCTCTCTCTTGTCCAGCTGCTTCTGGTGGGGTGAATGGTTACTGCTCAGCTCCCCTTTGCCCATCTGCCCAAGTTGGGGAGAAAACCAGGGCTTTTGTTCAGTCAAGCAGGAGAGAGACATTCAGATGAAACTGAATAGTATTTGGTCAGGTGCCTAAAGTTGGTGTTTGGGGGAAAAGCATGGGAATACTTCGTCTTTACATTTGGCCTCCTTGTTATATACTATTCTAATTATGCAGGCGATTCAAAGCCCAGTTCAATGGTTATTTTTCAGGTGCACCAATTAGGAGCAGGAATAGGAGCCTGGGGCACTTCCCATGACATTCAATATTCGACATTCAACACCCAGCATAGCAAGACAGGGCCGTCACTCACTGAAGGTGTTTGGCTCTAGTTATAGCCCAAATAGAGACGTGACTGCTTGGAAACTTTAGAAAATGGATCATACTCTATGTATCTTTCCTCCATGCCAAATCAAACAATATTAAGCGTTTTAAAAATGTTATCAATAGCATATTTTTTCTAACAAAAATATGTGTTATGGAAAAATAGGAAAAACAAGTGTGTAATTATCTTACAAAAATAGGACCATAGTGTACACACTGTGATATTTCTTTTGTATTTTTCATTTATGTTATTAAATATTTCTCTATACCAGTACATTGCAAAGTGAGTTCTTTGTTCCATGAGTTATTGGTAAATATTACATATTAAAAAAAGAAAAGATTCTTTGATTAACTAAATTTTAGTAATGCTGGTTTAAATAGGGTTTTCCTGCTGTAGGACATTTTGAAGTCTAACTAATGTACATTGTGATTCTTAAAAATAAGGGATATAGCGTAGAATCTCTCTAAATTATTTACTGAGTAAGTTCTTTATGCATTATATGTATATGTATATATCTGTGTAGTTTTTGTGTGAACACGTGTTCCTTTGGACACACTCTGGAAATAGAAGTAGAAGGAGGACTTAGAGCTATGACCAGTCTTAGGAAATTACCCTAGAAAATTCGTGAACACATGTTATAAAATTTCTGCACTCATCTTGTTTCTTAAGTGTATCTGTATATATGAGCTTCTTTATTAGCTAGAGAGTGAGAGAGCTGACTGCAGAACCATTCATTGACATTGTCACTTGTTCATTTGATACTACTACTGTTTTGAACAACCTACTTTGAGAGAGGTGGTTCTGCAGGGTTCCTGGATGTTACAGATGATGTTGTAGGGCAGCATGACCCTTAACTCATCCCAAGAGTTGATGCTGGTCTTCTTATCTGTGTTCAGAATATGACATCCCTGTTCACTTTATTAAAGATCTACATCAGTTAAGTAATTTTTCCAATTCTAGTTTTGGGGTTCGTCAAAATGCCGGGGCCAGAAAGGAAGTTATTAATTGGTACTCTAAAATTCCAGTCTAGAATTTCTCACAAAATTTAAGCAGAAATGCTCCTTTGTGGGAGAAAAAGAACAATGGCTTGAGTTTCTAGCAGGAATTCACCTCCACTCACAATGGTCATTTTTTTTCTCTCACTTTGTGCACTGCCTAGGATTTTGTCCCACCCATCCAGCATCTTTGTTTGCCTTCTCATAAGCATATTTGTCTCCTGCTCCCGCAGTTGTATATGTCCTGTGGTTTCCCATTCGCTCTGTGTTTAAATGAAAAATGTATATAGTTTCTCCCTCGAGCTAAGTTGTGCTTATCAGCATTTTGCGCAAGAGTTTGAAGACAAATCTGCAGCAAATGAGCTGTTTGGCGCTCCTGATATGGTTTCTTTGAAAAGCAGAGGTTTCAGAAACAGCTTATCCATCAATAGCTCCAATGGCACTTCGTGGTTGCTTTGCACAAACATATCCCCTTTCTCTCCCAACCCTATCACCACAAAAGATAATTTACTTGCCATGTTGGCTGCATTCCTTTTGATTTTATGAATCTTTCCTTTCCGATTCTGTTTATCCTAGGTAGTGCTGTGAAGCTTCTATAAATGTACAAGTCAACAATGGGGGATGCGTTCCACATAAGGACAATAAGAGGAAACTATGGTGGGACTTCGTTCTCAGCAGAATGTAAGGGTGGCTGATCCTTTCAACCTCAACTTCGGTGTCCTGACGAAAATACATTGCTATAGTGAATTTTTGGTATACAAGTCATAAAGGTTTAAAAACCAGGGTGTCTGGTGGCTCAGTCAGTTAAACGTCTGCCTTTAGCTCAGTGGGATCACAACCTGAGCAGAAAGCAGGTGCTTAACTGACTGAGCCACCCAGGTGCCCCCATTTGGAGAACTCTTGATGAAAATGGACTCTTTTCTCAGAAAGTTGCTCATGGGCTCTGAATTTCTGAGGTTTCAGTAACCCGTAGAGGCTATTGTTGTCACCACCATACTTCACATTTCCTGAGCACGACAGATGCATTTTATATACGCACATTATCTCATTTAATCATCAATGACGTTCCTATGAAGCAGACACCCGTACCATCCACGTTGTCTCTTTTCCTTCTTTCTGTGACTTGCCAACTTATTTCCCAAACCAACCTCAGGGTCAACCCGTTATGGTCTCTTTATCTGGCGTCTGTCTACTGTATGCTTTCAGTAATGGCAAACAAACCATTTACTCCCTTGGAGGTGCTTATCGACAGGACAGCTCCACACCCCCCTTGTTTATGCAAATCATATATGCATTTGTGTTGGTGTGTGAATGACAGTGTGTGAGAATTTAGCTACCTCTTCCAAGGGTGGCATTAAATGGAACAAGATCGCACTTGTAATTTAAGTGATAAAGAACACCAAGACATGATATTGGAAGAAATCTTTGGCATATTCGTATGAGAGCTAAGGACTTACGATGCAAAGTTGGGAGCTCAGCTCCAGGCTTGGGTCCAGTTGTCCAAAGCATGATATCGGGTATTAGGATAAGCATCAGTTATTAGTATATTGGGACATGAACTTGTGGGAGAAGCCATTGTAGGGAAAAAGGAAGTTGTAGAGAAAAAAATATGTTTTCTAATTCCCTCACGTGTCACCCTAGGGCACCAGGGAGGAGCCTGCGAGAGGGGGCTTTACGGCCGTTGTCAGCACCTCTGTGGGGCCTTTTCCGTCTCATGTTCCTCCATTTCTCTTAGAGGCAGCTGATTTCAGGCTGAAATTACTGTCATGTAAGTTCAGCCAAGCAGAAGTTGTATCCAAGTCATGCCAGCCCCACCCTGACAGGACTGAGGGTGAGTCAGGCTTTCCCTGGGATTCAGGGAACCTTCTGTGAATCCAGAGAAAATCCCTCAGGAAGTCACGCCTAACCATAAAGACTGCTGGGCCAGCGTGAATCTATCACAGGAGAGGAAAAACACTATCTGTCCCCTGATGAATAAGGGTCTGTTCCCTCACCACAGTGTCTCTGAAGTGCCACCCAGAGCCATTCCTCAGTGGTAAAATGACCCACTTTCACTGCGCTGCATGCTAGCTGGGAGACTGCCTCTCCTCTGAAGGCTTAGGCAACCCACTCCAGCTTCTCTATTTCCTTAACTGAAGTCACTCCCATTAGCTCCTGCACCATGAAGGAATGGAAATCTCTTTGATGGGTCTGACAGGACACAAATTCTGCATCTCTGCCATCTCCAACCATTTCTGTCTTTTGCCAACTAGAGGCACTTCTGTAGTATAGAAATGCTCAGCTTATCTGAGGGACCAATGGGCATTTCAGGCAGAAATGATAAAAAAAGGACTGAGAGTAGCCAAAGGAAATACCATTTTTATGACATACAGGACAGGAAAAAGCCTTATGGTGGTTTGCTAGTAACGATTAAGCAAAAAATAAAGTAACATGAAAATTTGGAAAATACGGAGTTAAACAATATTATATAGAGTTCTTCACTGTACATTTTTTTTCTCTTTCTTTTATATGTTTGTATTTATTGTGAATCTCCAAGAGGTGAGTAAATTACACAAAATTTCCCAAATGTTCTTGGTCAAAGAATGCTTTTTAGGTGAAATATCCCACAATATTTATTTAAGTGTAAACATCTAGAGGGTACCATGGTATCACAACATAACAAAATGTTTGATGTTCACAGTGAGAACTCTGAATATATAGAAATGATTTTGTTTTGTCCATAAAATAAGTTTATGGTGAATTAAAGTGTTAAAAATAGATAAAAATTATTTTTTGGAAGTGTAATAATAAGACAAGACATTTGGATATATGGTTGGTGAATATGCAGTTGGATATATAAACAGACATAAAACACTAATAATTAAATCTATGTAGAACTGGCTAAGAATTTAAAATAAATAGCAGCAGAAAGCTAAATATAGTCTATAATATACAAGTAGTTAATACCTGCTTTTTAAAAAAAGGCATGTCAAATCCTTTGAGAATGACTGGATTATGGAAAAACATTAATACTGCAGAAGATTGGTTATCTATTTAGAAACAGAAAACTAATTTAGATTCCTACAGCCTCTAGATGTCACAATAAATTCCAGATCAATAAGAGTGGTAATATAAACAAAGAGAATGGTGAAAACTAAAAGAAAAGAGAAACACATATCTGTTTTATCTCTAAGTGGATGGAGGAAGAATTAAAAGCATTCAAAAATGTCATAAAAATTAAAATTGATATATTTGAATATCTAAAAATTAGAAACCTTTGTGTGTCTAAAAGTTCAAAAACCAAATGATGATCAATAAATTGGGAAGTGTTTGAAACCAATTATTTAATATTACTATATAAAACATATAGTGACAAATATACTCACACTCAAATATTTATATGGAGAATTAATATAGACAGAATATAGACTTGTATAGAATATATAAAATTAATATAGACAGAATATAGAATTAATATAGACAGTTATTTCTTTTTTATTTAAAGATTTATTTATTTAGTTATTTGAGAAAGAGAGAGCACAAGCAGAGGGGAGGGGTAAAGGGAGAAGCAGACTCCCCACTGAAGAGGGAACCCAATGCAAGTCTCGATCCCAGGACCCCAGAGTCATGACCTGAGCTGAAGGCAGACACTTAACCAACTGAGCCACCCAGGTGCCATGACAATTAATTCACAATAGAAGAAAAACCAATGCTACTAGATATTTTAAAAGATGTGTAAACTCCTAAATATTACAATTTTAGAGCTTAAAAATCATATATGCTACAAAAAAAGTACATTTCATGTATATAAGGGTGTGGTAAAATATTTAAACTTCTACAAAGGTAATTTAATATGGATTAATTTTGGGAATGCTCATATCCTATGATCTAGTATTAATTGCTTTATTATTTACCATAGCAAAAATGTTTAAAATTGAGGAGTTTGGTATTCTTAAGTCAATATATCCATTTTCTTTGCACTTTGATGCTGCTAGACAGTAGCCCTTTATAAATCTACTTTTACCATAAGTTTAGCCAAGCAGAGGACTCTTTTGGAAGAATACAAATGAGATCCTGATGATTTCCTATTTTGGCTCAAAGACATAAATCACTGTTTATAGGACCAAAACAGTTCTACTGAAGCTGCTTTATCTTAAAAATGTCAAAAAAACACACAAATGTTGGGATTCTTGGGGAAAAGTATGGATTGCTGACTACAACTCATAAAAACTATAACTAGTAATAAAAAGGGAGGTAATATTTCTACTAAAATCATTACTATTCAGATGTGAAAGGTTAATCTACCAATTTGCAAAATTTCTTTAGGTGGATGGGTAATTCCCCAGTATGAAGAAAAAGTGAAATTTATCATATTCCACATCCTTCAAAATTTAGTTTACAAAAGCAAATTAACTTACATATTTATCATGATAATTTTCCAATTGACTTAAGTATAGAAATGACATTTTGTTGACACAATATAAATGTATTTATATGATCTCTAACAATTTATAAAAACTGAATATTTTGTTAAATTAAAAGCATTTATTTTTTTAAAAAATTTTAAAAAGATTTATTTACTTATTTTAGAAAGAGTGTGTGAGTAGGGAAAAAAGCAGACTCCCTGCTAAGTGGGGAGCCCAGTGTGAGACTTAATCCCAGGACCCTAAGTTCATGACCAGAGCCAATACCAAGAGTTGGACGTTTAACCAACTGAGCCACCCAGGTGCCCCAAACTAAAAATTTTTAAAACAGAAAAAACATGCATGTATTGAGACTCACTCTCATATATGGAGGCACACATATATGGAAGCTATATGATGATTAAGAATATCTGTCACTGATTCAAGATAACTTTGGGTTTCCATGCTAGTTCTATCACTATAAGACAGTCTCCCAAGCTCTCAAATTCTCTGTTTTCTTATTTATGAAATGGGAATAATAATAGTACCTACTTAGAATGTTATTATTGAGATAATGCACATAAAGTGGCATAGTTCCTGTCACATTTGAGGGTTCAATTAGTGGTTGTTATCACTGTAATTATTTGTATGTAAAGTGTGTTTGTTTGTGCATGTGGGATATGTATATGTGTGTGTGTGTATGTATGTGTGTATCTAGTCAAGAAGTAGGCAGTTGTAAAAAAAAAAAAGAATACTTACTAGACTCTCTAGGATAATACATATCAATCTAATTTCTTGTCAGAAACAAAGAAGGAATTGAAAACCAGAGTTATAAGCAAATAACTACCCTAAGGGTTAAGAGGAGGCTGTCAGTCTAGGTAATATAAATTCATTTACCTGAAGCCTTAGAAAGGCAGGTATTTAGAACTCATATTTCTCCAAATAAAAACCTGGATGTTCAAAGTCTGAACCCTTAATTAAAAACTGGGCAATAAAAATTTTTCCACTGACAGATGGATATAACAAAGAAATTTGTTTTGTTTCTGACTGTATTATTGCTAAGGAAAAGTGTCTCCTGAGAATTCATTCCCACACTTAGGCTTGATGTTCAAATGACAGTACTTGCATAATTTGTGCACCTAAAACAAATGAATTCACATTAAAATTAGTCTCAGGCTGGGTACGTCCCAGAGGTGTTTAGAAGAAACAAATGCAAATGACTCTGGAGGACATGTCCTTGATGAGCCACAAAGAATTCTTCTGGAAAGAGTTCCACTGAAGATGAGCTCACAATCCACAATTATAAAATGCACAAAGAAAACTCCATTACTCTAAGCAAGAATTGGAGTACACATCAAATTGTGGGATTAGATCCTCAAAAGTTTCACAAAATGCAGTTAACTAATGTTTTCTAAAATAAGTATGTTTATAATAAAGTCATACAAGTAGGAAGTAAAAACAAAAGGAAAGAACAAGGCATTATTTAAAAAAAAACCTATGGTAAATAATAAAAAAGCATGTCTAGAGAAGAAAAAAATAAGAATTGTTATAAAAATACTTAATGTTTGAGTTCAAGGCATATTAAACATAACTGAGGATAAAATTCATAATCAGAAAGATAGTTGTAAGGATGCCTGTGTGGCTCAGTCAGTTAAATGTCTGCCAGTGTCCTGGGATCAAGTCCCATGTCGGGCTCCTTGCTTGGTGGGGAATCTGCTTCTCCCTCTGCCTGCAACTTCCCCTGCTTGTGCTCTCTTTCTCTGTCAAATGAATAAGTAAAATCTTAAAAAAAAAAAAAAAATAGTTGTAAGGGAATTCCTAAGCATGCAGCACAGGGAGAGGTAAACAAAAAATCAGAAAGAGAGATTAAGAACCCGGGAAACTGAATTTCAGTATGTATCCAGTAGAAATGCCATAAAGTCAGAATAAACAATATTACAGGGGGTAGGGTGAGAATGATTATCCAAAGAAATAAAGATAAAAACTTTTCAGATTTGGTTAAATATATGAATCCCAGAAATAAGGAGATAGAGTGAATCTTAGCTATGATGGAAAAATAATTAATATCTTTCTAGACATATTGTAGGAAACCTGCAGAACCCTAAAGGCAAAGATGTTAAACTAACCTGAGAAAAAAGATGCAGTTGTCAGGAAAACTTGCAAGAGCATGCTTCTCTTAGGGGAGGGGATAATCTGAGTTACAAAGTCAATAATCTCTGATACACTCTATAGGAACAGAAGCTTCCCTGAATCCTGTTGGGTGTGAATGAGAAGGATAAATGAAAAATACAGGTACGCCCTCTTTGCAGAGGTCAAAGTGTAGGGAATAGAGAGAGATTACACATTTCTCATCACCCTTCAGTACTGACCTCAGCTGGCTGGGAAGAACTCTTCTCACGTAAAAACCCTGTGTCATAAGGAGAATACTTGCCAGCCTGGACTCATGTCCAATTCCTTGCTGATCCAAATCTCCTACAGATAGAATTAGGCACCATAAAAGAAACCAGCACAGTTTCTAAACAAACATAGTAAAAAATAAACAGAGGAAATAAACTGGGTAAAAACAACAGGCATATAAAGAACACTCACCAGAAAAATATTGCCAGTAATAATGGCCAAGTGGAAGCAGCATTAGGAAGAGTATAAATATAAATGATCAAAAACAAAAATATTAGACATGGTGGATGGGATTGAGAGTTTTAAATAAAATAAAATGGAGGGGCACCTGGGTGGCTCAGTGGATTAAGCCTCTGCCTTCACCTCGGGTCATGATCCCAGGCTCCTGGGATCAAGCCCCACATTGGGCTCTCTGCTCAGTGGGGAGCCTGCTTCCCTTCCTCTCTTTCTCTGCCTGCCTCTCTGCCTACTTGTGATCTCTGTCTGTCAAATAAATAAATAAAATCTTTAAAAAAAATAAAATGGAAAGGAATAAAAATTTAGAAAATGTTAGACATGGTAAAGAAGAGCAAAGGTGATCCAACATCCGCATAATTGGTCTCCTAAAGAAAAGAAGTACAAAAAATAATAGAAAAAACTGTTTAAGAGTTAAATAAACTATTCCAACATAATGGGAAAACTTAAAATGCAAAATGAAAAGTCACACCATATTTAAGGAAAGATTATTATTGAACTTCAACAATAAATTAAGGACTTGATGACTATCAAGATAAAAGTTTTAGTAATCTCTAATGGGAAAATTCTTTTCAGAGTTTTCCATGGCAAATTTCGTTCCTTGATGCCAGTGAAGAAAATGCCTGTAATGTCTGCAAGGAAAGAAAGCCTGACTCAGTAATTTCTTCCCAGCCACTGTTGTTCAAGGAAAAAGGCAACATCAATGTGTTTTGAACATGTTGGGAGTCAATTAATATAGTGTCTATGAACCCCTCCTGGAGAAACTATTACAGTATAAATTGAACTAAACCAAGTTATATGCATACTTCTATGTATATAACTTAACACTTAACATAATTAAAGCAAATATGTAGGTTGTGCTTATGGAACATGATGGGTTACACATCTTTAAAATATAGAATAATATAAGTAATAATAGTTAGGAGAGAGAGAAAATGGAATGGTATAGTTACACTGATTTATTTTCCTTTTGTAGTTGGGGATGAAAGAGATTGTTTAAAACTGATCATTGAAGCAGTAGAGCTCTAAGTATATTTAAAGGTACAAGGTAAAGAACAAGAAAAATACAATTAATACATAAATATATAGATAAATATAAACATATGGATATAATCAAGAGAAGAAGGTGAGAGAAGAGGGGGAGATCAAAGAGAAAATAACCACCTTTATCAATGCTAATAGTAGGAAGTCAAAGGTAGTCTGGAAATGAACTATAAATCAGAAGTTCTAGTTACAAAAGTAACAACTAAAAGGAAAATGAAAACTTTCTGAATTATCAAGAAAAACATAGTAAAATAGCTTCAAACGCAATAAAAACATGTTATCCAAAGATCAAACATATCTGTGATCTCAGTGATGCTCAACTATTTTTTACAAAGACAGACTGAATGACAAAGTGGACTCAGCTTTATGCTCTCTACAAGACTAATGTCTAAAAACTGTTCATTTAAAGTTAATGGAAAATTGTGGACAAAGAAGTACTAGGAAAACACAAATTTTTAAAAAGCAGAGGAAATGATATTTAAAAAGTTGATTTCAAAGAAAAAATTGTATTTCTTTTCCTCCTTTAAAAGCACTCTAATGGATTCACTGGATGTTCTTGTCTTTTTAGTTTGTGGATAAATTAATTCTGTTTTTTAGTGTGACCATATACAAAGCAAAAACAGTGCAAGGATGAAAAAAATCTTCACACTGCACTTTCCACTCCATTCAAAAATACAGTTCAGTTGTGACCCTCATAAATACACGCATGTTTGAATCTCCTTTCTTAATCTATGTGGCGTAGTATAGTCTTCTCTGTCTGGTTTACCTATACTGGGCAACAAAAAAAGAGCACTAGATTTGGGATCAGGACACTTGGATAGGTGTTAAGCTCATTTAGTCTTCTCCTTGAGTGAGTTTATGCAAGTTTTTTCATCTTTATAAACCCGGACTCCCTTATCTGAAACATGGGGATTTGTTAAGTGTGATAGTGAGTCCAGAGGTTGTTGGGAAGGTATTTTGCATGTGTGGTTAGCATATACAATCAGTTGACTAAGTAAAGGAGATTATCCTTGATAATGTGGATGGGCCTCATTCAACCAGTTGAAGGCCTTAAGGGCAAATATTGTGGTTTCCTGGAGAAGAAGAAATTCTGTCTCAAGACTGACACATGAAATCCTGCCTGAATTTCCGATTTCCAGGCTGTGCTACAGATTTTGGACTTTCCAGCCCCTGAGATTGTATAATTGCATGAGCCTATTCCTTTAAAATGCCTCCTGATACATACACACAGTACACATGCACACATATACTATAGGATTCTATTTTTCGGGAGAACCCTGACTGTTACACTGAGATAAAGAATATAAAAATCTTAAGTCATAACTCATATGTGTCTTAGATAAGCCAAGCTATTCATGCACCTGTAGTGCTCTTTCCCAGATGCCTTCATCATACTCTCACCTCCTTCCTGTCTCTGGTTTTGTGTCACCTTCTCAGACATTTCCTAAACACTTTACCTCCAAATATGACCCACAATGAGCCACTTCTATCATCCTTCTTTTCTTTGTTTTTGTCTCTAACGCTTGTCACTCTCTGACATACTATGTATTTACTACTATTTGTTGGTTTTAGGGGTGTGTGTGTTCCCCCATTGGAATGGAAGCTTCGTGGAATATGAAAGAATCTTTCTACATGATCTCATGTCTTCATCTTGTCTCCTTGAATTTGTCCTCTACAGTCTCTGGTGTGAATCTAAGACCTAAATCTGAATTCCCTAAATAAAACACTTCAGGGGCTCAGGACCGCTGATACCAGCTCTGTCCAACTAGAACTCTTTGTGCTGATGAAAATGTCCTACAATCTGCTCTTTGCGGTGGCTGCAAACCTCATGTGACTATGGAACACACAATATGTGACTAGTGCAATTGAAGGACTAAGGTTTTATTTTTTGAAATATTACTTCACTGACATTTAAGCAGTCACATGTGACTAGTGGTAGAAATCAGGGAAAGCACTTGTCCATATCATAAACTTCAGGTCCTCCGTGTCGATGACTACCTGAATTCTTCAGCACCATTTCTCTGTGTTCACAGCTCACACTTTACAAAGCAAAAATCTGCACTGCATGAAGTTCTCCAAATGCATTAGAGGAGTGGTCAGCTTGGTGGATCTGCTTACGTCTTCCTCATAGCCTTCCATTCTCCAAGCTCATCTCTCTATCAACTCCTTATTATTGACCATTCAACTCAGAAAGCCTTCCCTCCAGGGTCATACCAACTGGATTAGGTGCCCTTCATCTGAATTTTCATAATTACTAGTACATTGATCTATTTTATTTTTACTATTGGACTCCACTTGTCTTCTAGCCCCATCTCTCCCTCTAGATGTGGCCTTTCTTGAGGTCAGGACTTATTTGTATCTTTATATTTTGAGTTCCTAGCTCCAAGCCTGCTTCATAGTTAGTGTCCAATAAATCTTTATTGAATGTTGAAGGAAGGAGGGAATGCATGGGACCAAGTGCTATAGTAGAGAGCCTTGGCCTAGTAGACATGCCAGTTTCCAAGCCCTTTTTGCTCCTTACATGAACCTAGAAAAACCTGACATTGAGCAGAGGATGAGACAGTGTCCTAACTTTGCTGTGCTTTCTTTTCTTTGCTTCCTCTATGAGGAAGCAGATAGATTCCAACTGGACATTGAAGCTAACCCCATACCAGCAGAGTTATACTTGTCTGGTCCTTGTTATCATTAGCTGCCCAAAGGACAGCTTTTGAAGCATCTTTATAATCACTTACTAATTCCTTCCCTCCTTTTCATCCTTTTCATTCCCAGTTCTCATCTGGGAAAGAAGTCTGGGTAGTGGCCACAGCACTCACTTGGATTTAGCTTTTTGGAGGGTTTACAGCTCACTACCTATAAATGATCTGAGATTGGGAGAGCCCTGAGAATGGTACGAGTCTGGGTGAAGAAAACAAACATCTCTACTCTAAGTGAGCTCCCCAAATTTCAGACAATAATGCCAATTCATGCTGTAAAATGTCTGCGGCTAATTCTTGTTTTTTTTTTTTTTAATGGGGCTACACATTTACTGTGGATAGTCATGATGTACCTAAAAGACATCTATAGTGTATTCAGTCAAAGAGTTAAACAAAAAAAAGGAGGGGAGGGGAAGGGTCTACTGAGAGGTGGGTAAGAGGAAAAGGCAATAAATCTCAGACCCATGGGATTTGGACAACAATCTGCACTGGCAAATCTAACAACTGCCAGCTCTGGAATGTGTCAGTGTAATATCATACTAACTGTTACCTGGTAGGTTGTCAGAATTCTAAGAAATGCAAAGATCAAAAATGTTGCAACTGGGAAGTATTCCAAATGCCTTTCAATGTATATCTGCTGAAACAAGGAGGCTATTAAAATGCCCTTTAAAAAGTCCCATTAAAATAATAATCTGGTAAAGGAGTGTATAATCTGAGAGCTTTGAGGCCAATAGCAAGTGAGTGCCAACATAGCTTACTGACTTTCTTGGAGGTTCTTCCATCTTCTGTTTTCCTCTTTGTGTGCTGAGTAGTGACTTTTAGTTTTGATTCTCCATTAAGCAATGCAACATCACCATCTCTACCATCACAAAACTATAGCATACATGTGTATCTGCACATATAAACACAAAGGTATGACAATTACAAACTTCTGTAAAAAAATACACTATCTGAAACCATGGCAGGTTACAAAGAAAAATGAGATCGTGGCTCATTGTTCCACTGGATATCGATACTGTGCCCTAGAAAATAATCTAATCAATTTTAAGTTCCAGCAGAATCATTACTGACACACTGGAAAAAAAAACACATAAACTTTCTATTATAAAAAGATCTAATAAGCATTGAATGGGATACACGTGAATAGCTGAAAGTTTGTGTTTCTTGATTTTTCGAAAAATTTAAAAATCCTATCCAGATTTTTCTTAATCTCATTAACCAAATACATTCTCTGTCAAATTCATTGTTTTAATAGAAATCTCTGGTGCAATTTTATAAAATAAGATGAAAACAAAGAGGGAGGCAAACCATAAGAGACACCCTAACTCTAGAGAACAAACTGAGGGTTGCTTGAGTGGAGGGGTGGGGAGATGGGGTAACGGGATGATGGAAATTAAGGAAGGCACTCGATGTAATGAGCACTGGGTGTTATCTGCAACTGATGAATCACTCAATTCTATCCTAAACTAATAATAATAATAAAAAAGAAATTTTTAAAAATTTTTTCATACCTTCTTGATGGACTAAGCCTGTATTTCCTACCTACTTTTGTCATCTTATAATGTTGGGCATTATAATAAGGCACCTCCATTTTCTGCTCTTTACCACTGTATTATACAAAGGTTTTATCTCCTCATCTGAAAACCTAGATGCTTAAAAATAGGGAGCCAACCCTTTCATTGGATTCTCCACCATTGCTCTCTCAGTGTGCAAATACACGTAGCTATACAATCATTCATTCGTTTTCCATTCATTCATTTAATAAATTGACCAGTTGCCTTGTACCAGAGTCTGTATTAAGAACTGGGGATATAAGAGAGAACAAGACAAAATTGAGATTTATTCCAGCTCCTACTCTATAATTGACACTGGCTCCATGGTATTTTAGAAGAAGATTTTAAACTCTTCCTATTGAAGGTCCCCATAAACTAATCCTGCCTGACAGTTCTGATTTTACCTCTGACCTTCCCCAGCATAAATTACCCATTCTTGAACCTCTGACCACATGTTATGCTTATTCTCTCTTTTTGATCTTTTCCAGTTTTATTTCTTCTGCTGGAAATTCAGAACATTCTTCCCCTATTCATTTCAATCCAATCCCTTTTCAAAGGCAAATCGTCTTTCCCTCACAAGTTCTTTCTGGGGAGGGGAAAAAACACTCTCCAATTTAATGTATCTACGTGGTTGATTCATGGGTATCTCAAACTTTAAATGAGTCCCATATTAAAATTTTGATTACCTGATTTTCCTTCTAGTAAATGATATTGTTATCTATCCAGGTGCTCAAGCCGAAACCCTAGGAAGAACCCTTGATTTCTACTTTTTCATCAGCAAATCCTATTGACTTTGCTTTTAGAATATATCTCACACCTAACCTCTATCTCCATCTTCATCCCAACTTGAGATGAAGCACCTTTGACTCTTCTGCTTAGAGTCATAGTCTCTCCATCACTGCTTCTGTTTCCACTCTTTCTTCGTTATTGTGCGCAGACAATTCTGTGTCTTTGCAATAACTGGAATGATTTCTCTTAAAACTGTTCCTGGGGGCACCTGGGTGGCTCAGTGGGTTAAAGCCGCTGCCTTCGGCTCGGGTCATGATCCTAGCGTCCTGGGATCGAGCCCCGCATCGGGCTGTCTGCTCAGCGGGAGCCTGCTTCCTCCCTTCTCTCTCTGCCTGCTTCTCTGCCTACTTGTGATCTGTCTGTCAAAAAAAAAAAACCAAAAAACAAAAAACAAAAACAAAAAAAAACAACAAAAAAAAACTGTTCCTGTTACTGACCCTTGCTTAAAATCGTTCAATGTCTTTCCATGGATGGTACTTCGAACAAAATCCTGACCTAAATGGTCCTGCCTCCCTCTCCCCTTTGCTGACCGACCACTCAACCACTCTCTCTGTTCCTCTGTCATAGAAAGCTTGTTCCTGCCCTGGCCACTTCTACCTTAGGGTTTTTTTTTTTTACTAACTCTATACTCTACGGAAAGGCTGATACTCCTTCATCTTCTTCTAGGTTCTTTCCTTCTTCTTGCATGAGACAACCTTACTTCCCCAAATGTAAATTCATCCACTATCTCCCTTTTCATGGTCATGATAGAAACTAATACTACTAGAATTTCCTTATGAATTCATTTTTTTTCTTTTTTTGTTTTTCAAGATTTTATTTATTTATTTGACAGACAGAGATCACAAGTAGGCAGAGAGGCAGGCAGAGAGAGAGGGAGAAACAGGCTCCCTGCTGAGCAGAGAGCCCGATGCGGGGCTCGATCCCAGGACCCTGAGATCATGACCTGAGCTGAAGACAGAGGCTTTAACCCACTGAGCCACCCAGGTGCCCCTGAATTCATTTTTTTATTACCTATCTCCCCTCAACCAGAATGGAAGTGCCATAAGAAAAGAGACTTTGATTTGTTCATGCTTTTTCAACAAAGCCTAATAATGGCTCTTACTGATCCATAAATAAATGAATGAGTCTGTACAGCATACACCTGGCACCAGATAAGTTGCAGATCTTCATTATTTTCTGGATGTGTCCCACTATTTCCTTAATGTGAATTTAATTAAGCCCCTCAAACCAAAAGACTGCCTCTTGATCTTCTATTTACACAGTATGAGATGGTGTTAGATTATACTAAGTGCTTCATAAATGCATCCTTAATGTCCACTTAAAGATGGTTTGATGAAAGATTATTAAAAGTTTGGTATTTGAGACACCTACCATATACTTCTGTAGTACTTTAGCTGCACTTACTAAGATAGTTATTACTGGACCTTTACCTTCTGTCCAGGACAATGTACATAGACCAATGGAGAAAGCAATGCGGAAATGACGATTGACTACTTTTTTTTTTTTTTTTTTCCCTTTTCAGGTAACTTGTAAGCTAAGGACTTAAAGGATAAAATATTGAGTCTGGGAAGTTGAAAGTGATTTCATCTAATGTCTTTTGTAGAGTTGTAGATTTAGCAAATTAAAATTCAGGATGCCCCATTAAAACTGGATTTCAGATAAACAGTGAATGATATTTAATTTGGCACGTCCATGCAACGCTTGGGGCATTCTCTCTCTCTTTTTTTTTTAAGATTTTATTTATTTGTTTGTCAGAGAGTGAGAGAGATAGAGCACAAGAAGGGGGAGCAGCAGGCAGAGGGAGAAGAAGGCTCCCCACTGAGTAAGGAGCTTGATGTGGGATTCAATCCTAGGATCCCAGGATCATGACCTGAGCTGAAGGCAGACGCTTCACTGACTGAACCACCCAGTCACCCTGCTTGGGGTATTCTTATACTAAAAACTTATTTGTTATTTATCTGAAATTTAAATGTGATCAGGCATCCTGTATTTTTTCTGGCAACCTTATTTTGAAGTTTTTGATAGATTTACCAGATCCTTGCCATGTGTTACTTATATAATGGTGATAATGTAAACATCCTTGTAAATAGTATTTACTCTTTCAAGCCACTAACATACCCTTTAAAAAAAATTGTTATAATTAATACTGTGTAAGCTTAAGGTATAGAGCCTGTCAATTTGATACACTTACATATTGCAATATGATTACCACATTAGCTGACACCTCTACCACTCTTGACAAATGATTGCTTTATGGATAAAGCATATACGTATGGATATCAAAGAATAATGGTTGTTTCCAGGAATTCAAGACTAGAAACCAGGACTAAAAAACTAATAAACAGGGTCCATTTATCTCTTTGACATAGAGCCTTTATTGAGTATTGTTTTCCTGGATTGCTGCCTTTATAGTGACCTTTGGGTCTCGAGACCTGGGTAATCTATTTACTCCAGATTGGGGGTTCAGTTTGTGGCTCACTTATGTCAAAGTCCAAAACTGGAGTAAATAACATTCTAGAATAGTTTGCTTTGGATGACATTTGGTCCTTTTCTTTATTTTGCCCCTTCAGTTACTGTGCCCACACTTCAGTAGCATTTTTATTGGTCATGTTTTTCTGAAATTAAAAATAAATCAAATGCAAATGGCAGCATTCTCCCCTTATATAAAAATCTCTGTGTAAGCAAAATAAAAACATGCTCCGGGAAGTGTACATTTTTGTATATTACTCAATAGGAGATTTGACTTGAGGAAGACAGAAACCCTTCAACGTTCTCACTGAGAAACAATGACTTCTTGAGTCTGTACAGTTCATGCAGTCATATTCCATTAGCTCGTCTGACTTTGCTCCTGCTGCCTCCAGGCCTACATGAATCTCCCATGAGCTGCTAAAGCCGACCTCACTCAGGTCTGCGCTTTTGTTTTAGAATTTTTAAAAAATTTATTTATTTAAGAGAGAGAGAGACAAAGCACCAGCAGGGGAAAGGGACAGAGGCAGAGGGAGAAGCAGACTCCAGCAGGAAGCCCGACGTGGGGCTTGATTCCGGGACCCTGAGATCATGACTTGAGCTGAAGACAGATGGTTAACCCACTGAGCCACCCAGGCGCCCCATGTCCGAGCTTTTGGCAACTGGAGAATCATAAAAAAATACATCAAAATACATCATTTATTCCCATTTCAAACCTCATGCTAGACTCTGAGGATACAGAATTGGAAGATTCAAGTTTCTTGGTGATTGTTATGATTACACAATGAGAACCTTCAGAAAACTATAGATTTCAGTCAGTCAACATCCTTCATTAAAGCAAGAGCTCAGGACTTCGGAGGTTAATCTGGGGTTCTTGTTCTTTCCAATCTAGGGTACTGTTGAAGTTCCTCTGAAAAAGACATCAGTGTGACCTGAGATTGGTGAAGGCATTTTTTTCGCATTGATCTAATTTTTGGGACAGCAGTTTTCACAGAAGGAGTGCCACTCGAGGCAAGAAGGAAAGAAGGAAAGGCAAGAAGGAAATGCTTATGCTGCTGAAGCTTTAGAAGAAATCACAGCCCTGGAATTTTATTTAATTATGATGATTCTATTTGGTCATTTTCTTTGAGTTTATTAGTGTTTTAAGTATTTCATCGATATAAATTGTAAGTATTTCTCTAAACTTTAATTTTTTTAGGCATTTGGTTGTAAAGCCTTTGCGCTTTCATAATTTCCTGCCGTTATTCTTCCACCCATTGTAATTTATAGACATACTCATGTTTCTACTTATATCTCCCATCTTTACAGCCTCATTTAAGTCATTCACTAATTCACAAAATATCCATTAAATACTTAACAGTTACAGCTGAGATGATACACTGTGAGAAACCGAGGTCTGGTACAGCTCTAAAAGATCATATTGGGTGCTACAGAAAATACAAAGATCAACCACACGGAACAGTGCTAACACAATTTAGAAGTGGAAGGGATGAATTTCTTTATAACTAAACCAATGTAGATCTTAACCTAGTTCTCAACCATTGTGGGAAAGACTTTGGAGTAGATCTTAATTTTTTTCTACTTTCAACTCTCTACTTTTAACTTCAAACTAGTCAATTATTCTGAACCTCAATTTTCTCATCTATTAAAATAGGGGGAGTACATCTAGGTTTCAGCTCGAATATTCCAAAGATCAAATGAGTTTGTCTTTGCCATTGTTTATCTACCACAAGTAGTCCTAAATAGTGACCGTTCAGGGGGATGAATGTAAGGCTGCTGACTGGGGAGAAATTAACTATCAAACACCTTACAATGCCCCTGAATGGATTCATGTGCTGTGTGTATTAGTTGTTTATTGCCGTATAACAAAGTAACACAAATGTAGTGATTTAAAAAAAAATAAAACATTATCTCATAAGTTTTCAAAGGTTAGGAGTCCAGACACAAATTCCCTGGGTCCTCTGCTCAGGGTCTCACCAAGTTGAAATCAAAGTGTCAGCCTGGGCTCTCATTTCATCTGAGACTTGGGGTCTTCCAAGCTCATTCGGGTTTTGGAAGCCTTCATTTTCTTGCAGCTATAGGACTCAGGTTCCCGTTTTCTTGCAGGTCGTCAGATAAGGATCACTCTTGGTTCCTAGATGCTATTCACCATTTCCTGTACCTGGCTATCTCCATATGGAAGAAATTTGCTCCTTCAGGGCCAGCAGGAGAAGCCCTTGCACTTTTCTTCTTTCAGGATGGGCCCATCCCTTTTCAGGGCTCACCTGATTAGGCCACTTCTACTTAGTAGCTCCCTTTTCTTTACTGAAAGTCACATGAAAAACTTGTCACATTTAGTCCAATTACAATCGTGAAATCCATCATATCCATAGTCTTGTTCACATTCAAGGGGAGGGAGTCTACAGTGTGTGCACACTGGGTGGTGAGCACTGGGGGGACTCTAAGAATTCTGCCTACCACATACTGTGTAAGAATTGATGTAGACAAGTAAGACCCTCCCCCCCAAAAGGGAGAATTCTGACTTAAAATGGATCATACTTCTCAGCTCTTATGAATAAGGAATCAACTTTCTGTCTTAAAGCTGCTTGAATGAAAGGGGGAGACTGTTTTTCACCTGAGTAGTTAAAGTAGAGTAGATGGAAAAGGTAAAGTCAGTTAGAGGAGGAAATGAGGTCAGGAAGAGATCCTTAATCTCTTGCATTAATGAGCTTTACAATCAACTATCCTGTTAAGTCAAAATCATTCAATCCATTCTATACAAAAATGGAAATGGATTAAGGGAGACTCTGACTCCTCCAATGCAACATCTTAAGTTCCCTAGTTTGTAATAATGTTTCATTTCTAATAATATTTTCAACATTTTTCACAAGGAATTAATTCAGCACTTGAGAGAATAGTCTTGTACACATTCTAAATAAACTTAAAGAATGTTAACCAAATAAGTGCTTTCTGAGGAAAGGGTTTAGTTTCTGGAAAGGAATACACAAAGACAATTGGTCAATAACTATATTGGCCAATGACTGTTTCCATGTTGGCAAAATTAATTTTGCAATTTCCTGAGAAATCCTGACTGGTGGTGAAAATGATAAACATATTTTTTTTTTCCTTCAGAGGAATCCAAATCTTACCTCTCTCTCCTTTGCCTACATCCTTTTTGTGGCTTCACCACTTCTTTCATTTTTCTTTGGAGGTTAAGGTCACGAAGGGAGAAAAAGGATAGGGCAGTAGTCTGAGAATTTACAACAGACACAGAAATAAATGAGGCTACTCTTTTCCCCAGGGTCCTATACTAAAAACTAGTAGCTTCACAGAAAACCAGTAGCTGCCTTGCATCTTGGGTGGCTTTGCCTTAGTGATATATCACATTAAAGATGGGATGTGTCATAGTTCATTAGCTTGCCTATCCTATTATATTTGGTTACAATGGGACACTACTCAAAATCAACATGCCTGAAATTGAAGACAGATGGCCAAGTAAAGGGCCACAGAGTTTAATATAATTACTTGTTATTTCCTTTTTTATTGTGCTTTTCTCTCCATTTATTATGAGTGCCACGTTAGAACATATGCACTTTTGAAAAAGTGTCCTTTCTTTGGAAAATAAGCAACAGAAGTCCCAAGGCCAGACAAGCACAAGTTGATTCTCCGCTAATACCATCAGCTGAAGTGATATTTGCTATTGGCAATGCTGTTTGTCTCTATGGTTTGCCCAGGTTGATGTTTGTAGAAAAATAAAATGAAAGAAGTTTATTTTAGTTCTATCTGACTCTAAAAGGGAGGATCTGAAATATTTCCTTATTCATAATAAGAATAGTGAGAGTTACAGGAAATCAGTCCAAAAATAATGTCCATTGAAAGTTAAAGTCTATGAGACTACAGTGTTCTGAGTTTTAACAAATGGTATCCTCACTGCCTTTTGTCTAACAGCTTGGGGCTTATAAAGGCACCCAATCAATTTCTTCCTGGTTTGTATTCACCTCAACTCCTTAGGGCCCAGTGCAAAGGCAGAAATTGACTTTTGCTGAAGCCCCCTTCTTCTAAACACACACAGAGATACCTTCACACATTTTACAGTTATTTCTAGGACTTTTAATCATCACCAGAACTTTTAACATTGAACCGCTCTTGAGACATAATTCTAAGGACTGGCATGAGGATGAATATACCCAAATTTTGCCAAGCGACATGATAATGTTTGAGAGGCAAACATGAGTGTAAGGAGAAAAGTAAGAAATAACACTCAGGAGGCATGCCTGGTTGTAGAAACAAAGTTGTCTGCTTCTTATGTGGTTTCATACTGGATTTTGTTTAGGGGAAAAGCAATTTGGGTACATAGATACATAATTATATAATTTTGTTTTCTAAATGAAAAAGTGACAACTTTTAAAATTGTGACAGAAACTTTTAAAAATTGATGGGATGTATGCGGATTTGTTATTGCCCAAGAGGAATAGCCACACAGGGTAGGGAAAACAGTGAATTTTTGCTGTTTACATTTCAATTCCCAAAGATAACTGTTTAGCCAAGATGTTTAGCCTTCATTGTGGGTCATTAGGAGCCACTGATAAAAGATTCTGTTTGGATTTTCCAAGTTTGTTTGAATCTGTATGCTTTTTTCCCTCTCTGCGAAGCCAAGCTACATCAATGCTTGTGCGTTGACTGTGGTGATGATTTAGTAGTGGTGTTTAAACTATTGGTCACATTTAGAATTTGAATAGACACAAAGACAATTAATAAATTAACACTGGTAACAGACACTCATTGTGTGAGTCTAGAAAAGGAATTTTTTGTGTTTTGCCATTTTGCCGTGTTTTGCCATTTAGACTCTTGGCATGTTGTCACCTGTGCATGAGGTGCATACATGTGGTGTGTTGGCCTGCTGGGGCATATGGTATGGTCCAATGAACACAGGGTTTGCTTGTGTGCTTGTATGTATCCACTTTTATCATCTTTTTAAATTAAGTTATATTTATTTATTTTCCTTGAAAAAATATGTAATATAGATAAAAAAAAATCTTTAAATCAACTGTAATCCCATTACACTGAGATAACTATTGTTAGTTAAAAATTTTTAAAATACAATCTCCATACTGTGTTAAAGCTTTTTTTAGGAAGTTGAGTTTATGTTGTTTAACTTGCTTGTAGGACAAAAGAAAAAGAAACATCCTCAGTATCCAGCTATAAAGAATCCAGTAAGGATATATGTTGTTATGTATAAATATATATGTGGCTATGGGCAGAAGACTTATTTAAATGGTATCAGACTGTATGTATTGTTTTGATCCTGTCACTTTCAATTAACATATTATGAACTGCTTTTCATAATAACAAATACAAATACATGGTAATATTTCATTTAGAATGGACCGTTTCACATAAATGGATGTATCAAAGTAAGCTTAACCAACTCCTTATAGTTGGGCATTGAGGTTATTTCCTTTTATTTTTTCCTATTACAAACAATCAAAAGAACAGAGATGTGATTTCCTGAAGAAAAACTTTAAGGTTTGTGGTAGGAGTGTTAACTTTATGGATTAGAGGAAGATCACTTTCAGAGACTCTCAGGAAGAAGCTAGAGAAGTTGAAGCAGAGGAAAATCACACTGTATTGTGCCAAGCATTGCATTAGGTACTGGATGAGCATCATTTTTTATCCTTGGGCATTACCACCATTTCGTAAAAGTATCAACCATAGTTCAGTAGAGGTGAAGGAACTTTCCCAAGGTTGCCAAGCTCGTCAGCATCAGAGCTACCTGAAGCATTGTCCTAAGATTCATGAAGTCAGTATCATGTCTTCTTATTGGTGCACCCACTCCTAGCCAAGCTCTCACCTACAGCACCTACTTAGAAGGTGTTACCATACACCTCATGGTTCACATAATGGTTTTGAAAAGTTTTTATGTAAACCAAACTTTGAAGATCAAATGATATTTTTTATTTTATTTATTTTTAAAGATTTTATTTATTTGACAGAGAAAGTTAGCACAAGCAGGGGGAGCAGCAGGCAGAGGGAGAGGCAGAAGCAGGCTCCCCACTGAGCAAGGAGCCCAATGTGGGACTCGATCCCAGCACCCTGGGGATCATGACCTAAGGCCAAGGCAGATGCTTAACCGACTGAGCCACCCAGGTGTCCCCTAAATGTCATTTTAAATGACAGTGTATTTATATAACATATATTTATATTTAATTATACAAATGCTATAATTTATATGAGATTTTATGTAATAAGCTATTGCACATTTTAGAGGTATTTTCATCAGTAGGTCCCGCTTGGTAAAATAAGTTATCTTTCTGCAATGTAAATAATTCATTCTTTTCTGTTTTTCAAATTCGTTCTGTCTTTGCATCTATTAGTTTATTTTAAACTGGGGCATATTTGCCAATTGTACTCTATGGTTAGTAATCTGTGTGTTTCAAATAATTGCCAAATCTGGAAGTGTCCTTGGAGTTTTTAGAAATGAAATTTCATGGTGTAAAGTGTATGTTTGTAGCAGAAAAGTCAAAGGGACAATCAGTACACTTGTAGCTGGAGATGGAAAACCTGGTTCCTGGCTCTGATATAGTCACTGATTAACCATGAAAGCTAGGAAAAATTAATCAGTCTTTCAGTACTGAGTTTCTGCCTGTGAGATAAAATCTCATGGTATTGTTGTGAGCAAAGAGAAAGAGTAAGTGTAGAAAGTTGATATTTAAATAACTATGATGGGCCATGCATTGCATTAGGTGTTTAATACCTTTTATATCAAATTGGATATTTCCCATGTTTCCAGTACCAGTTATGAATGTCGTTTGGTTATAATGGAACCAGAAAGATGGTGTTGAATCAATGACTGATTAGAGACGGGAAGTGAACAAACAAAAAATGGTCAGGATCAACTCATTAGTGCTGCAGAAAGAGAGTGGGCAGGACCAATGGTCAAAATCTAGACAGAAGTAGTTGACGTTGGCTTTGACTCTAATATTGTCTTGTTAATTTCTTGATACTATCACAATTAAGTCTCAGATTGGAAGAGATTAAGGAATTTCCCATGGGCTTAGACAGGCTGAACAGTAGGAGAATCTTGAGTGGCAGTTAGATAAGTGTGTGGAATTCCATGATAATTTTGTGAAGATAAACAGGACCCACACACACCCAAATGTGGCCTGAAAAGAGCCTAGGGAGGACAGGGATAAGAGATTAATAACAAAAGAACATATATTGAGTGTGGGTGAAAGGGGAGATGAAATTCAATGATGACTTTCTGTGAAAAGTAAAAGCCAACTCTTTTGAACAAAGCTGAGAAGGATCCTGAGGAGAAACAGATTAATGAAGAGTAGAGGAGGAGCAAGCTTGAGGCCAGGGTTATCAGCAACTGAGAAGAGATGGGGTTGAGACAGGTGGAAAGGCTATGCTCTTAGAGGGTTAGGGGCAGGAAAAGAATTAGGGTTGTCATCAGGTTTGGAAGTGATGGAGAAAGAAAGTTGAGGTTTATAGGAAATTCAAAGTGATGACAAATCTATATGGTTTGGAGGTGAGTGAGAATGTCTGGCAGCAGTTGTCAGAAGTAGCTGGGAGGGTGGTGTTTAATTTCTGAAACATTTAGGTGGATGTTCATAGATTGGTTAGTAGAAGTTGATAGGGGATAGTTCTTCTGTGAGTTTAGCTAGGGTAAGAGAATCAAGTTAGCAAAATAACAAGAATTAGAAGTCACTCCTGCAGACTTTGTTGATGATACAGGATAAGTTTCAGGGTAGAATAATTAATCCTACATATCTATATTACTGGCATCATCACTTTAATTCAATCATTCACCCATCTCTTTAGCAGAGTTGGTTTTTTTTTTTTTTTTTTTAGATTTCCTTTTATGTTCTAGGCATTGTGCTGTGACAGAGATATAAGATCAGTAGAAATAGTTTCTATCTCTAAGAGATTGATGATTAGTGGAAATATAGAAATTCATATCAGTGAAGAACAAAAAGTATTTCCTGTGTAATTACAGACAGTGACTCAGCTCAGGGCCAGCATGTCAGTAGGGCTTCCTAGAGGAGATCCCATGCAGGCCGAGTTGGGAGATAAGGCTGCTCTACAGCTGATCTGGGACAGATGGTCAGACCAAAAGGAACAACTTATAAAAAGCCCTATATGGAGGCACAGATAGCCCCACATGGGGCCTACAGGCAGTTCAGAGAGAAGATAGTTGAGGTACGACAAAGCCTGCAGCGAAGCCCCATTCGCCCCAAACCACACACTGACATTGCCACCATACAGCCACCATAGACAATTTTGGAAACACTGACTTGTCTTTCTAATCCATAGTAAGGCCCAACTGACATCCACAGAGAAAACACGGGTAACAAACTGTCCCAAGGAACACAACATGACTCTTTCTTGACTTAGGTCATTTAACAAAGCCATAGAGATTCACTCATACCACTGTTGAGTAAAGAGTGTCCCCAAAGAGGCAACAAGTCTGGTTTCCTCATCTAGACATGGGACCTTACAACATGTCTATTCACCTTTCAATGCCAATAATCTCAGCACCCTGTGTTTGGTAGGAATTTAATAAACATTTGTTGAAAGAATGGAGCAATAATCATCATACTAAAGTTTGGAAAGACAGAGAGGAAAACCAGAATCCTACCTCATCATAAAACAGTCATAGTAATAATAATGTTAATAACAATAATGTTGGTAATATGTAATAATAGCTGCAATTTAGTGAGTGCTGACTCAATATTATCAGGCACTAAGCACTGGTTATACAGTTTTTGTTTAATCCTCCCCAAAGCAGAATGATGCAAAAAAAATATTATCTTCCCTTTACAGATGAAGACACAGGCTTAGACATGTTCAAGACACTACTCGGGATCACCTGGGCTGTGAGGTGTGGAACCACGGCTGGATTCAAAGTCCCAACTGGTTCCATGGTACGCTCTGAACCCTCACACCTCAGTAGCATCAGGAAGCTTCACAGCTCAGTGACTCACCCAGCAGGACTCCTGTTACCAGTGAGATGCTGAGACAGACTGGTGTGCAGTTTTCCTAATACCTACGGAGAAAGCTTCTCTTTCAGTTCATGGTGCCACTGCCCAGGTCACGTTTGAGCCCCAGCTGATTCCACCTGTCCACCGATCTCTGCTTATTTGGCTGCAGAGAACTGGCCCAGGAGTGCTTCTCCTATTCTTCCTTTCTCTCTTTCCACCAGCATCTGTCTCAACTGTGTTCTGTGAGTCTTGTGCTGGGGCCCTTGCCCATTTCCTGGAGTAAGGATCATTGCATAAAAACAGGCTGTATGGGAGTTCATTGGCAGAGACTAGGTATAGTTCAGGAAGAAAGTAACTGTTCAGCATTATGTCCAATAGAGGAAGAGCGTCTTGGCTTTCAGATCCTTTTGTCTTTACTCTCTCTCTTCCTTCCATCCTCTCTCCTTCCCTTCCCTCCCTTCCTTCCCTCTCTTCCTTCTTTCCTTCCTTTTTCTTACGTGGTAGTTAACCATTAAAAAAAGATGACTTTGCTTCTCTCTTCTGCACAAACCTCTAAAATTAAAAAGTGGTTATATGGGCAAGATATGAAAGGTTGAAACCCAGTGATTTAGTCCAGCTTCTCTCCTGATTTAGATGTACCATCTGCAACATCCTTTACCAGCCTTGCTTTATCCTGTTCTCGAAATTCTGGAGGACATGACATTTGCTACTTTCTTTCTGTGACAACCTAGCTCTCATTAGCCATTGAAAGTAGGACAACCACATAATTCACCAAAACTGTGATACATTTAAAAGCAAAAGGAGGGACGGCTGGATGGCTCAGTAGGTTAAGCGGCTGCCTTTACCTCAGGTCATGATCCCAGGGTCCTGGGATAGAGTCCCGCAACAGGCTCCTTGCTCAGCGGGGAGCCTGCTTCTCTCTCTCCCTCTGCCTGCCACTCTGCCTGCTTGTGTGCTTGCACGCTCTCTCTCTCTGTCAAATAAATATATAAAATATTTTAAAAATAAAGAATAAAAATAAAAACAAAAGGAGGGAGGTACTAAAACAAATTCAGTTATTTGTCAAAATGTTTATTGATCAACAAAATGATCATAGTAAATTGGTGGACCTGTAAAATAGTTGTATTCAAGAACTATTTCAAATAATACATTTTCTTAAAAACAAAAACATCTGTGTAAGTTAAAACACCATGTAAAACATATCTTTATATTGACCTGGACATTTAAAAAGTCATGTAGTCTGAGTAAGTCTTCCTTGTACAAATTCCTGTATTAATTAATTTCTTAATTGTATCTACCCTTAAAAATGTGTCACTGGCATTTTTCCAAGGATGTATTATTTTCAATGTGGTCATGGTATTCTTTTTTTTCATAAAAGTGTCTTCAATCTCCTTCAAAATTGTATTTTGTGACGAATATATATAAATTTACTGATATCATCAATTTGACCCTTCTCTACATCACGATATTTCTAATTGAGAAATTCATTCCCTCACATGATGAGGTGACGGGTAAGCTCAGAGCATATTCTACTAAAGGAAACTTTCAATTCTAATTTTTTTTCTGCATTGAAAGGCATAAATATTTTCACAGGTGCTGTTTTTGCCTCTATTCTGGGTATTTCTCTTTGATAAATAAGATCTATTTATAATTCTTTTAGACGATTAACCAAATTTAGATGCTGTAAAATTGTAGGTCTTTTCAATTTCATTCCATTCTCATTTAGAAGATAAATATATCCAATAAAAGTAAGAACTTGATCAAATGATTCTTCTTACAACTCAAAATATTTCAAAAGGCAATTATAGAATTTAAAAATGAGATCTGGTACAGAATTTGAGCTCCCCTGGCTGAGTTTGTTATTCCCTTGCTTTGATAGGGATCAATTGCAATGTGTTCTGGTTTGTAAACTTTGCTTTCAATTATTGCAACTTTCATAAAACTTAACCTGCTTTTTGAAAATTTTTATCTGTTTGAGGAGCACTGGGCATCATATGTAAGTGATGCATCTCTAATTTCTGTTCCTGAAACCAATGTTACACTGTATGTTAAGTAACTAGAATTTAAATAAAAACTTGAGACAAAAAAAAAAAAAGGAAGACAATTTCTGTTTGTTGAATACTTTGATTAAATACTTTTATTGATTAAAAAAGCTGTAATCAAAATTTAGAGGAGTAACTTACAGAAAGTCCCCTGCCATTAAGAATTGTAGGCAATTCACAAAGGATTTATTTGGAAACTTGTAATTTCTGGTGCTGAATTGATGATGGGCAGAAAAGAAAAAAAAAAAAGTGGATGTTACCCTGTTAAATGAGTTTCTTTTATTCAACATTGGCTTCATCAAAACAATTCATAGTATTATTACTCCATGTACATGTGAAAATATAAATTTTAGCAACTAGAGATTATCCTGGTATAAAATATCCCAGTTTGTTTGGGCAATCATGAATTATTTGTATGACAAAACTAATTCTAAGTGTATTTCTGCCTCCCAGGTTTCTTAATTTAGAAAGAACATTAATTTTGCCAAAATTATCCACTCCTCCAATATTTGCATTCATATTACCAATGTAGTTTGTCCCTTGTGAATTGGATACTTCAAGTTATAATACACTTAACCGATGTCTCAGTTGAAGCATCTGATGTTGGTATGAAACTGGGTATCATTTAAATGTTTGCAAGTTCTTTTATTGCCAATGAAGTCAAAACTAACTTTTGGTAATGCATAAAAAATGAAACCCCACAACTCTTAAAATGGAAAATGAGTGAAATTCTTGCATAAAAATAATCATCTGATTAAATGGAAAGTTAGGTTTCAAAGAATAATATATAAATGCACTTTCTGATAAGTTATCATCTTAAAGTCACTAGTAACTTAGGAAGTATTCAAATTGAATTATATGGTATTACTGAAACTTTTCACCTTGGATCTACAAAATAGCAATTTTATATAGTTCAACCTAATGAGACATTAATGCGTTGTCAGCAGATTGGTGTTTTTTGGATTCCTATGACTGGGAATATCACTATGACCTTTATGTGAATGTCGTCAACAAATTTTGTGAACTAGAAATTCAGAACTTAAATTTTAATTACATATATAGTTTCATTTTTTTTCAGCACGTTATTGCTAAAAGGGTTTACTGCAAACTGAAATAGATTTAAACAGTAAAATAATTAAATAATTGAAGATTAACACTGTGCAAAGTTTAAACAAAACAAAACAAAACACTGGAACAAGACTGTTTTAATTATTTGTTTCATGTTCTGTGGCAGAAAATCTTGGCCTTTGTTTTCCTGCATACAGTTATGACCACCTAACTTACAATTTTCTCTGTTCTCCTTTCCCCTTGCTAACTGGTGGCATGGTAGCTTTGTGCAGCTTGCAAGCCAAGTGTGAGCAAAGCAATGGCAGATTGGGCCACCAAGTAGCCCACAGTAATAGCAACATACACTGCTTATCTCTGCATGACCTGAGGCTGGACCAGTTAGCTGCCCTCAGTTGTTGGGGGTCCCAAGGGACTTATTTCCCCAGCAAGCTTTCTGCATGATGTTTTATAAAGGCAGGTGTTGGGAAAGGATTGGGGAAAGAGAGAGAGAGTCACTGTTGGTCATCTTTCAGATTTAACAACATGTTCAAAGTGAGAATTCTGTTTACTTACATGTACCTCACAAGTAGTGGATAAGACCATGGCACAGAAGCTGGAAATATGAAGTGGAAGTAGGCTCAACCATCCTGTCTTATTTTAATGCAACTAGAGTAATAATACCACTTTGCTTTAAAAAAGAAAATGAGACATCCAGCCATGGGTGATGTATGGAATTATTGAATCACTGTATTATACATTGTACACCTGAAACTAATGTAACAATGTACATTCATTATCCTGGAAATAAAATTTTAAAAAAGGGAAATCCAGAACAAAAGCTAAACTAGAAAGGATATTGCCTTAACAGGTGTAGACCAAAACTGCCCTATCAAACCAGAATATATGATCATCCTGATTAGAGAGTTACTCATTCAGCAACATAACACAAATGCTTTATTAAGAAATGAGTGTATGTGCAAGAAAATAAAACTGTTTGTGTTGAAAAGTGCTTATGATTTCAAGGGGTTAGTTTTACTGCACCCTAACCTGCTGTGGTTTTAGTTCCATCTCTGGGTCAACATCATAAGCATCACCTCCTCTGTCTGCCTTATGCTTACCCACAAGGGTAAGAAGACTGCACCTGGAAGACTACACTCAGGCTCTCCATGCTAGTGGTTCTCAAACACTTGTGTGCAGAAATGTCACTCAAGAAACTTCTTTAAGAAGCATATCGCTCCCCGACTGGCCCCTAGGACTCTGATTCTGTAATTTACAAGTGCAGCCAAGAGATCTGCATTAAAAAAAAAATTTTTTTTTCTGTGATTCTATGATTCAGGCACTATGTTTCCATTGGTGCAGCCTAATAGGGTCTTTTTTTTTTTCCATGCATCAGATCACATTGTGGGTTAATATCCTCGTAGCCATCTCTGAATAACCATCAAGCTATATCTTTACCATCTCATACCAAAACACTTCAGGGTATGATTATCTAGGCAATGGAATATTTATTTAAATGAATTCCACAGTAAGTCCTGCTTTCTTTCTCAAAACTCTGAAATATAAAGTTGGTCTGATATGCTCCGTTTCTTCCTTATCCCTCTTTCCCTCCCTCTTTACCCCTCTCCTTCCAACAGAGGTTATTCCTGGCAAGGTCTCTGTGAGGGAGTATGATACCACCTGAGAAGCAAAACAGACCCAGATACAAATCATTCTACTGGAGTCTTGGAGTAGCCTTCAAAGAAAAACAAATTCCATACCAGCCAGAGCCTGTGTGGAAGCCAAGAACTGCCAACATATTTGGAAGGTCAAATCCCTACAGAAACATGGTCCCTAACCACCTTCTAGAGAGAACATCAGTTGAGAACGAAAGCGACTTGCAATTTCATTACTTAAAAGTCTCTGAATTCAGCATTCAAGATTTTATAACAATAGCAGACCTAACTTATCTGCATGAAAATAACACCAAATAAGACTAGTAAAAGCAAAAAAGGCTAATTCAGAGCTACCCAGATTTTCCATATGCTTAATGTGGTCCCAAATTCTTCAATTCCCATTCACAAACATGCAAAATAAGAATTTAAAATATGCAGTGTATATGAGTAAAGTAGAGCTATCAACTGAAACCAAATAGTTTGTGGGATCAGAATCAATGCTACATTTTCCTTATAGATTTCCATATAGATGTGACTTTATAGTTAAGCCAAAGTCAACCCATTGCACTTATGCCTTAGCTTTAAATTGAGAACACTGGCGAATCCCATGGGGAGAAGAAGTAAAACCAATAAACGAGGTTCTGGTTTTCTTGAACATACAACTGTATGGACAGAGGAAAGGAAATGATATCCTGCTGGTCATAGAGGGGTAATGCCAAACTCATTCCCCTGAGCATTAGCATTAAAAAAAAAAAATCCAGTTACACTACTTTCCTTTAAACCACATTGCTTCTCTGAAGATAACCTTAAACAGCTCAAGAAAAACATTGCTAAATATTCAAAAATGTCCTCAGGTAAAACCCTTGGTCTTTTTCATAAGAAAAACAGTTTATTTTTGAGCCCTTTGGCAGGCTGAAAATTAAATTTAGGAGAGGAAAAAATGTTATATTTTTATTTTATAGAAAAAAAGAAGAGTAAATAGGTATTTTTTTATTTGTTTTTTTGCTTCAGACTATCTTATCAGTAAACTTCATATTTGGCACTCTGAAGGTAATAGTTCCTAAAAGAAAAAGATATGTCAAAATGCTTGGAGAATGGAGTTGCTATCCTAAAGGGGAAGTCTTCAGCTGACAAGCTCTGCAAATACTTTTGATGAAATGGAATACCCATTCTATTCTAATAGGCATACCAACTCATTCTTCAAGAACTCATTCAATAATGAGATCACTTGTTGTCCAACACAGTGCAGATTTTGTTATTAAAGGAGCCAGACAGGGAAGGTAGGAACCATCTAGTTCAGCATGCTCAGAAAAGTGAGGTCCAGAGACTGGCTTAAGCGCACATGGTAGTTAATTCCAGAAAATGCAAAAGGACTTTTTGAGTATTTGGGGTAGACTATACATTGATTTCTGGTTCATAATGCCAACACTTTTTCACCTGAAAGAGAAAGATTATTTGTCCATCATCCTTTGGCATTAGCATCAGTGTGCACGAGACACTTTCTCAGCTAGTAGGCAGAACTGGGGAAGCAGATACCTATGAAACACTCTCCTTGGATATCCCAGAAAACCACTTCTTCCATACTCTACCTCGATGGTAAACAAGTACCACTGTGTGCTAGCCACATCAGTTTTCCGAAATCCCTGGAAATGTGTTGGTTTATTTCATATTGTGCTCAATGAGACTATTCTTCACCTAGTTGATGCCCCAGCTCCAAAAACTGAGTCATCTTGGCCTCTTCCTCTTCTGTCCCTAGCCACGTTCCAACAGGATCAAGTCTTAATGATCAACAGATGTTCCCTTCCTTCCCCACTACTAAGATGGCCTTAGGCTTTTGCCTTCTTTTGCTATTCTATTATAATGATTGGCTGTTGCTTTTTTTTTTTTAACTATGCCTCACTTGTTTCCGTGCATCCATTTACTGTCCAAAATACCTCCAGAGAAAGCTTACTAAAATGTAAGTCTAATTCACACTGTTTACTTGTTCAGAATGCGTCAGTAATTTCCCTATCATTTAGAGACAAGTCTGAACTCAGCAGGGCATGGCATGCTGAGTTCTCCATGCTGATGCCTCAGGCAGTCTCTCTGACCTCGCACTTTTTGTGTTACTAATAGCTCTCCTTCCTCTCCCTGGTCCATGCCCCATGCTACTATACTCATATCCACACCAAGCACCATTTCCTTCATTTTACACCTTTGGTAATACTGTTCCCTGTGTCTACAATGTCCTCTCCTTCTTTGACATCTTGTCCAAATGGAAACACCCATTTGCCTCCTGTGTCAAGAGTTACCTTGAATATAAAGCTTTTGCTGTGGACTTCTCCCCTCCATGCTCCTGTGCTCTGTCATCTTGTTCACAATGCTTTATTCACATATCTATCCTTTCTCCCAGCAGTTCTTGATTTTATTTCTGTGGCAAAATACCTAACAGATGCTCTTCATATCTGTGCCATTTCATGAGTACATCTAGAATTAGATCCAGGGGCTACAACCTCACCCCTTTCTCTTCTACTTAAAATAGTACATAAAAGTATAAATGATGAAGGGTGCATTTCTAGTATGGAGATCCTTAAAACAATATAATTTAAAAGATTCAGAGATTTACTAACTGAAGTGCGATCACCCCGGTGATAATGTCTAAAAATCAGTGTTTTGAGATGCTGCAAGGGGGCCTTTGTCTTCTCCATTGTTATAATATTAGTGTAGTAGGGGGCCTGGCATATAGTAGGTAATGAAGAAATGTTTGCTGAGTGTGTAGATTAATGAGCTACAGATTGGAGATTTCAACATAAACATCTGGCATTTACAACTGCTGGCAGGAGACGTGATTCCAAATAAGGCTCATATGAATTAACCCATAATGACCGAACTATTCTAATGGAGATTTTTTTTTACACTTTCCTTAGAAGTGTGCTTTAAAATGACAAAATATATAAATTATTTAGCTATTTATGTCCCTTCTTTATATATTGCTAGTCACAGTACGCTTGATCAAAAATAAGTCAAATGTATAAATCAAGTTGGAGATAAAGGCAAAGGGAACTGCTTATATTTCCAATTAAATAATTCTTTAAAATCACTGCAATCCTTTCTTTTTAGTTCAACACCCACCCCCCCATCATTTAACAGGGCAAAGTTGTGAGAGAAGTTGAAATCTGGAGAGAGTTCATATATGTTACAGGTCATAGAACTCCCGCTTGTACACAGCAGAGGAAGGGGAAGGAATGAACAGAGATTCAACCATGGGGAAATGATACTAGAAGTCAAAAAAATAAAAAGAGGCAATACTGTGAGCTAATCACAATGAATGCTTTTATCAGATAGCATTGGGGGTGTCACAAACTAATTCAAAATTTAGTGGTTCAAAGCAATGATTAATTGTATGCTTTCATGATTTATGGGTCAGCAATTTGGTCTGTGTTCTGCTAAGGGTCTACTGTCATAGGGTGGACTCAACTCATCTCAGGGGGAGCATCCTCAGGTGTCTGGGATTGGCCTGTACTAGGTGAAAGTGAAGGAATATTGCCTCTCTTCCAAATGGTTGTTTGTCATCTGGCAGGACAGCTTAGGCTGGTTCTCGTGTCATGGCAGGCTTCCAAAAGCAAGAAAGGAAACAAGGTCTCTTGAGTTCTAAGCGTGAACTGACTGAATTCACTTTTGCTGTTTTCTGTTGGTCAAAGCAATGAGGACAGATTCAAGGGGTGGAGGTGTACAGTCCTCCTCTTGATGGGATGGGTTGTAGAGGAACATTGCAAAGGAGCATGCCTTCAGGAATGGAAATAATTTGTGGGTTTTTTTTGTTTTGTGTTTTGCTTTTGTTTCTGTTTTGTTTTGTTTTGTTTTTCACATTTGACTAGAGGCCTGAATTCGACTTTGGTGGATTTGAGAGCAGTTCCAACCTGAGGATCCCAAAGGGTTTGTTCTTTGACAGAGAGCTTTGAACCCAAACATAAATGGTAAAATTGAAAAAGAAAAGAAAGACATTGATACAAATGACTTATTTAGAGAAAGACAACTGGGCAGAGAGGCTTTGCTTCTTTAATTCCAGTCTCTGTGTCCCTTACTGCTTTTTTTTTGTACCTCTGTCTCACCAGCTTTCCTGACCTGCGGTACAACATTGAGTAGAGGTGTGAAGAGCAAATAATCTTCGCTTACTCTTGATCTTGGGGTGGGGGTAGTCTGTTATCATTTAGTATAGTATCAACTATAGGCATTTCGTAGATGGACTTCATTAAGTTAAAAATTTCCTTCTATTGCCGCTTTGCTAGGAATCTGTTTTTTTAAGTCATGAGTGGGTATTGAATTTTGTCAGTGGGTTTTCTATATAAATTGAGGCAATAATATGCTCTTTTCCTTTAATCTGTTAATGTGATAAATGGTATTGGTTGTCTTTTCTAGATTCATCCAATCTTGCACTTCTGGAATAAACTGTTCTCTGTATAATGTGTTATCCTTTTATATATTATTAGATTTGATTAGCTGATATTTTCTTGTGTGTTTCTGCATCAGATTTTGAGAGGGGTATTTATAATTTTCTTGTAAACTCTGTGGTTTTGATATCAACTTTTTTTGGTACTAATTTTGATGAAATAAATCAAATAGTCTTCCCTTCTCTACTTTCTAAAATAATGTGCATAAGATTAGCATTATTTCTTCAGTAAATATTTGATTGGTAATTCACCAGTGAAGATATCTGAGCCTTTATTATTCTATAAGGGAAACTAAAAAAAAAATTTTAATTGAGGTATAATTGGCATACATTATATTAGTTTCAGGTGAATGACATAATGATTTGATACTTGTATGTATTGTGAAATGATCACCACAATAAGTCTAGTTAACATCTATCACCATATGTAGGTACAGAGTTTTTTTCTTGTGATAAGAACATTTAGGATCTATTCTCTCTGCAACTTTGAAATCTGAAATACAGTATTATTAACTATAGTCACCATGCTGTCTGTAATTTACATCCTCATGACATATTTATTTTATAACTGGATAAGAAGAGGATTTCATTATAGTTTTAATAACCATAGGGGTATTCAAGTTTTGTTTCCTCTTTGGTCAGTTTTGGTAATTTGTCGTTTCAAGGAATGTGTTAATTTCTTATCTAAGCTTGTAAATTATGTGACATATATTTGTTTTAATAATTCCTTATTATAATTTACTATCTGTAGGTTTTGTAGAGATGTTCCCCTTTCACTTCCGATATTGGCTTTTTGTGTCTTTTCTCCCCATCTTTTTTTCATTAATCTAACTTTAGCTTTATGAATTTTATTAATCTTTATAAAGAACCGGTTTTGGTTTTGTTAATTTTCGTAATTGTTTGTTTATGATCTATTTCATTGGTTTACATTATATTGTTTCCTTCCTTCTAACTCTGAGTGTAATTTGAATTGCTTTTTCTAGTTTAAGGTGGAAGACAGAAGGACCATTGATTTTAGACATCTATTATTTTCTGATATAAGCATTTAAAATTACAAATTTCTCTCTCAGCATTATTTTACCTTTAACCCATACATTTTAATGTGCTGTGATTTCATCTCAATTCAGTTAAAAATGTGTTCTAATATCCCTTGTGATATCTTCTTTGGCCCATGGGTTATTTAGAACTGTGTTGTTGTGTTTTTTTTTTCAAATATTTGGAAATTTAAGAATATATTTAATTACTACTTTCTAATTAATTTCATTGTTGTTAACATATCCTGGATGATTATAATCCTTTTAGGTTTATTGACACTTGTTTTATCGACCAACACATAGTTTATAAATATCCATGTGCCTTTGACAGTGATGTGTGCATTCTGCTGGTGTTGAGGGGAATGTTCTATAAATGATAATTAGGTCAAATTGGTTGATAATGTTACTCATGTCTACTAAATCCTGATGATTTTGTCTACTTATTCTATCAATTACTCAGAGAAGATTTTTGCTTTTCCTTCATCTAATTTGAACCTCTGTGGTTTGGCATGTACACATTTGAAATTGCTATGTGTTCTTTATCATTACAATATATTCTTCTCTTGTAGTATTTTTTCTTCTTAAATTTACTTTGTTTACTATTAATATAGCTACTCCAGCTTCTTTTAGATTATTGCGGTCATGATACATATTTTCAATCATTTTACTTGTGACCTGTGTCTATATATTTAAAGTGTATTTCTTCTGGAGAGAATATAGTTAAGTCTTGTTCTTTTTTAAAAATCCAATCCAATAATCCCTGCAGTCACTTGTAGTGTTTAGATCATTTACATCCAATGTAATTATTGGTAGAGTTTCATTTAAATCTATCATCTTATTTGTTTTCTATTTGTCTAATTATTCTTTATTTCCTCATCCCCTGCCTTCTTTTAGATAGTTATCTTTTTTTTTTTTTTTTTTTAGTAACCATGTCATTTCTATTCTTCAATTTTAAGCTAAATTTATTTAATTTTTTAGTAGCTGCTCTGGAGTTTAGAATATGCATCTTTAATATATCACAGTCTACCTTCATATAAAACTATACCACTTAATATAGAAGGCAGTAACCTTAAAACAACGTACTTCCATTTTCTCTCCTGAACTTTGTTCTGTTTTTGTCATATATTTTATTTTCTATATGTTATGAACACCATAAATAGTCTCATTGTTTTAATTAGTCAATTAAATTTTTTTAATTAGGAAAGATAAAAATTCTTAATATTTAATCACAGATTTCCTGTTTTGGCTCTTTTCATTCCTTACTATAGACATAAGTTTCCATCTGTTATCATTTCCTTTTACTGAAAGAACTCCCTTTAACATTTCCTGTAGAGCAGGAAACTGCTGGCTACAGTTTCATAGCTTTTCGTTGGCCTGATTCTGCTTGCATTTTAGAAGGATATTTCCAGAATGACATTTTTTTTTTCTCATTCTTTCAGCACTTTAAAGATCTTCTGGCTTGCACAGTTTAATTCAAGATGTCTGTAGTCATTCTTATCTTTGTTCCTTTCCACAAGATGTGCTTGTTTTTCTCTGAATTTTTTCAGCAGATTAATTATGAAATGCCTACATGTAGTTTTCTTTTTATCCTGCATAAGGTTTATTGAGTTTTTGGAACTGTTATGGATTTATAAACTACAGGTTTATAGCTTTCATTTGGAAAATGTTCAACTACTCCTCAAATTTTTTCCTCTTCTCCTCTGCCTCACTTTTCAAGGTTACCATTACATGAATATTCAACTCGTTGATATTTTCCCACAGGTTCCTGAGTCTCTGTTTATTTCACCTTAATGTTTTAGTTTGTACTTTACTTTGTGTTCAAGCTCACTGATATTTTCTTCTGAGTGTCTATTCTATTGTGAATCCTCTTCAGTTAAATTTTCATTTTAGATATTATATTTTTAAAGTCCTCATCTGCTAATTCTATCATCTCTGTTGTCCCTGAGTCTGTTTCTTTCTACTGATTTTTCTCGTGGATATAGAATATATTTTCCTACTGTTTTATCCCCACTCCCAATCTAGAAATCTTTTCATTAGATTGTAGATATCATCAATGCTACATTGGTGACTATATGGCTTGTGTTGTCTTCTTTTAAGTGTTGGATTTGTTCTGGCAAGCAGTTTCATTACTTACAGGTCATCTTGATCTTTTCACATTTTGTTTTTAAGCTTATTGAGGTCTATTCTAATGCTAGTTTAGACTTCATGCTTAAGAATGACCTTTCTGAGATCTCTACAGAATTTCTCAAATGTTGAAGAAATCTTTCCACTATGGACATTTGTACATAACGTCTCATGAATAATGTCTGTATTCATTCCCTAGGTGATCTCAGTCATTGCCATGTCTTTAATACCATTTAGAAGTCTGTGGGTCCCAAAGATACCTCTCCAATTAAGACCTCTCTCCTGAGCTTCAGATCCTTACGTGCCTTTTTTTTTTTCCTTTTCGGAAATCACCATTTGGATTACTATGTTTAGAAAGTAAATATGCCCCATATTTCACTATCGTTATCCCTCTACAAATCTGTTTCTCACTCAGTTGTTTCAACTCACCTGCTCAAGCCATCACCATAGGAATCATCCTTCACATTACCTTCTTCTTTCTCATCTTTCTCAGCCATAAGCTAGTTTTGCTGATTTTACCTTCAAAACCTGTCTAAGCTGTGTTTACTTCTTTCCATCTCTACCACCTCTCTTCTTTCTGTCTTATCTCCCTTTCAACCCACTCATCACTTTTAATTTGTTCTCTAATCACTAGTTCCAGCAATCCAATTTTTTAAAAAATACTTCAATTTTAAAGATAAAATTTATTTTAAAATATAAATATAAACACAAGTCACAGCCTTTCTTAAAAACTTTTCATAATTACACTTTGACTATAAAGCAAAGTATATAACATGGTGTTTTGCACTAAAATTTCAGCCACTTAGGGCTATTTTCAAGTCAAGAATTTGGCAAATGCTTTGCACTTTCTTCACTTTGTTAATTTCTGTTTATCTTCCACATCTCAGATTCAGTGAGATTTCCAAAGAGATACCATTCACATTACTCAAGATTCTCCAAGAAACAAAACCAACAGGATGTGTGTATTTATATGGATTTATTTATATAAATATACATATATATGAGAGACAGAGAGAGTGAGAGAGAGGGATTATAAGGAATTGGCTCATGTGATTGTGGAGGCTGACAGTTTCCAAGATTGGCAGTTGGCAAGCTGGAGACCTAAGAGAGCCAATAGTGTAGATCTGGTGCAAATGTCGGCAGGCTTGAGACCCAGGAAGAGCCAAAGTTTCAGTCTGAGTCAGAAGGCAGGGAAAAAAACCCTGATGTTCCAGGCAGGAGGAGTTTTCTCTTACTTAAACTTTTTGTTCTATTCAGGCATTCGACTGATTGGATGATGCCCACCCACATTAGGGAGATCTATCTACTTTATTTATTTAATCTATCAATTCAAATGTTAATTTCATGTAGAAACATCCTCACAGATGCACCCAGAATAATGTTTAATCAAATATCTAGGTACCTATGGCCCACTCAAGTAGACACATAATGTTAACCATCACATCATCTATGAACTGCAAAGTTCAATAAGTCTTACTGTGCCATTTGTTTTCTTCATTGGACATATGACCATTTTGTTTATTTACTTGATGGTTTAGGTGTTTATGTGTTTGTTTACTGTATGTTTATAAGTTCCATGAGGACAGAGCTTCTGATTGTTTTGTTTACCATTGCACATGTAATGCCTAACAGCATTTAGCTATCTCTAAGATTAAAATTCTAAATAGTGTTTAGATTTCATTTAATATAGATGCTTACATTTAATACAGAGGTAGCATTAAAGTATGCTATCTGCTGTCATATATTATACTACACTACTAACACCAACTTGGTATTTTTAATAATTTCTATGGCTATAGTGAATTCATGAAATCAAGTTGTTTTTTAAAAAATTTGATTTCTTATCTCTTTGGACTTCTATAGCTGTAGTGCAGTTTAAAAGCTTAAATCAAGGATATAAACATCTCTTAAAAACCTATAAAATTTCATTTATTTTATCGCTGCCATTAGTATTATCCTCTAAGAGGAAAGGAAAGATTTTTATGTAGAATATTTAACTATAGTTAGAGAAAAGTGATAAATGGTTAGAATTTTGGATGTCCAAGGGAAGGGCATCAAAGGAACTCAAGAACTTCATTATTCTCTTAAGGATATTAGCATACAATGTGGCCCTGGCTCTACCAACACATTAGTACTAGCTGTGGGGCTATAAGCTGTGGTTTGCTCCATTCCCTCAAGACTGGGAGGGGCAACGCTGGTGCTCTTGACTGCTGACTGCACACCTCCCTTGTAAGGACAGACCGTGGCCAACAGAGCTCTGCAGAATTTGAAGGGCCGATCCGTTCAATGTCAGCAATTTTCAAAGGACCAAATCAGGAAGTTTGGCTTTCTCTTGGCCTAATATTTAGCAGACCTTAACAAAACTCGTGTGTGTGCGTGTGCACGTGTGTATGTGGATGCATGCTGCACATGTATGTAAAATTTCTCGAACAAATAATTTTTTGACTTAAAAAAATTAAAGAGAAAAACATGGTTTGAATGACCTTGATTTTTTTTTTTTTTTTTTTTTTCATTTCAAAGGCATTTATGGACCTTGGCTCATGTCAACCCTGGTGAATATGACCTGATCACAGGCATAGTCAAGTTTTTGCAAAAATGTTTTGGATCTTTCAAACTTGATATTGATAACTGAAACTGAGCAGAGAGACATTAGCATCTGGTTTTGATGAATGTGGTCTGCTTGTACTTTAAAGGAAAAGCATTTAGGAAAAGACTGGAAATTCCTGCTCAGAAAATCAAAGTCCAATACAGTTTTTCAATACCTGATACTTGTATGTTACAAGTGACCTTGGAGACTTTATTCTACCAGTTCCACATATTTTTTAGATTATAGCATTATAGCATTATGCTTCATTTCAGGATATATTTAGGTTTTTGTTCTAGGTTTTTTGTTTTTGTTTTTTGTTTTTTGTTTGTATACCTGTTTACTTTTCTGCCATATACACAAAATAACATCTTGCTCAGAGGAAAATCAGATACTCTCATTCAAAAATAAGATGAATTGATTCTCTGTGTCACAGGAAAGTGTTTGCTACCAAAATCAAAATGATTTATATCATTTTGTATTAAACTGACAGAAAGACATCATGTGCAGCACAACATAGTGAAGGATTTACCAGATTATGATATCCTCTGGTAAATACAACTTTCTAAGGACAGTAACAACATCTTTTGTATTACTATATATTTCAAAGTATATCCAGCCTAGGGCCCTGCAAATTGCAGATCTTCAAATCAAATCAGAAAAACTAATAAGTGAATGCCTCTCAAAACACTTGACTTTTAGAAATTTAACTACAAATCTATTGAATAATCATCTTCCTAAAACCATTATTTTAACTTCTGATGGCTTCTATTTAGTTCTGCAGTCATCCCAGTCCTGGATTTTCTCCATTTCCTCTGTGTTATCCTGCCTAAAATCAACACTATCAGAGCAGAAAAGGGGGAAAAAGAATAAAAGCCAATGTTTAATCTTATGTGTATTACTTTTTTTCTGAAATAGTCTGGGAAAGGGCTGTTTTGAGAAAGCAATTAAAGCAGTGGCAAAATGAGGCTTGGGGATTATCAATAGCCATCATTTATCAGTGTTGTCCCTGTTCTACATCAAAAGAGATCATCAAGAAAGCATTTACAAGATACCATTTGCATTGGTTGTGCTAAGGAAATGACTGTACTCAGCATGAGGAAGACAAAAATCATTTGTGCATGCGAAATACGTACCTGCTTTATGATTAAAGTATTTATCTTTCTACTTTTGTAATGAAAGCCATGGGATAACTTGAATCTATATAAAATATTATGGTTCCAATGTCAAGTGCTGTAACAAAATGACCTTTTCTCTGTATTTCCACTAATTGGCTTTTAAGATGCTTTTGATGTGGCTGAAAAGGTCAAAGATCAATGAGTGGCTTGTTAGTCTGAATCGTTTATTTTATCAGAAAAAAAGCACAAGCTATTGAAAAAAATAGAATTTTGAAAGAAATACACAGTCTATTTGTCTTTGGCAGGCTCCACAATTTTTCTTTGGCTCCTCTGAGCATGGGATGGTCTAATCAGGGGATTATCAAGTAGACTGAAGAACTATAACAAAGTTTTGGGCCGCAGTAAATATTTGTAAAGCAAAACTTCGGAAAAATGCATGATACATTTTCTGTTACTAATTTAAGAAATCCAAGGTATTTCTGAAATCATATGCTATCAAATTGCTTGAAGAAACACGGGTCACATTGTCATTAGAAAAGGCTATTTATATTTTAAGAAATGAATCAAATGTGCTAAAAAGAGAAAAGGTGAATAGTGAGTTACACAGAACATTGAAATAAAATGCTATGCAATTTGTAACTTTGAAAATATCAGATCTTAAATATTATGATTTGATCCATGGAGGAGATAACCAATATGATTTGACCTCTTAGAATATTATGTTTAAATTTTTATGAAAGTAAAGGACACAAATTTTGTTATTGCCAAGAACCAGCTCATATGTAAACAACTGATTAAATTCAGGGAAATCTGTGCTCATTATGTTTAAAGGAGAGAGATAGGCAGTGTTCTGCCTGCATAGTAGTTTGTGCCTAAATTAAGCAATAATCGTGGAGTTTCAGGCCACGTAAGGGGAGACTCATGACTGATTAGAAATAGTTTTTGGCCCTAAAGCAAGGCCTTGGGTCATTAACACTTAATGATCTTTTATTCAAAAGAAATGCTATAGGCCCTGGTCCTTAGTTGCCTTCAATAACACCCAGGGGCTGAAAGGTACGTTTGACAGCAGGTGATGTTTTAACCGGTACAGCTAGCGAAGTGGAATTCACCTGGTAGTGTGGAGTTTAATGTTTTAGGTTCAAGCACAAAAAGAAATGACAAAAGTGCCATTCTGTCAGTAGAATGGCAATGCCTTGGGTAAAATTGTATTTCCTTTCCTATTCATTTATTCCTTTTATTTCATTTTTATTTTAATTAAGTAATTTATTTGTTGTCACTTGTTCATTCATTTATGTAATAGATGTTTTGAACATCCTCTCAATGGCTAGGAGTTCATAGGATGTTGAGGAAAATGACAGGAGAGGAGAGATGGGTAAAAAAAAGTCATTGTTACTGTAGAGGATTTACAGACTGCTTTCTGAGTCGGTGGGAGGGTGGGCGACCCAGGGCTGGGAGAAGTTTTAGGAGGAGGCAGGGAGGGCCTGAAGTCTAAAACGAAACAAATGTGGAAATTAAGAGTTAACCAGGCTAACTTGGTTGCAATTGGCAGGAAAGAGAGGAATGGGGGTGGGGTGAGGGGCTCAGAAATTAGAGAATTCTTTAACCTACTTCTAGGTTATGACTACCCCTAGACTGACTGATTCAATTTTTAAAATTTGCTCTGTAGTGAGATTGACACTTATCTCAATGTGGCTAAATAGTTGTTGCAGTAGCTGTGAACTTTAAATAGATAAACAATTCTGTGGTACTTAATCTAAAATACATTTGGAGAAAATCCTAGTAGACCTTCACACTTAGCATTGGGTGAATCTCTCCATCCCCCAAACCCATTTCCTCTGACCTCCAGTTGGGAAATCTTGCCTTTTTTTAGCTCGCAGACAGACTAGATAATCTTTTGCTTAACATGTGCAGTAATCATTAATTTATCATAAACTGTGGGCATTTTATTTTAGTTTACATCAAGAAGTCTAATTTAGGCTTAGCAGTTCATTAAGACAATTATTTTGAACTGATTATTTGGCTTTTCTTCTCACAGGACAAATTGCCTTTTATTTATTTTATAACTATTTTCTTTATGAGATCATGGAAAAAGAAATTAGAAAAGGGAAGTGTAGGCCAATGGGGATGATATCCCTCAGATAGAATAAATTAAATTTCCAGAGACCTGGAACACTAAGACTTCCACCTCCAAGAAAACAATTTCAAAGCAAATACTTCTCATTCAAGGCAAATACCTGGGATTGTCCAAACGGAAAATGTAGAGATATTTGGAAAGACCTAAGGTCCTTGTTTCATGCTTCTTAAAATTTTAAGCCAGTGACAACTTTCTTTAAGTCTGCCTTTTCCATTCCTTCAAGAGGTTTTTTTGGGGGGGAGAGGGGGGATGTTGTTGTTTTTTCTGTGTTTTTTTTTTTTCTTAAATGCATGAGTAACTGCATAAGACAATATTAAATTAAATACCAAGGCCACAAATGTATATTCATTATGATATTGATGGTGTTTCTGCATCCACACATCTGAAGAATAGTTAATAATAGGCCTACAGTTGATTTGATATCACTTTTAAAACACCTTTCTACATATCCAAATGTTTCAACAGTGGAAATGTATTATGTGTACAGCCCAAAGAATATTTTTATATCTACACACTCCTCTCTTTAGTTGTTTCTTTATAAAATCTTTGCTTCAGTGCTTATTTCATATTATTTTCTATAGGTTAATAACTGATTTACATTCCCGTGATGAATACTGAAAGTTTACTCAAAATTCAAAAGAATTCTGATAGTCTGCTTATGTTCTTATTCGAGAAAAAAAAAAAAATAGAATGCTTTTGCTAAAAAACAGCCATTCCGGATTTCTGCAATCCATGTGGTAACACATTAATTAAGAACGCGTATTTTGTAACATTTCTTTCTTTCTCTGAGTGGCAGAATCTTTGGCAATATTAAGTCTTATGATGACTTTGAATGTATCCAACAGCCAAAAGTATAGTCCTGTGGCCAAAAGGGCAGTTTTCTGTCTGGGCTTTTCTCCCACCTCTAGCTCTAGCCCTACTCCTACTGAGGCTCTCAGGAACACGATTGGAAAGGCACTGCTTTTGAGTACACCATAACTTGCTCCTTGAGTATTTTGAGTTTGGAAAATACAATCTAAGTCACGCAAACTGAAGGGTATTTGAAAATTGCAAAATTTGAATATTCTCAGGCTTATTATTTTTGTTTGCTTTTTCTGATTCCTTGTGAACAATTTTACGAAACGAATCTTCTGTAATCTGAAAGCCTTGCAGAAGAAGATAACAAATTTATTTCCCACTGATTGAGATAGAAAGAATATCTTTTAAAATACTCTCAGCAAGTATTATATATGTGTCTAAAAGTCTTGTGTGCCTCTGGAGACAAATCCCTAATATGTGTGAGCTCCAGGAAGGAGAAGGGTTTAGGTCAGTCAAGTTTCCCTCCTGATGACATTGGCCTTTGCCACCATCCCTTCTGCCCTCCAGAATCAGGGGAGTCATTTCTGAAAGAGAGTAGGCAATCCCACACTTGAAAGGTATCCTATGATCTCCTTTTTGGTATCTAACAGAAGAGAATTTGACTTAAGGTATTTTTTCTCACAGATGCACTGCATGAGGACAGAACCACATTTTTAGCAAGACGTCGACCAGAACTCCAGATTTCCTTGGCAGTAGGAAATGATCTTTATGAACCTCTGTTATTCAGTACAAGGGCTACTAAAAATAGTTTTTGAGTCAACGAATAGATGAATGTTCATAAAGGAAAGAGTACAGTCCATTGACCTTTTAATAAGACCAAATGATTAGATATATCAATAAAATAGCACCCACTTTTTTTTTTTTTTGGATCAAGGTCAAGAAATCGATATAGCTCGTGTTGGTTTGGAAACGTCAATTTCCTGAATTTGAGAAGCAAGTCCTATTTGCCTATTCTTTAAATAAATGTGTACCTATTGTAAATTACCATCAAATCTGAGGTTCTTTGGAACTCTGTGAAAATTAATGAATTACGATGGTCACAGGACTTGAATCCCAAGGAGAGTTTTGCATAAGACTACGTTTTCTAGAAGACTTCTATTACATACTTCAGGATTCCAGAAAGGAAGAAAATCAAGGATGTTCCATTTAATTAAAAACAAATTGAACTGATATCTTAAAATTAAATATTTGGCCATCTACACCCCAGGTAAATCACGACTTGCAGGTAAACATACAGTGTTAATGTCGGTTATATGTCCTTGCTGACAGAAAATACTGCTGTACAGGTTGTCTGAGATCCCCTGCTCTAAACAGTTGCTGGGGAGGAAAGCAATTACTGTAAATGATTTTTTCAGACTATTTTTAGCATTTCAGAAAAAGCTAACTGAATAACCGAGTAACCATTAAATTCTCATGTAAGAAATGAGCCCTCCTTCAGACAAATGGAGTGTTGTTTGTTTTGTTTACTCCTACGTCAGGCTACAGCTAGCAGAACCCTGAAAGAGTTAATACTTATCCCAAAGTGCCTTTATTCCCAGAAAGGAAATGACCAATGGGGAAAATCTAACTGCCTGAGTAATGGGAAATATACATGGGGGCCACGAAATCTTTAAGATCAGACATTGTAGCATCTGTTGAGTCATGTAGAATGACAGGGAACTTCTGTGAAAGTGCATGTGGAGAATATAAATAGTAGAATACTGTAATTCATGACAATTACATTGTAGGGAGTAAAAATGAAAGGAATTCTTCTTGACTGAAAGCTTGGAACGTTCCTGTATCAATTTTAATAAGGAGAAAGGATGACCATTTTAGGACCTACCCATAAATCAGAAAGAGGAACTTAGACCAGTCTGGTTGTATATGATCTAAAATATAACACACAGACATCCTCTCTGTGTCAGCCCATGACCATAGAGCCAGCCAGCAGCACCCAAATACCAGACCATTACAGTTTGCTGGTGTGCAAATGATTGAAAAACTTTGCTTTGCGCTGAATCACAGCCTTTTATCCCAGCAGACTGTCACTCAAAACAAACCAAGTATCTTTACAATCTCTTTTTGTAGGAGATTAGGATGTGGGGAACTTCAGTGTTTTAGTATAGTTGGTGGCCAGATCTGATAAAAAGTTAGTCATTAAAACAAATTAAAGAAAAAAAAAATCCTTCAGTAGGCTGTCATGACTTTGTGCTCTAACTCTGCAGGCACTGGGAGGTCAAAGGCATACCTTCCCCTATAGCCATATATGGCCTGAGGGCCACTGGGCCCTTTTTTTTTTTTTTTTTTTTTTAAGATGAATGTTCTGGTATGAGCATGCTCCTAGAATCCAGTGACGTTCTTACTCAGGGTGGTCTGTAAATATTCTAAATCTTTGCTTACTATATAAAATTACAAGAAAGTGTTATCTTGCATCACTCACAAACACTAGATTCCTTAAGCTATGCAAACCCTACTAAGAAATCATTCCCTCTAAAAAAATAATTTTTTTTATACTCCTCCCTCCCCCGCCCCCCCGAGTTTAGCTAGGGACTGTCTTGTGGCTCTCTGTATTCTGGTTTATATAAAAAACATAAAATGTTACACTCATAAGTCAAGTATATCACTCAGTTTTTGCTTTAAAATACATGGAAATGGAAATACCAGTTTTCTACACGTTGTTTAGTTTTGTCGGTGTCTCCCTGTCCATTTCTTTGCTTTTCTCTCTGGCTTCATGCTGTGATTGCTTCACTCTGCAAGGGAGATTTTCTCACTTTACCTACTTTATGAGCTTTCATCTAAACCACCCTGAGTGCATGAACACAATCCCAGATGAAGATGGAGACAATGGGGGAAAAAAAAAACCCTTAAGCCCCTAAAATGTATTCCAGTTATCCAGGAAAAAAGGACATATACTGGAGAAATGGATCGATTTTAAAGTAAATGTGCAAATGAGTGATAACTGAAATTTTGTCAGAGCTTTATTATTGGATATGTTGGTCTTTCGGCTTTGTTTTGCTCTTTTTGCATACTTGTGGTGTAATGAATTGTACTACTTTTTAACTTGATGATGAGATACAAACCACAATGTTGAATTAATCCTGGCACAGGTCCCAGCTGGATGATACCGTTAATATCATGAGACCACCTATTAGAATTCCTTCTCAAATTAATATTATCTTATGACCAAATGTTGAGAACTGGAACCATGGCTGTGTACTCCTTCGGCTTCTAAGGAATTAAAATGATTTTCCTTCTTACGGCTCTGATTTGGGGGAGGCAGAATCCACGCGGTGCATTTTGCTTTAACACATGTAGTGTTATTTTGCCAAATCAGACATCTTTCCTCACGGGATGAGATTATAATGGCATTGCAAAGTAGTTCTCTTGAAACCTTCTAAAACAGATTATGTTCTTAAAAAACTTGATTCTTGACTTTGCATGTTTTAACGCTGCATTCCATTAAACCTGTGTTTGAAGTTACTAGGATTTGCTAAAATATTTGATAATGCCTAAGCAGATAAGAGATTATATGCTTTATGTATATAGTGGAAGGATTTGTTCCAGCTTGGATACAGGGTATTAATTGGCCACCTACAGTGAGCAGTGTTTAATATTTTGCTCCTACCCACCCCCGCGCTGGCCTCGCTCCTTTCTCACTGCTTTTCAGGCAGAAGAGCATAGAAGTATTCTCTGAACTAAATTTGCTAACTTTCTGGAACACATTTAAACAATGTGCGCTACTTGTGTCATATTACATTAACTTCACTTATAATGACAAGTTGTATATATCTGTAATAAATAGCCCCTCAGGGATCAGATCAAGATTAAGGGAGAGAAAGTACACTGCTGTAGTTAAGTAATTTATAATATCTCAGTAAATGCTTACAAAGAAATGTTTGCATCAGCGGAGCTGGTTAACAGCACTTGTAGACACTGATGATTGTAGGATGTTAAACTCTCCAGGAGGGAGGGAGGAAGGTTACAATCACTGGTAGGTTCAATTTTCAAAAAGTAACTTTGAAGCTCTATACTGCTTGATACTATGTTGCCCGCCATATCACAGAATGTTAACAACTGAGAATCACCCATTCTAAGCAGACCAACGTGGGGCACAGGGCGATGGTAGTGGATGGGGAAGGGGGGACGCCTGCAGAAATCATCTCATCATAGGTCATGAGGCTGAGAAGAAAACCTTTTTTTGAATCGGAAAACTATCCCTGACCTGCTCATCTCAAGTCAAAGTATTTTTAATTAATCAGATTCACACACACACATACAAATAACAAATATCGATGCGTAGAGTACAGTCATTTTGCGCAGCTGAGTCTGATGAGCCTGGGCACGTGCGGGAGAAGTCCGTAATGAGTGAGCAAGTCCTTAAGCATCCGGCTTGCCTCAGATTCACCTGGAGACTGAGAAGTGTGGTAGTACGGGATCTCAAATTCCATGCTTTCCCCCTTCAAAATTGTTCAGTTCTGTTCCAGATTTGAACTTAAACATCGAGTCATCCCTGGACGATTAGTGTTTGAGCAGCCTTCAGCAAATCTTGCTGTGGGGTTTGGACAGTGTTCATCCGTTTCTGTGGCAAGTGGTTGGAAGTGATGTCCTGTGAAACCAGAATGCTTAATTGTGTCTTGGCTTTCAGGAAAGTTCTGAGAGAAGTGATCTGCATCAGTCTGCTGTGGAATTCAGTTGATTTCTGGGAGGAGTTGTACAGAGAAAGCAAGGGAAGAGTGTCAGCGGCTCCCTGCCTTTGCTTGGGTTTCTCTTCGTTGTGAATTCATGCTTGCTATTTAGTTTGAAGCGCCTTGAACATCAAATGTTCTCCTTCACAAAAACTCAAAAGTCAAATCTAATGCCTTTAAAATCCTCCAAAGAAATCACTGTGGCGGGAGTGCGTATCCCCGTGTGTGTATATCACACCGAGCGTGTATCACCGCTCCCTCAGCTGTGATGGAAAGTATCAGCCTTATTATTTAGTGCCATGGCACACATAGACAGGGCTTTCTTTGTTCGTTAGAATACCACAAGGTGCTTAGTGCTGGTGCTCTTAGAAGGGGTCCTGCCTTTCTACTCACCTGACCTTTCAATCTCGCTCTCACCGTGCCTCTGACAGCTGCCAGGAAGCAGGAAGAGGGTTTTTGAAAGCCATCGCTCCCAGGCTCAAGGGAAACTTCAGAGAAACAGCAACACCAAAACCTTAGCTTTGAGGAACTATCCCTAGCCTGATATTTGCCATGTGTTAGAAAGACAGCTGCAATAGTCTTCATGGATGTAAGTTTTGTGAAATCAAAGCCAGGAAAATCAGTCATCTTCTCCCTCTTCTTTTTACTCTCTCTTCACTGTCTCTGATGCAATGAACCACAACCCACAATTTGCTAGAAGGAGTTGAGGGAGGATAGAGAAGATGGATAGAGCACAGAGAGGATAAAAGAACTGATGCTCCTCTAAAGACTCTTTCCTCATATTATTCTTCGGATTGTCATAATTTTGTTCTGTCCCTCAGACTGGATAATCAACAGCGCTTTGGACAAATGGCAGCTTTACTTCCTTCCTGTAGTCTAGCTTTGAGCAAAGCTGAGATTGTTTCCACTGAGATTTGTTTTGGTCCAACAGTTCTCAAAATCTTTAGTGAAGTTCAGTGCATATCTTGTACTTGAAAGGCAATCGCTGTTTCTAACAGATGCACCACTGGTTTACTTTTTTTTTTTTTTTGAGCGTTAAATTCTAATTGTCCTATTTTCTTTGTATTACTTTCATAAATACAAAAAGGCTATTCTTATTTTCCATTATTTATGAACTAATTTTTAAAAAGCAATTAAATAAATTTTATGCAAAGTAGTGAAGATGAGCCTGGTTTTTTGACACCTGTTTAGAGAAGATTCGGGGAATCTTTAATAACTTCAAGGCATGCCATAACATTATCTTTTAAAAAACAGTATCTCCACATTAAAAAGACCTGAAAGTTTACTTATCTTTATATATAACTCTTATCTTCAAAATAAGTTTATACCAAGTAAAATTTCATTTATGTAAAATCAACTGCAAAATGATAAAATGTGACAATTTCACGATTCTGGGGAAAATTTGCCTAAAGAATATAAATACTATTTTATTATGTTTTTCCTAGTTTTTCCAATTCAGCTCTACTGCAATCACGCCCATTTTACATTTAAAAAATGAAATACAGAATATGAATTCTAAAGTTCTCAAAAATGCATCCACTTTGGGCAAAACAAACCTCAAGATTCCCAACCCTATACATATTTGTCCCCTAATTTCTGGTTCTGGGTTTGGCGTCCTATCAAATCATATTTTCCCAAGGGAGTAGGTCATTTCCATATAGAGAAACTCTTTATGAGCTAGTTCATTTTGAAAATGTTCATTGAGTTCTGTGATTTTTCAGGATCGATTGACTAATTTTTTACCATGCACAATGAGGAGGTTCGACCAGTTTCTAATTTTGTAAAATACTTTCCAGGAGTGGGTGAAGTATTTGACAAGGTGTGGTATAGTACGTTTGACATAGTACAGTATAAATAATGACTTCCTCAAAGTTCTGAAAAAATGAATCTCCCTGGCAGAGCTGACCTAATTCTTTCCCAGTTAATGATATGGGGATCATAATGGCGGTCGTCTGGCTCTTTTCCTCATCCTCTTAGAACCATGGGCGGTTGGTAACCTGGGCCTGTCCGTGGAGCAGGGCGTGATGCTTGAGTCTAATTTGACTTCTAACCCTAATGCTTTCTCTCGCCTTGAGTAAAACCCTTAACTACCTGCTCTTTTTTCAATTCTCCTGCTGTGAGAAGATATGATAATAATCTTTTTCTTTCCTACAGTGGTGTTAGGAGCAATATTTAGTTAAAGCTTGAAAAGTATGTTGACAGTAATAAGATAACATTTCATAGCAGATTATTCATGCTCTTATGGCTAAACACCCACTGAAATATCTCAATAGAACATACCCAAAGTAATTTTGGTGTGTGAGCAAAGGATTCTGACTATTACATTATCCTTTTTTTTTTCCTGCAGAAATTTTAACTTCTTAGCAGCAAAAGGGAAGAGAAAGAATAATTGATTTAACACACTGATTTTGTAAATATGCCAGAAGAGAGGTAAATCTTTTTCCTCATTCAAATCCTCAGGGCTGCTCAGGTTCCGTTTCAACAGGCCTGAGTATTGAATAAGTAACAAAACAATTTTGGATTCCTTAGCGATATAGTTTACGAATTGGTGTAGATCCAACTCTAAGTAGATACGATATTTGATGTCATCATATCACTTGAACTTTGGGACTGTAATCTTCATGAAACTGGGTTTTTCCATGTTCTTAGAGGCTTTGTGCCTTTTTTTCATCTCCACCCTGTGGTGCCAGTGCAAACAGGGAGTCCCCTTGACCTCAAAGGGAGCTTTGTGCTTAGGTTCACTACTTTGGACAAGAAACAAATTAAAAAAAAAAAATTTAAAAAGGGACATGAAGTTCTAAATTCCACCTGATTTAGTTGGCCTAGTGTCCACCGATATGTCTCTGAAGTGCTCTATTTTTTTCTTTAATTATTTTGTTTTCATTATAAAAGCAAACAACCAAAATGGATTTGACATTATACACCCAATGCACAATACTTCATGCCGATGCAAAAGTAAGTTTAACCTGCCGCAGTGCCACGTCTATACCAGGCTTACTTGTCGCACGCATTTCAGAAACCTGTCCCATCTTAGATGTTTTCTTTCTTGAAATGTCAATGAAAATAGCCTTAGAGCTATATCAAGTGCAACCAGAATAAAACAAAATAAATTGCAGACGTACCACGAATTCAAGAATTGTGTGGACACCATCTAAGTTACTTTAACGTAAGATATAAATCCAGAGATTTCTCATGCCATCATTTTGTAAATAATTACAGTTCTGCTGAATCTGTTGTATAAAGTTTACATGGGAGGTTGAGCGCACCCTTGCTCTTGTTTAGAACATTCGGAACCACCCGAGAGCTGTTGATATATGGCTGTGCTGTTTCAGTGCCTAAGACATCTACTACATGGGAGCATAATAAACAGGGGCATAAAGACAGGTTTGTGCAAGCAGTTTGGAGTGACCTTTTTGGCAGCTGAAATCCATCTTGAGTACATGGTGCTGATGTGGACAGACATGTAAACTTAGTCTTGTTACCACAACTACTAGTTCTACAAATATACTCAGATGCCCAAAATGTACATCGCTCTTAGGAAAGTGATTTTAAATGGAGAGTTCTAGTCGAGGAACAGGAATTCAGATAAGATCAAAAACCATATATTACCAAGAAATCTCTGTGATGAAGTTAACAAAAGTGTTGAAAGCATGAGTTAGGTAGATTTAACCCAACAGGCTAGAGAGTGAGGTCTTCCTGATAGCTTATTTAGATAAAAAGGTATAGTTTCTTAGTTTCTTTTTTTTTTCTTTTTAAACAATGGAAATGTATCTGTTTCTTGCTTCTCAAAGTTAAACCTAGCATTAAGAGAGGCAAAGTCAAGGTATCTATAGCAATATGTTTAAATATAAGTATAGATATGCTTCCCTAATAATTGGAGAATTGTGTGCTCTATTTGGTCAGCTGGGAGTTGGGGGGCACATGAAACTTTAATCCAACATCGAAATATCACTTAACCAATGAGGTGAGCTTGGGCTGAATTCCAACCCTGCTCTCCAGGCTTTCCTGATCTCTCTAAGGCAGCACAGAGGGGAAGCCCTCTGGTTTACGAAAATGACTTTGGTCCATTTTCCTCTAGCAGTTAGACACACCAAGGACATCAATTTTCGTCTCCTGGTGTGGTTGATGCTCCAGAGCACTTAGATTTCCTCTCTGTTGATTCGGATGCACCCCAGGATGACTTCATTCTCCCTCTCTACTTAGGAGCTAACTGCTTGCAGAACTTAGAGCCTCCAGTCTGACTCTCCACGCTCTAAGCATATTCTACCATGTTTCCCTGGAGGAGGGACCAGGCCGTCATGGGAAGTGGCCTCTGGTAGTGCTGCGCCCGTGCCTAGCAGATTCATTTGGGGATTCAGTACTGAAAAACTAGTATTCTTCAGTATTCTTCAACCTAGACCTTATTTTTTAAAAAATAAATAAATAAAAGGATGGCATTTTAATCTGCATCTGCCTTAGTCCTTATTTTCTCTCTTCATGGAGAAACCTGGTGAAGAAAAAGATGCTCTAGGAGGAGAAGTCATTTGTTTCTGGGCCTATTCAAAACCAAACAAAGAGAACCAAAGTTTTTTGTTGTTGTTGTTGTTGTTTTTTCTGTGATAAAGTGGGATTTATTCAATGATGCAAGGATGATTCAACATATGCAAATCAGTCAAGGTGATACACCACATTAATGAAGGGTAAAAGTCATACAATCTTTTTTTTTTTATGTTTTATTTCTTTTCGGAGTAACAGTATTCATTGTTTTTTCACCACACCCAGTGCTCCATGCAATCCGTGCCCACCACCTGGTTCCCCCAACCTCCCACCCCCCACCCCTTCAGAGAACCAAAGTTTTATTGAGGCAAACGTGTTTATTGGAAACTTGAAATAAATTCGAAGGCGATTCACATCTACAACATAGGGGACTCCATGTTGGCCTTCACAATTCTTTCAGTAGGTGAAGTTTGGTTGTATCTTACTGGGAAAACCATTCTTGAACCAGTTGTAAAAGAAATGGATCGAACTGGTGATTCAAGTGTGAGTACTGTACAGTGGTCCTTCAGCAAAAGCTTTATATATTTCTCTTTCCAACTACTGCTGTTAGATGTAGGAATTGAATAAAGGCTATGTTCAGAGCATGTGGGAAACGGCTAGTCCTTTTCATGCTTGGATGTAGCTTTAAGTTTGAAGGGAATGGATCCGTTTAACCATTCAAAGTAAGTGAACCCTCAAAATAAGTTTGGCAGCTTGATATTCTCTTTCCTAATTATTTTTCCTTTTGTATTTATCTCCAAGGTTGTTTTTCTGGTTACAGTGTTTTAAAGAAACACAGAGGTGAAATTAAGGCATATATTAGAGACTTGAGAATAGCATTTATCAATAAATAAATAAACAAATAAGTGTATGAATGTATGTAGTTATATGTTGATATATACATTTTTGTATCACATATCCAGTCAGTGATCAGGAAATGCCTATCTTTAAGGTTTCAGATAGTTTTAGCAGCAACAAAAATGATTTATTAATAGCCTTCTAGTTGCATACGATGCTTGTCAAAAACCAAACAAGGATAAAAATGGCATAAACCCAGTTCCTGCCTTTTGAAGAATTTATATCCTTAGGCAGGGCCAAGAACTTTTAAGGGAAAGTATCACTCTGAAACATGCCAGTAGGCAAAAAGACAGGCCATAGTGTCAGTTAAGAATTACCATAGGCCCTTAGTAGGTAAGATACAGGGAAAGGGACCCTAAACAAGTACAAGGCTTTATTTCTGTCTCATATAAGATCAAGTCTGGGGGTAAGCAGCCCATGGATAGTTCAGAGATTCCACACTATCATCAGGACTCCAGGCTCCTTCTGGGTCTCTGTTGTATCTTACTGGTTGCCCAACCTCAAGGTCACCTTGCATTTGTAAGGTGGTCCCCATAGATCCAGCCATCATATCCACATGGTAGGCAAGAAAGATAAAGAAGGAGCCCAAAGGGCTGCTCGAATTATTGAAGAACTTTCCTAGAAGTGGCTTATATGCCACTTATATGCCACTGTCTTCCTCCTGTGAGGGAAGCTGGAGAATGAACATTTGTATCTGGTTACATTGCTTTCATCAAAGTAGAACAGATGTTACATATATCCAGTGCAGTGGCTTCTGTCACAGAAGGTTGAGATGGTTTCAGGTAATACAAAGTGAAAGGGGAAAAAAAGTCATCGATACTAGGAAAACACAAATTTGAAAATCTTAAAGTTTCTCACCATCAAGGCAAAATAAATACCCCTGAAGACCTGCAACATGGCATGAAGTTCAAAAGCACATGCAGTAGAAAGCCAAGAACAGAGTGGTGAAGACTTTGGTCAAACCTCTTATCTGTGTTCGGTATCAAAGTGCAGGTATGGTCATAAGCAGGAGCGAAGATGGGGACATTCTCATTTCAGACAAAGAAGAAAATCTTCCTTCTAATAAAACTTAAGAGATCTCTCAAATATGTAATGTTAATTTTGCAGATAAAATGTTCCAGGAGTTAAATAAATGACCATCTACCAAGGTTTAAGTGTATTTTAAGAGATGAGTCTCCTAAAGCAGATTTTTCAAAAAGTAAAAAAAATTAAAAAAAATAAAGTTCTTGAACCCTAAGACATACATATATGCTGAGGCTTTTTATGATAGGCGATAATAATAATTAGAACAGCAAATACTCCTATAGCGTGTACTGTGAGCTTGGCTCTGAAATCTTTAAATATTTTAAGTCATTTGTGGAAGATTTACTTAAATGTCTGCAGAAGCCTTTCCACAAGCCACGAGAAAGAGACAATGACATGCGATTTCCAATGGCACCCTCTTGATTTCTATGGGTGGCATTCTGATCTGAAATCTGCCGTACAATTTCTAAAAGTACAAGGCAGATTTGACCTTCATGCAATACAGACATAATCTCGGTTGACACAGAAGTGCAGAGAATGCCAGTACTGGCTGCAGAGTTCATGAAGCTTTTGTTCCCATTGACCTTGGCAAACTCTCAAAAAGCCTGGCTTCCCAGCTAGTATTCATGAAGATCTCCGAGCTACTTAATGAAGGTTTGTTCAGTTGTGTCACCATTGACATCATCACGGCCAATCCATTCCTCATTACCAATGGACTAAAACAGAGAATTGTGTAATAGGTCGATTTTTATTAAATCCATATTCCACAGCCATAGTTCAAAGACTCAACAAAGGAAGTTAGACTTAGTCAATGTAAGATTTTCATTGGCAACATGGCTAAAAATCATCACCGAATTTCCTTTCCTTGGCAGCACTGTATCTAACAGTGTACTGATTGACCAAGATGCATAAAATTAAATCCATAAGGCCAGGATGTCTTTCAGGAGATTGGTGGACAGAATGAGACACCATTCTATCAAGCATCACTCTCAAAACCCAAAGCTTTTTCCAAAGCAGTATTCGGGCCAATTTCTTGTGCTGCTCCAAGACTTGGACCTGCTACAGGAATTGATTCAGGCTCTTTAGTAATTCATCAAAATCACTTATGCCATTAGTTAATATTAACTAGCAGGAGTGAATTAATAAAAGTCTGTAATGTAGCCAATCTAACAGTGTTGAAATGGAGAGTATTCCCCGGGTGAGGCATATGTGCAGAAGGGATGACAGCAGAAACCACAGTGGCCATTGTCTGTGCAGCAAACCGCACCAGAACAGCTTAGAAGTGGAAGAAACGAAAATATTCTGCAACAGAATTTCAACTTGGAGCAGCAGATAAACCAATAGTAGGGAACACAACAATCAGGAAAATTATTATCCCTGAAACCATGAACCCTGTACAACTAAATAGAAGAGACATGAGCTGTGAGAGCTTTTGCTGCTGCTGACCACAATTTCAAAATACCGGTCAGTCAGCCTGAGGAGAGGACTCTTCAGAGTAAAGGTCAATTGTTTAATGTGCAAAATGGAGCATATCTATTATGTAGGCCTTCGTGTACACATCTATAGTTTGTTTGCATTTGTTTGTAAATAGATGTGTCACTTTCAAGAGTCCAGACTCCTAATTCTGGTTTTCCAGACCTGCAGTCCTCTTGGATCAATCTACCTGTTCAGCCTTATCTTTTATGCGTGATTATTTTATTTTGGGAGCGGATCTTTCACACATTAGTCTTAGCAGGGATTTTTCATGCAGCCAAACTAGCCTCCTTACTGTCTTCTATGTCCCCTAAGGTCTTTCCTAATAAATGCTTCTGTCTAGAATGCCCTTACTTCTTCTCTTCATTTCTGCAAGCACCTCTCTAACCATCCTGAAGATTATGTAAAATCGTTCCCCTAGGTGGACCATGTCCAAATGTGATTTCTAAGGGAAACTATTTATTTATTTATTTGAGAGAGAGAAAGAGAGAGAGAGAGAGAAAGAGAAGGAGCAGAGGGGGAGGGACAAGCAGACTCCCCACTGAGCATGGAACCCAACACAGGGCTCCATCCCACCACCCTGAGATCATGACCTGAACCAAAACCAAGAGCCAGAGTCTTAACTGACTGAGCCACGCAGGTGCTCCTAAGGGAAACTATTATTATCACCATCCACTGGGCACTAAATCATAAGCTAGTTTGCACTCTTACTTAGCAGCGGGCATGTCCTTCTCTCTCTCTCTCTCTCTCCCAAATGGATTCTCACCTCCCTGTGGAAGGGACCATGTCTTCTCCTCCTTTTGTACTTTAGAGAACACCTAAGACAGAGCGATGCACATTCTAGTAAGCGTCACTCTAAAAACCAGCTCTTTTCCAAAGAGAGTTTTTGCCAATCTCTTTTGCTGCTCCAACAGCTGGATTTATTGCAGGAGTCCATTCGATGCAGATTCCTCTTTAGTAATTTATCTAAATTACTTGTGCCATTCATTCATTAACATAAGCTAACAGGAGTGAATTTGGGTGCTTTTCATAATACCAGACTATTATCACAACTTCGTTCAGAGTGTTCCATGATGATAGCGGAATGGATGTTATTTGTGTTTTAAAGATGACGGCTGGGGGTGCCTGGGTGGCTCAGTGGGTTAAGCCTCTGCCTTCTGCTCAGGTCATGATCCCAGAGTCCTGGGATCGAGCCCCGTGTCAGGTTCTGCTCCTCAGGGAGTCTGCTTCTCTCTCTTTGCGTCTGCAGCTCCCCCTGCTTACACTCTCTTGTCCACACTCTCTCTGTGTCAAATAAATGTTTAAATGAATAAATAAAGATGAAGGCTGGGAAGCCCTAAGATACTAAACCTCGTGTCTAAGGATTTACAAATAGTTAGCAGCAAGGCTGGGGATAGGGACTCTATTTCCCATTCTGAACATTACTTAAGAAAATAACTGTGTATAAAAAATATTATAATCAACAATATCTATCTAGATCTTCTGTACTCAGATGTCGCTATGAATCTGCAAAGCACACACTACGTGAGCTGGTATTTCACAGGAACTGCTGTGCGAAGTCGTTGGGCCCTCATTGTTCCAAGGGTTCAACTGTTCCATTTCCTACTCCTTTTGGTTTCTTCCCCCAGGTTTACAAATGAAACTTCAGCATCAGTGAGCTTTTAGAGTGAAGCTTCTCGCATAGTTGAGCTATCTGGTGGCATTTAATAGCATTAAAACTGCCACTGAGGATTTCTTTTTCTATTCATTTCCACAATACAAACAATGTTATTAAAAGTAAACTGTCGGAGATATGCTTACAAGTTGAGTCTCTCAAATCTTGCCCCACTTCCCTTAATACATAGGCACAAGAAGTAAGAGGGCAGAGGAGGGGTCTGCTGGCGGCCACAGAATCAGCTCGTGGGCTCTCCGTCGTGCTTTGCATCATCACCGATGCTATCTGTGAAAATCTTTTTCCCTTGCACTGCCAAGCCCTCATTTTTACCTTCATTTAGTAAGCTGAATCAAAAGAAAGTCTTCACAACGAGATTTACCATGCTCCTATGGCCACTCTCTCTTCTGGGATCCACGCCCTTTCACCCCGTACAACATAGGCAAAGAAATCCACCCAGAGCACCCACGTAGCTCATTGTCCGTATCTGAGGGGAGGGAGTCCCAGTGCTCGGAACGATAGCAGGAAAACGAAGGCATGTTTAGGATTAGCTAAAGGACACTGAGTGACATTTGGATTTTAGATAAAAAACAATGTTTTCAAATGAACCTGTCCCATGCAACGTTAGGGACCTACACAGACAAAATACTATTCATTGTTTATCTGTAATTTCAATTTCGCTGGCAAGCCTGTGTTTGTTTGCTAAATCTGGCAACCCCAGGTGGACCATTTGAGATCAACAATGTCCGGTGTTTTCACACCGGTCCCAGATCAGTGAGCCCTTTGTCCAGCAAGTCCCATGGCAGTGGCATCCCCCTCTCCCTTGTCTGTAGCTGCTCTACCAAAGAACACAGCAGAGCAGTGGTAGAAGCTTCCTTGGCTTCTGAGGACTGCCTCAACTGCGGCTCCATGCTGAAAGCAGAGAAGAAGACCCATGTTACCAGGTGGGACCACGAAAGTAGACGTTCTTCAGCAATATTGTAATAGTTCTAGAAGGAAAATAGACTCGATGGCACTGCTTATGACAGTAATCGATTTTGATACTGTGGATTACTGAGTTTGTAAATAAGTGAAGATTTCCCCCCAACTCAAAAGATATTTTAGCCAATAAAAAAAAAAATAACAACAACAACAGATGAAAATCTGACAGGAAAAAAAGGGACCTAGTATTTAGCAACATAACCTGAGATTTTTTTTTTTTTTAAATTGGGTTTGGATCCTGAGGAAATTACTGAAAGTGCCATTGAAGGAATCAACACCTTCGAGAAGCGATTCACGAACAGCTCTCAAGTTCATATGGGCATATTAAATCGATGTATAGAGGAGAAAGGTAGAAGCTGCTACTTTGTACTTACAATTTAAAACCAAAAAGTCTCACAGAGATGTTTCTGTCGTATCACATACAGATACGATAGGGCTTGGGATCTTCTGGTCACTTCTCAGGTTTGCTTTATATCTTTTACTGAAACAAAAATGAAACAAATCCCAGATCTTTCAAAGACATAGTATCATTTCCAAAATAGCTTTGGAGATGCCTTAAAAATTCAGACGCATCTTATCCACCATGTCTAGTTGAGCTAGTCTGACAAACAATGAAAGAAAACAAACCCTTCGTCATAAGGAGTTCACTCATTTAAGAACAGCTTCCTGAGTGTCCACTCTGTGTTGGGCCCTGTTTAGGCAGCGAGGATACAGCATTGAATAAAACAGATCAAAATTACCCTCTCCTGGAACTCACTGCTAGTGGGAGACAGATGCTAATAAGTAAAACACTTGTTTCGATGACCGTATTAAGTGCTAAGCAGAAAAAAGGTAAATGAGAAAATTTTGGAAATACAGTTTCCATCTAGTATAATTATTTGGTTTCTCATTTGTTTATCCATAAATGTCCCTTGGTTTAAGACGTTGTTGTTATAACCTTTCTAAGTGATATGCACTATACTTTCAACAAGTAATGAGCCATCGCAGTACTATGATGCTAATACCCCCAGTCAGGTTGGCCATGCTTTGATAAATTGGAAATCTTGGTGATGGTCATTTGTCTCCCTCTCCCTTGAATTTCAGGCCTTACAGCTTTACCACGCACTTCTCCTTGGGTATGTTATCAACCGATGTTTCCATCATTCTCCTGTAACTAAAGATTTTGGACCCTAGGTTTATGCTGCTTTCCAACCACAGTTGTACCCATATGGTGAGCACTTTGAGTAGTCACTTAAAGAAATAAAGCGTCTAACACACCAATGTTCCAGTTCCTTGACATTCACAACCGCAGATCCTACCACTCACCTAGAATAAATCCTCTCCTCTGGGCCCCTTGAGCAATGCTATTGTGGAGAACTTCTCTGCATCTTCTGCCTACCCTCATCTGCCCAGGCTCACTCTGATTTCCTCCCTTTGTAGCCTTGTGCGGGCCATTTAGAATTATCGACTCATCAGGTCATTCTCTCAGCAAAGGTTCATTGTGCATTTGCTATGAGCAGAGCACCATGAAAAAGGCAGGAGGTAGTAGTTGATAGGAGAAACATGCTCAAAGAACTTGCAAAATATAGGGGAAGAAGGATGGTGGGCAAAGAATCACAAGTGTGATAAACTTTAGGGAATAGAGTGTGGGGGCAGTGGGAAGCTTATGTAGCCAGGGGACCTAAGAATGTTTCTCTGAGAGGCTTGTCTCTGAAATAGAAATTGGAGTATGAGGAGAAGCCAGCCATGCCGAGTGTTAAGAAGGGCATTCCTGCAGAGAGATCATGTTTAAGAACTCTGAGGTAGGAGATACTCGCATTTCAAGGTGTGCAAAGAAGCAGAAAATATCCCAGTGAGTCTGGGGCATAGAGGCTGTGCAGAAGAATAAAGGCTGAGAGAGCTTTAGCAGGGCCAACTCATGGGGGTTACTGGGTTAGTATTTAAGGATTTTGATTTTATCCCAACAGCAATAAGGAGCTGTGCCCAAACTAGACCTCCTAGTCAATCTTATATTTACTCTTACTAGTATCTATGACGTCTTTGAATCCCAAGCCTGGATCTAATTAAAATCTGCCTCCCCTAATCCTTTTCCTTGGGAGCTCAGGGCTACAGAGGGACACTGTACAGCCAGATGCCCAGTGTCAATGCAATCTCTTGCCTTCCTAACTCATTTGGAATTATTGTGTCATTTATCTATCTCTTCACTCACTCTTCTTTGATAAAGTCTCTTGCTCTTCTCAATGGATAGTTCAAACCTTGTCCGTTCTTTGTAGCCTTCTATCTGGCCCCTTCCCCTGGCCTCCAGACACAGAGATTTCGTTTCCAACAAAAGCAGGGCCACTGAGCAGGAGCTACTGCGTCGACCTAAACACAATCCATTCCATAGCCTTGCCGTGCCCATTACCTCCTTGTCTCCATTCGCAGTTTGGGGGTCATTTTCTCGACCTTACCACCCATTTCTCCTCTTTTACTTTGACCATTTTTCTCACATCTTGCTCCTTCTTTATCCCTTTATTTTCTTGACTCTTCAGTCTGCCTGCCACGCCCTTTTTTGTTTCCATCTGGTGTATGTAGTTCTTTGTACCCCACAGCACACTATCATGGAATGTTCTGTTTATACATCAGTCTTGCCTAACGGACCATATGCTCCTCGAGGGTTGGGCATGTGTTCCATCTTCTGTCCTGTCCACAAGCATCGCCTCTCAGGGGAGGACTTCCCTTCCTCCCCAGGCGTTTCTCAGACAGAACACAAGGAGACAATTTTTCCACATTCCATGTATGAGCTTTTATATGTACAAGAGACAATTAGGGTCAAAAGACTGCCCAGGTGCAGCCAGAAAGGTATGTTTTGAGGGTTGCGGTGGTCTTAGAGCACTGTGGAAGGGTGCCTAGTGCTGGCTTCCAGGCTGGAGGCTGGGCTGGTGGGGGGGTGGTGGGGCTGAGAAGAATGTGGTGACAGTGAAATGAAGGGGAAGCAGGCTGGGAGGCAGCCTGTAGGTCTTGGCTACTTGAGCCCAAAGGTCAGGCATTCAAAACCTGAGTGCCCAGGGCCAAAATAGAGGCTCAGGAGAATCAGAAGCTTGGTGAGACTTTGTAGGGCACTAAGATGCCACAGGTCTCTAGTGCTGAGAAGGGAACAGGAAAGGGGGAAAAAAGCTCATTTTCACTCACTGGGGAGCCACTCATAATTAACAGACATACAGAGATCGACAAATTTTTCAGTTCAGTGATCCGGGTTTAGTGTTTTGTTTTGTTTTTTAATTTGCTTATGTACTGAATCTGAAGTGTGGCAAAAATTTCTAGCTTTACCTAAAGGGAACCCTCCCATCTATGTGCTGTCTGAGCACCCCCTGAGCATGCCTTTATCTCCGCCTTCACGGAGCCTGCTGCAAGTGGTTGTGGCAGGTTGGGCACAGCATGGAAGATTCCTGCTCCAAGGGCAAGTGCATCCCTTCACAGGCTGTGTCATTTGCTAATTAATGCAAAGTCTCTGTGTAAAGCAGCAAGAGCCCCACGTCATGGGTCCTTGTAACACTACGAAGCTCAAAAAGGCAGGCAGGGTCCCATGTCCCATGACCTTTCTGCCTCCAGCACGTAAAATAATAGCTAATACTTATTAAGATACCAGTAGTCCCAATTTATAGATAAGACAACTGAGTCACTAAAAGATGGAGAAACTTGCCCAAGGTTATATAGGTAGTATTCAACTGGGATTCAAAGCTTTACTACTATTTTTTTTTTTTTTAAGTACCATGCCTGTTACCTCTGATAGTACCAGCCATCTAGTAGGTTCTCCTTATAAGGATAAATCCTAAGTGGACCAAAAACTTGAATGTAGGCCATCTCCTATGGTTCATCTTGATAAGTGCTTGGTGGTGGTGGTGGTCCCAGTTAATGAAGGTATTATCATTCATTAATTTTACTTTAGACTAGGGAGGAAATGTATGTTGATTTCGTAGCAAGTGGATTTTTTGTGTGGTGTATAACTCGTGTCATAGTAGTTGCTTTTCTTATGACCAGAGTTCAATGCGCTGAGGAGGGACAGGCCTACTTCGGGGAGAAGGCGAAATGAAATGAAAGGGGACAGCCTGGGCAGGTAGGGCTCAGGGGAACAGAGCCTAGGAGAAGAAGGAGGGAGTGGGGGAAGGGTGGTGACCCCCAGATCCTGTCTGAGGCAGTGTGGTCAGTGTTAGCCTGGGGCTGGGTAACTAGTTTTTAAAACAGTATTGTTCGTGGAATAAAATGATCCACTCCAATGCTGCTACCTTAATCGCCGTGACCCAAAGTTCCAGCGTCTCAATTTTTTACCTGATTATCCAGAGGGATAAAGATGTCCAATCTGTGCGCATCCAAGTGGTATAGTCTCTACACATGACCTTCAGTACGCAAAAGCACAGTTTCATGCCCCCGGAGAAAATCAGTTCTGGCAGAGATTAACTAAATGAGAGAAAGTTGCAAATTATACAGCCTTAGAGCTCATCTTCCAAGCACTGACGTCTATTAATAATGAAAGGAGTTTGTTTTCCACATTTCTGTCTTAAATTTCTTCTGTTTTTCAGTAGAGTTTCTATTTCCTCTGGACTCGTATCTTTGGGATTGCTTACCTTCTCCTGCAATTCAGAGACCCCAAGCCTGCACCTGCTGACCACTCTGTCTACATTGAGTCCAGTGTAGCTAGAGGGACACGCCGCCGCTCCCAGGAGGCGTTGGGTGGGTCCCAGATGGGCAGCTGGACACCGTGCAACAGTTGGCCTGATTCTTCCAAGAGCTCTGACTCAGGAAGGAGGTTTCTGAGCATCTGCCCCAGCGTGGCTTATTTCTCAACGATGTGGAAAATACGTGCATGAAAGAAGAGAAATGAAAGTCACTCCACAGGAGGAGGGAAAGTTTGTGAGTGAAGGGTTTCGTTGACTATGCTTTTGGGTCACCATGGTGACGGTCACTGTGTTTCTACTTTGTACTGGGTGGTTAAAGCCATGTATAAGCTTGCAAATGAAGATTTTAACTACCAAATTTTGATGGGCTGTATGTTATTGATAGGTGGGTTCACTGGCCTTCTTGCTGAGATTTCCAGGACATGCACTGTTGACAGTTAGGATTGCTTCACTGTGACCCTAAGACTCATGTATTAAGTCACGAATGATATAAACGATCTTGCCCTCCTCCCTGGTGGGCAGGCATCACCAAATCGTCATGCAATGGGTCCCAGGGTGGACTGACCCGTTGTCCCGCCTTCAGCAGTGAGAGGGCTACTGGAGAGGAGGATTTTGGAGAGTTTTCAGGCAGAGTTCTGTGTGAGCCCTCATGGAGAAGTTATCTGTACTCCCTTGACTTTAGGCAAAGGTTAAATATAGTCTACTGCCTTAAGAACTCCATTCTTATATCTGTATTTTACATATATATATATGTGTGTGTGTGTGTGTGTGTGTGTGTGTGTGTGTGTGTGTATATATATATCTGTTACTATAGAACAGATGAAAGTTTACAAACAAGTCTTAAGATCACAAACTGAATTTTTTTCAGACGCCGGGAGGCAGTTCACAAGTGACTGACTCTCACTCACTTAGTTTCAAATTTCTTCAGCATCCTAAATGATACCTGCCCAAGAGGCTTTGGGAAATCCTTAGAATTCACCTCGAATGCCTTTCCCTGTCTGCAGAACTTCAGTGGGGTGGTGGGGGTGTGTGTGATAGTTTGGGGGAAAAAACGGTCCCAATTTCAGTTGCCTGTTAGACTTTGGCAGAATTGTTTAAAGTTGAGCGTACTTTTAAAAAATGCAAGCAAAAAACCCCAGTCTCTGCTCCAGGGCCAGCCTCCCCACTCCTTCCCGCAAAGGGACTGCTTAACATAATAAGCCGGGGTCTGCTGAGGGGATAGCAGTCGCCTGCTAATAGTTGTGTTTAGAATTCCTGTTTCTTATCTTATTTACTGATTGATGGGAACGTGACTTCGCAGACCTTCCTCCCTGACCATCCTTCTCCCCGGCAGAGTGAATCATTTGACACAGGGAGCCTTGGACAACACGTTTGTTTCCTTGTTAAATCCCGATTGGCCACATAATCGGCCGGATACGCAGTGTCCCCCCCCATTCCCCCCCCTGTCGTGTCTGCATTGTGTCTTATCGGAACCACCTGAAGAGCCCGGCCACACAGGGTGGCCTCCCTTAATTTAAAATCCACAGAGAGAGAGAGAGAAAGAGAGAGAGAGAGAGAATTTTTTTTTTTTTTGTCAACAAACTCTGGCATGCGACAAAAGGCATGCATGTGGCTTTATTTTTCTACTACTTTTCTTCTTAAATCCGGCTCCCTGGTTTTCACAAAGTAAATAAACAAATAAACAAGTCTCTGGGTTACTCTCAAAGAGATCCCAGTTTAAAAAAAAAAAAAAATCAAATGATTTCCTACAGCCAGCCTGTTTTGCAGTGTTTTTTCTTGTTTTTCTTTTTTCTGCTCTTTTTTTTCTCCCCCTGTAGATCCTGAGAAGAAATAGCGGCTGTAGGCACCGCCTGTGGCTCTCTGGTCTTGCTCCTTGGGTGGTCTGAGCCGACTTTATGATTTATTCAGCTAATGGGAAGGGAGCATGACCCCCAGTGGCCACAGAAAGAGAGCTGCATGTGGGTTTAATGCTTTCACCACAAAAATGTCTGCTATGACTAAGCTCTGTGGCTGAAGTCACTGTCTGAATGGTGCTAAAAAGGAACTTAGGCATTAAGTGTGCACTATTTACTATAGATCGGCTCTTGGGATTAGGCCAAGGGGTTCATACTCAGTTTCAAAGAATAGCATGGAAGCTGCTAGGAAAATTAGAGCTGTGCCATTTATTTTTACCAGTCTCCCTGGTGAGTTACCCAGTGAAGGATTTACCTCATATGCTTTTTTTTTTCTCCCCTCTGATACTAAAGAGTCATTTAAAATGGGCCAGTTTGTGCATTTTATAGAGTTTTATTGTGGAGGTATCCCTGGTTTTTGTTTGTTTGTTTGTTTGTTTATCACAGCCGTGAATCATTATGTTACTGTTCTTTGATGTTAATTTGAAACTCTAAAAGAAGGCCTAATGTTGAAAAAAAAAGGACAAGCATGAGGGAGGGAGGGAGGGAGGGACTGGACTGGAGAGTGAAGTTCCCCGGCTGCGCGCTCCCCTGCTAGAGAAGCCTCTTTGATCCAGTGAGGGTCCCCCTCCCTGATGGCAGCATTATTGCCGTGGAGGAATGAACACATTTGGCTTCATGTTGATTCTTGGCCAAAGAGGAAAGCAGAGGGATGGAGTGAGGAGGAGGGAGGCAGGGAGACCTGTTTGTAACTTTGACAAAGATGGATGTTCTTTACAATCCCTGTATTACCTGCTGTTGCAATTCTAGCACGTGGGCTTCTGCTGGGCTCACGCATGTGCGAAATGGAGACGGGAATCCCTCTGAAGTTGGTGGCTCGGGTTCCTGGGGCTCAAAGGGCCCGAGGGCTTTCAGAATGTGTCTGGAGGTTGTTTTGTACTTCGAGGTCCGCCAGATCGCCTCAGGCCAGTCCAAGTCGCTGGCTTTCAAACATAACACGCATGAAAGTCCCATGTTACTCAGCTGCTTGTGACTGCAGCTCAAACCAATTGAAAATTACTACACTTAGCTCCGTGCCAGCCGGAGTTCATTACTACAGGGAGTGAGGACCCCTTCCCCCCTCTCCCCACCTCCCCCCAACTTCCCCCCAAATGGGCTAAGGGACTCCATTTTCCGTTTCTGCTCCAAATTTTTCCTTGTAAAAGCATTTTGCTTGTATCCCTGCAAATCAATGCCACTGCAGGTAATAAGGGTTAGTGACTGAGACTTAAGTTCCCCATTAAGCCTTTGTGTTAGTCTTACTGTATGTTTCACAGGCTTTGTGATCCTAAACGTGTCACCCAGAAAGACAGGGCTTCCTTTGCCCCATCTAGGACATGGAAAGAGTAATCCAGGGCTGCAGCAGAGAAGCTGTTGGGCCCCTAGAGATTGACAAGGTTACCAAAGGAGAGTACTTGACCTTTCATTTTCCCAGGGCTAAGCAGATAGGGAAGGGTCAGAAAAACCACTTCCCTAAATTCCTCTGTTCTCCCTGCACATAGATTCAAAAATAAGAAAATTATAGAAGCTTTTCCCCATATTTCCACTTTGTCTCGTTTCTGATCCCCCTTTCTTCATTTTACAGATCCAAAGAGGCGGAACTTCCTCCCCCAAATGGTGTGATATGGTAACAATATGACACCTACTGAGAAGAGATAAAGACCTCATTTAAAACTAAACAAAAGCTAAAGGCAATGTGATATGCAGGATTAGATCCTAGAATGGAAAGATGTTATTAGTGGAAAAACTGATTAAATCTGAATAATGTCTGTCATGGAGTCAATAGCATTGTGCCAATGTTAATTTCTTAGTTTGGACAAATGCATCACGGTGATTGTATAACGTTCATATTAAGGGAAGCTGGGTGGAGGCTCCACAGGAATTCTCTGCAGCATCTCTGCATCTCTTCTGTAAGTCTAATACGGTCTCAAAATAAAAAGCATAAAAAAATAAAGCAGCAATTTTTGTCCAAAGACTGATTTTTTAGGCCCCAATTGCTAGGCACATCCATCCATTCCCCAGAACCCAGTCCGTTTTATATAGCTGTGTAAAAGGTTATTTGCGTAACGGTCCAGGGTTTAGCCTGGGTGGTGGCTCAGTCGGTTGAGCATCTGCCTTTGGCTCAGGTCATGATCTCAGGGTTCTGGGATCCAGCCCCACATCTGGCTCCCGGCCCAGCAAGGAGTCTGCTTGTCCTGCTCCCTCTGCTGCTCCCCTTGCTTGTGTGCTCACTAGCGGCCCCTCTCTCTCAAATAAATAAAAATCTTTATTAAATAATAATAATAATAATAATAATAAAGGTCTGCTCCTGCATGCCAACGTCTTATTACTCCCGTAGGACTGTTACAAACTGCCTGTGCCATGGGGTAGTGCTGTACTAAGCCAGTTAGAGCCCTTCTATGCTCTTGAAGGCCACTGCTCCAGAGGAGAGAGGAAGAAATCAGGGTGCAGACAAAGGCAGCGGAATGAAAATGGTGACACTATGAAGCATATTAGACATGTTGCTGTTTTTGCAAGACACAGCGTAGTCAGTCATTTGTACTGCGTTCATGGACGAGCTCTGTGAGGCCATCTGCCAGGTGTCAAACCCCCCAGTGCGGAGCACAGCGCAAGGCAGAGCGGCGCTCGGTGGGTATTTTCAGAATGAATGAAGCTCAGCACACGCTCCCCATCTCACACGAGGGCGAATTACCGCCGTGACATAAAGCACAGACTTTTTACAACAAAGGTTCCGTTAACACTGGGTATGACATTGCTTTTCTTTCCACTCGTCCTCCCAGCCTGGATCAAAAACCGCAGGATGAGTAATGATGGAGGGAAGATACCACCTGAAATAGAACGGCCTCTCAGGCCTTTTAAAAGCCAAAGGTTGTTTTTGGCATTGCATATTCATCCTCCGGTAGAGCCCTAGTGAGAGAGAGAGAGAGAGAGAGAGAGAGAGAAATGTGAGAAGAAGAATTGCAAGGGAATGGGGATAATGAGGACCAAAGGAATCTTTTCCTATGGTGTGGGTTTCCCGTCCTAATTGGTGGCCACCCCAAACCACCCGAGAGAAGCACGCGGGGCAGATGGATCGGCAGGAGCGCCCTGCCTGTCTACATCTGTGTGTTTCTGGCACACAGGTGTTTCAGCTTTATTCAGCCAGGAAGCAGCTTTTCCCCCTTCTTTTTCAGGGGAGGGAGTTTTGGGGAGGTGGGAACACCCACGATTGTTTCTCAGAATAAGAAGGAGGCAGGGGTTGGGGGAGGGTGCACAGCCCACCCACCGCTTCGAGATTCAGTCGCTTTCCTGCGGGTCAGCCTTATTCTGCAAGGTGTAAATCAGAGGGCAGATGCATGATCTGGGAAGTTTTCCAGATGCACATTGCACAAAGGCCCATGTGTTCTCATTGTGCGGAAATCGCATGCCATCAGAGCAGGTCTGGGACACCAGACCTGCGTTGGGACATGTCATCCTGTCTGCACGTCTTCCACTTCGTAGAGAATGATGTTGCAGACGCGGTGCGAGGGTTTGGAAGCCGAGGGAACGGACAGTTAAGAAAAGCTGCCTTGTCCCCCGTGGAGGCTGCAGACCGGCCCGATGGACTGCTCCGCAGAGCCCAGTGCCAGACAGGGTCTGCCAGATGTGCTCGGGAGGGGCAGGCCCCACCAGAGGCCAGGGGAAACAGCTCCAAACAGGCCAGCCGAGCGCCGGGAGCCTCCGGGGTCCTGCTCCTCCACCATAAACGGGCAGCAGCCCCGGACTAACAGAAAACGTTCCCTCCTGGCTCCTTCCATCTGTAGCTGACCCTGCCTCTGTCGGGCCTCGAGACAGTTAAACTGCTTGTGCATATAGAGTCTGACTCCTCTCCAGTTTTTGAAGTGACTTTTCCAGGCAGAATCTGAGAGTAAACTGTTTTCTTGAAAGTAAATCATGTGCTAGAAGGTTGCGTTAGCTCCCAGATCATTTGGGTGACATTTGGTGATTTCCTGCCCCAGTCTGGAATTAATATTGCATCCAGAAACCTCTGCAGGGAGGGTTTATTCATAGGGAACATACATTTCCAGTTGTGTTAGCTCCTCTCTTTTGAACCCTTTCGTTTTCCTTTTAACTGGACTCTTTTCCTCCTTTTGTTTGGAGGGACAACGAGGAGCTGTCACCGTTTCTTCTCGCCTCCATCAGATTTTAGGTGTGACTCCATTTTCCCCAAGCAATTGCTCTCCCAGAGCTTGTTTAAATTTTTCTATGTATCCTCACGGCGTGGGGGGAAACGTGCTTTCAGTGACTGCTGGAAAGGTGAAAACTTATATCTCCGCTCAGTTGTCGTAATTATTCTTAGGCTACTAACATGGCACAACTATCTCTTCTCTTAGGAACACAGCTCTTTTTTAGTGTTCCCCTTAAGTTAATGATTCTATTTCTCTGGCATTTGTAACAAGCCACCTCAATTCCTTTTAGGAAGTTGTTAGCGTATAAAATACAATTAATTAGTGAAATGGGGGATGGAGACTAAAGACCAACAAGGCAGGAAATAGACTAGGGATTCTACAGAGGATATTGCCCTCAGCCCCAAAGGCTCCAGAAATAACCAATAATAGGATTGTGAATTATGGAAATTCCATTCTCAGGAATCCATTTGAGGTCATAATTCAACTGGAAATTATCTTGGTTTTTCTGGCTTATTTTCTGACCCGATTTGCAATCCTGTTTTCTAGTCTCCCTCAAAACCACTAAATAAATTCCAGACATATAACTCTATTAAGAAAAATAAATTTCTGATCCACCTGTTAATTGGACTCAAATGCTCAGGAGTTTGAGACCTGGCTGTGCTTTGCCCCACTCTGCTTTCCGAGCCCAGCAGTAAGGGGTAGGATAATGTATTATGACGGAGCTGCTTTTTTTGTACTTCAAGAGATTTTAAACACAATATCATAACAAAAATTTTTGATACTTTACTGCAAAGAAAAAACTTTTTAAAAAAGATTTATTTCTTTATTTGAATGGGGAGGGGAGGGAGAGGGAGAGAGAAATTTAAGCAGACCCCCTGCTGAGCGTGGAGCCTGGTGCAGAGTTCAGTCTCATGACCCTGAGATCATGACCTGAGCCAAAACCAAGAGTTGGATGCTCAACCAGCTGTGCCACCCAGCACCCCAAAACTTTTTTTTTCCTAAGCCAAGGGAACTGTATCACTGGCACAAAAATTAGAAAACTGCTTTAAAGTTATAGCATTAATGATGGTATTTTTATCTTTATCAAAGTCCAAGATAAGATGCAATGGTAGATACTTTATTCAAAACCACAGTCCAAATGCAAAATCGTAACAATCGAGCAAATGTGTTGGGGCTGAAGAGGAAATAGCTTTTTTTTTTTTTTTAAGATTTTATTTATTTATTTGACAGAGAGAGATCACAAGCAGGCAGAGAGGCAGGCAGAGAGAGGGGGAAGCAGGCTCGCAGCTGAGCAGAGAGCCCGACATGCGGCTCGATCCCAGGACCCTGAGATCATGACCTGAGCTGAAGGCAGAGGCTTAACCCACTGAGCCACCCAGGTGCCCCGGAAATAGATTTTCAATGAGATGATTTTTACCATAGTCAAAAAACCAATTAGACACCGTGGAATAAATTTTTATATTTGTAATTTATAGATAAGTCCAGTCTATTACAGTCTACAACTCAGCAAGGAAATAAACACAATTTTGGCATTCACTTAGTAGATACTAATATTCTTTGGGCTTACAACATATGGAGTACTTTTCCACGTATTATTGTTCTCAGGCCCAGCTGCATGTTTATCACTACCTGTAACATCAGTTCCAACATGTATGGCGGTGAATTGCACATTCAGGCATTTGTGGATGTAATTTTGCAATGCCAATGATTGGAGAATGATTCACAAGGTTTGTGACACCTGGTCATCTCTAGTTTTGCAGACATGGTATTTAAAAGAGGCTTTAGAGAAAGAGCTGCAGCGAAGCTTTGCTCTGTTACCAGTGACATGTGACCTTGAACTAGAGACAGCACCTTTCTAAAACTCATCTATAAGTTGGGGTAAAATAACACCTACCTCGTGAAGTTACATGAAGACTGAGTTTAATGAAATGCGGGGTAAAATGCTTAGTCCTGGTTTTGGTGTTTGTGGAGCAGTAAAAATAATAAAAAAGAGTAGAGGGTGCCTGGGTGGCTCAGTCAGTTAAGCGTCTGCCTTTGGCTCAGGTCATGATCCCAGGGTTCTGGGATGGAGTCCCACATGGGGCTCCCTGCTCTGTATGGAGCCTGCTTCTACTTCTCTAGCTCCCCCTTGCTTGTGTTCCATCTCTCGCTGTCTTTCTCTGTCAAATAAATGAATAAAATCTTAAAAAAAAAATAAAATGAAAGAGTAGAGAACTTAGAATGGATGAACTGCAACCCTTGTGAGGCTATAACCCCTGTGAGTTTGTGAGGGCGCTGGGAACACAGATCATGTTAGGATCGGTAATGTAAACACAGACTTATCACTGTATTGTTTTCTACTCCACATATAGATTAACTTCAATTAATTAGTAAGGACTTAATTTTTGATGAGAAAATGGCCCGAGAGAGAACCAAGAGCTCGTACTGTACATGGATGTCAAGAAAACACGGAGAGGCTTGAGGGAGTGATGGTTCTCAGCTAGCACGGGAAGTATAAGATGAATCATAGCAGAATGTCGATTCTTTTTGAAGTGGAGAGCCATGATGCCAATGCAGCCCCCTCATGCCCTATTTTAGAATAAACGAGTAATTGGTAAAATTATTTCTTTTTCTTTTCTTTCTTTAAAGATTTTATTTATTTATTTGACAGAGAGTGAGAGAGAGAGAGAGAAAACAAGAAGGGGGAGTAGGAGAGGGAGAAGCAAGCTCTCCATTGAGCAGAGAGCCCAATATGGGGCTCGATCCCAGAGCCCTGGGATCACGACTTTAGCCGAAGGCAGATGCTCAACCAAGTGAGCCACCCAGGAGCTCCCTAAAAATATTTCGGCAACCATTCCAATCAAGACAAAAAGCTGTAGGGGCGAGATAACATTTCAGTGACAATGAAAAGGGGAGTTCATCTGTGGTATGAGGCTAAGCCCCCAAAACATGGAATTTTCAGCAGCAATACAATTTAGGGGAATGTATGAAGCCTGTGCAGTGTTGTAATTGTATCAATTAGGGATTTTTGACCCCCTTTGTTATATAGATAAAACCACCAGATACACGATTATGCATGTATCTGATATAATTTCAAGCAATCGTACTGGCAACTATTTATCATATCACTGAATATCAAATTGAACATATGATAATGAGTCAGTACAACTTCTAAGGGGGTAAATATTCAACAACGTGGCTTTTACTTTGCAGTATAGCCTGTCATTATTCTCTATCCATGCTTAGTTCGAATAACATCTCATGTCCCATTCCTAATTCAATCCTTATCTCTATCCTTGTGTCCATGGAGATATGAGGGTGGTGACTAGTGACAAAAGATATCACGGAAGGCATGACAGGAGCAACAAAGGGAACAGCTGAAATCACAGAATGATGGGGCTGGCAGGAACCTGAGAAATGACTAGTCTGACCTCCTGGCTTTGCACACCAGAAAGTTCTGGCCCTGAGAGGCACAGTGACTCTTCTGAGTAAAAGTTAGTGTAATATCTGACATTAGAACTCAGGATTCTTGGTTCCATTATTCCAACCTACCTCTTCATTTCAGCCTGGTACCCAACTGGCCCCAGTCCCACCTATAGGCACCTGTCACCCTTCTCTTACTGCGACATGCCTGTATTTTTTCATTGCATGGCTAGAAGACATGACCCAAAAAGGCAAGTGAGAAATTGGACAATTTTGTTAACCTCAAACGTTTATTACTAGTGAGTATGCAACCAACTTGAATATTTCTTATTATTAGTTTATTAAGGAAAATACTTGTTTTGATATGGGTTTGTTATATATTTGAATTCAGTACCACTTTGTATGTTTTTAAGTAATCAGAGTATCGATTTTTTTTAAAGATTTTATTTATTTATTTGATAGATCACAAGTACGCAAAGAGGCAGGCAGAGAGAGAGAGGGAAGCAGGTTCCCCATTGAGCAGAGATCCCGATGCGGGGCTCGATCCCAGGACCCTGGGATCATGACCCGAACTGAAGGCAGAGGCTTAACCCACTGAGCCACCCAGGCACCCCAATCAGAGTATCAATTTAAATGGGAGCATTAATTTTGAATATAATGGCTGGTAACAGAAAATTGAGGGCAGGAGAATTATACACGTAATTGTTCTCAGTTCTTGGACGAAAGTATTAGCATTGTTGCATAGCCTTTTCTTCTTTCCAAGTTTTTATTCAAATTCTAGTTAATGAACATAGAGTGCAGTACTGGTTTCAGGAGTAGAATTTAGTGATTCATCGCTTACATACAATACCCAGTGCTCATCCCAAGAAATGGTCTCCTTCATGCCCGTTCCCCATCTAGCCCATCCCCTACCTACTTCCCTCAGTCAACTCATAGCTTGTTCTCTATCGTTAAGCGTCTCTTATGGCTTGTCTCCCTCTTTTTTATTTTCCTTTCCCCATTCATCTCTTTCGTTTCTTAAAGCATTCTTGCATAGTTTCTTCTTTGTCCCTGCTATTATGTGAAGTTCAAGTCTTTCAGCAATCCTTAGCACTAAGTTGCCAAAATAGTACGCACACTTCTGAAATACTTCCACAAGTTATTGTGAATCGCGTTGATGTGGAGTGATTTACAGTTATGTCTTCATCTGTTGCCTTACAAGCTTTCTGGTTTAATACTGTCATCAGCCATGGCTGGAAGGTTTATTATTCCTTAGGACTCCTCCTTTCTCCATTAGCCATTATTTGTCACTGTGACATGTGACAGGTATCTCACCCACCTGATGTTCAGACTTTTGCATCTCTCCGCTCTTTGTCTTTTCTTTACTATCTGAAGCTCACCCAAGAGAAGTTTTCCTAGTCATGGATGAAGAGTTCATTCTTTTGCTTTTTCTTTCTTTTCCACGGACGAGCTGCTGTTTTTATTTTCAAGTGTGCTGTAGGAGTCCCTCAGAAGAGATGTTCAGCTTCTTTCTATTTTTTTTTTTTTCCCTAAGAAATGTTTCCTTCTTTACTAACCCGAATCACTGCTTGGGAGATGGAGGAGGATATTAGTACTAATAAAATGAGTGAGGACGTTTCAAGTACTTACTGGGTGCCAGCCACTTTGCTATATGCTGTAATCCTTACAACAACCTAAGAGATAGATGTTATGTTAATATTTTTTACAGATGAAAACCATTTAGGCTTCAACAAGTCGCTTTCTGTGCTCAGGGTCCTTCAACATCAGTAAGTGACAGAGCAGGACCTCAAGCCCAGTATAGCTCACTCCACGTTAAGCGTTCTGAACCACTGTAATACATGCTCTTCCGGTGGCTTGCCTCCTCTCTGTTGGGATTTCACACTCCAGTTACAACATGAGTGGTTTCTGTAGGGGAAAGTGTTATTGATAACAGTTGTGTTCTATGGTAGCATACATACCGTTGAAAACGATACATTAGGAATCTGAACTTCAATTTTAAAACTGCTGCATTTGAAGTTACATGTGACTAATTTTATACATATTTTAATAAATTGTATGTATGAATAAATTATATATGTACACACACAGTTCATTGTTCTTTGGTAAAATTGATAGAAGCTATGAATCAATTATATATATAAGTATAATATTTATATATAAAAATTGTATATATAAATTGATAGAAACTATGAATAAATTATACACACACACACACACGCAGTTCATTGTTCTTTGGTGAAATTGATAGAAACTTCCTGTGTTATATCACTTCATCTTCATATAACTACACATTGTAAGCTCAGTTTTAAACAAAATGTATCTTTTAAAACAAATAACTGAACATGAGTCCCAACATTTTCCTTACCATTTTATTATCTGTATTCTTAGGAACCCTTCATAGGGAAGGTTTCTAGTCTACAGAATTTTAGATGGTCAATGACAATGCATGTCAAAGAGTTGGACAGCTGCGAATCAGAATCAATGCCTTGCGTGACTGAGAGCTACCAAGTACAGGTAGAGACTTACTAAGTAGCAGAACTGAATGTTTTAATCTACTGACTGACTACAGCAGAATTCGATTTTTTTTCCAAGTCTCTATGGAATAAAGAGTCTTCCTGGAGGACAGTCTGCATACTGCCTCTGTTTCCTGCGGTGCACACCCAGTGAGGGCTAGGATGGTTTTGGGACTCACTGTGAGTGATAAAATGAGAAGTTAAATAACTCATTCAATTGACACAAAATTATAAAACTTAAGTGGGCTCTTTTAAGCTAGGAATGAGCTTGGCACTAACACGGTGATAGGAGGTGTGGGGCTCTGCTCTGTGTGGGTGGAAAACCAGCATTAAATCACCACCTTTGCGACTCTTTGTAACCCAGAACTCGGAGGATCTCGGACCAGAACTTTCCTTTTTTCCTTGACGTGGTTCCTTTTATGAAAAGCATGGAGAAAGGGCTGGGCAATGTGCCTGAATACATTATTTTACCACTACTTAGTTCCTACTTACTTCTTTCACTAAAAACAAGGACACTTTTTTTTTTTTTTTTAAACTAGGACCAAAGCCCTCCCTTCTCTTCCTCGTGATGGGGCAATAAACACGTAGAGATGAACCTTATGAAAGCGAGTGCGAGAAGAGATGGGGGCTGGAGATGGATGTTTCTCCTCAGAGTCCGTAGAAAGCTGTTCCTTATAAATAGAGCCATTGCTGTTATGAAGTACAAAACCACATTGTTCCTTTCTTTAGTTCTGAATGGAGTTGGTTAAGCTTTCAGCGTAAGTGTGAAAAAGGCAAGAGAAAGAAGAACATAACCTTGTTCAGCGACTCTAAATAAAAGAGATCGAGGAGGACAGTGGCACCAGTTATAAAATGTTTAGAATTCATTAATGAGAGTATGTGGTTTTAATTAATTTCTGAACTATCATCTAAAAGGAAGTTCACCAAAGGAATAATATTACAGCAAATTGAATGTGCCACCTCTCAGCATCAGGGAAAATCACAGCGACATCATCACCTCCTTTCAATGCCCAGAAAAAAAGTATTCAAAGTATCAGCATTCATCAGTCATTTCTAACAATGTGATTTCTCTACTGCCTTCAGTGTCTGTCCTGAAAGATGGAAAGAGAAGGCCAGGACCCCAATTATCAAATCTTTGAGCTGTTACCTATCTGTATGTTGAATTTCTTAATGATTTATGCATGAAGATAGTCCAGGCAAAAGCACACTTCATTATTGGTGTTCATTCATTCATCCATTCATTCACTGTTAGTAAGGATGCCAGATGCATTATCTCCTAGCACGACATTCTGGGAAAAAACGATGTTTGGGCTCCTTGATTCTTTTGCACCAATTCTAAGTCAGGGACAAGCTCAAGCAACTTGCTTACAATTCTTTTCCATTCGAATCTCTCCTTTGGCTCCTACTTGGCATTCAGAAAGGCATCTTGCCTGTGGAAGTCACCTTTAGGCTCTTGCTTGCCTCGCTAGTTTCATAACTGGGAAAGGTAGAAAACACAGAGAAAAGGTGGCCAAAACCAGAGAGAGCTGGTTAATTTGAAATGTATAATCTCTTTTCCTTCTCACTTAAAACTTCATCCATTGCCACACTGGCCCATTCAAGTCCCCAAAGACTCCTGTGGGGTGACCCAATTTGGGGTATAGGGAGGGTGTTTAGTTTAGAGCACTCTGTCCCTGAAATTGATTTTATAGGATTTCAGGGTAATTGACATTCTCATAATACAATAACCTGGATAAATAATTTCGGTAACATTGGTTTAAAACTGGACTCCTAACAAAATCTTAATGTTAGAAAAAGGATTTTTATATTCTACTTTGCTCGTTAAATCTCAAAGTTTAACATACACTAAATGTTCCTGATCGTAGATGTATTACAAGTTGATATTCTACAGTGTGTGTGAACTTAAACCTATTAAATTTATAACAAAAGCAATAATGAGACTTCCCAGAAAAAAAAAAGATGATATCTGTTTTTAATATAAAACTATGTATAGGAAGGGGAAAATGATTTAGTGGTGGATAGGAAAGAATTAAATTTACCATTTGGTGGTCTGAGTTGTTAGATGCTACTAGCTGACATTTAAAAAAAAAAAAACTGAGGGACGCCTGGGTGGCTCAGTTGGTTAAGCAGCTGCCTTCGGCTCAGGTCATGATCCCAGAGTCCTGGGATCGAGTCCCACATTGGGCTCCTTGCTCAGCGGGGAGCCTGCTTCTCCCTCTGCCTCTGCCTGCCTCTCTGTCTGCCTGTGCTCACTCTCTCTGACAAATAAATAAATAAAATCTTTAAAAAAAAAAAAAACTGATATAATACACAATTACGATGACTCTATGGAAATTTGTATTTTCTCATTTGCAAAAGGGAGATAATAGTCATGTTCACTTCAGGAGTTGTAAGAATTGAGTGAAATAATAATAATAATAATAATGTAATAGTAATAACAATGCTTCACCACAGTATCTAAAACATAATAGTTGCTGAATTAATGCTAGACATTGATACTGTTGTTATTATTACTATGATTAATCTCTGTAGAGCAGAGATTAAATGTCCATTAGAACTGACCCTTAAGGGTAAAGATTTACTAGTAAAATTAGAAAGGAAATAAGGACAGAATCTGAAGTGGGGAAATAACCACTCTAAATGTGTTGAAGGAGTTGGGTGACCCAGGGCAGGGAGACTGAGTAAGTATATCCATTATCAGCTGAAAAATCCGTCAGACATTTCCTGTGGGCAGGCACCGAGGCATCAGGCCTTCACATTAGCACAGTCCCAGGGCCGTCCATTGGAACTGAAATCAAGTGGGTCCAGTGGGAATCCATTTGACTTGACTTCTTCATGGAGCCAGGACGCTCAAGGAGACTGCTGGGCCTGAGGTCAGGAATGGAAATAGAGTTTGTTTCTACCTTATAAGTTGTATCAGTGAAAAATGATCACCTTATGAACCATTGTCCAAGGAAGGAAGTGGTTGTCTCCAAGAAGGAGTGGTAACAAGGGAGGGGAATTCTTACTGTTCTCAAAACTTTCATGGCACATAGGTAATAGATATGCAAATAACATTTGTTGATTGAATGACCAACAGATTGATGGGCTAATTGACTGACTGAATGAATGAATGAACAGATTGCCAAGAGCTCAAGAGATCGTTTTTTAGAGATTATCTCACCCTCCTTTTTGCTTCGTGTGGAGACAATAGAGATTTCCCAAGACAAACAGCAATAAAAGATCTCAGGCATGATGCTGCACCATTGGTTTGTTCATTCATTCATTCATTCATTTGCAGGCTTTTGTTGAGCCCTATGTACAATGTCTGTTGGAAAGAACACAGAAAAAATGCTTCGGTTAGACTGCAAGCTGTGGAATTGTGGGACAGTGTTTTATGAGCTATCCATACAGAATAATTAAGAAACTAGCAAAACAATGTAATACATATTCAGGGACCCAAAGAAACACAGAATACACATGAACCAGAATAATCATAGATGTTCATCTTTCTTCTTCTTCATTGTCGTCGTCGTCGTCTTCTTTTTGGCTGGACTTTGAAGAATAGGTGGGATTTGGATGGATAGAGAAGAGTAAAAAGCATTGCTGTTGAGGAACGTTATGCGTCGTATGTATACGTTTATGTGTGGAGGGTGTATGTGTCATTTATTTCTGAAACAGTCCAGAGATCGTAGGTACTGGAGGACCTTGATAATTATGGCAGCTATTAATTGGATAAAGAAGGATGTGACTAGGTGATAAAGATTGTCAGTTGAAGAGATTATTAACAAGTCTACTTGCTCTTATGAGTATGAAAAGAATATTAGAGATTTTTGGAAACAAAGAAATGACATGGTGATTATCCCGATGTCTACAGTTGATAATGGAAAAGCTATGCTGGAAGCCAAAAATAGAGTAAAAGACCACTGACACACTGGGGGACATGTAGATGCTGGGAGCTCATACTGGTTCTTTGGCTATAGGAAGGAAGGAAAGAGTCAAATGAATGGGGGGTAAAAAACAGTCAAGGTTTTGAACCACCTAAGATACTGAGCAAGTGCTATCATTCTGCCGACAATATGGGCAAGTGCAAGGTTTAAGAGGATGTGATAGTAGAGAAAATGGTCAGATAGGTATCATTATTTAGAACTCAAATTTAAAATAGATCTTATAAAAAGAAGCAGGGGTTTCTTTTTTAATTTTGTGCCTGAGGCATTAAAATATCTGAAAAAAAAAAAAAAGACTAACTTTTGAAGTGGGAGATAAATCTGACACCGTGTGTGGCATTGAGCAAGTCACTTCATTTCTTGTGACCTGGGTTTCCTGATACATCAAATGTGGGAATTGGACACGTTACCCCTGGGTCTCCTCCAGTTCTGACATTCTATGACTCCATGAAATAGGGCTGGCACCTGTTTTCAATTTAAGCTCCAACATGAGTTTCCTTATTCTTTAAACCTGCCTTTCTAGTAAGCTGCCACATTTATTACCAGGCTTGTAGTCATTTCCTTTTATTCTAAAGAGAATATATATTCACTTTTTCAGCTCTAGCTTTTCTGTATTATAACCTCATAGTGTTGAAACCATTTTGTGAGAACAGCTGCTAAAGTCATCTTTCCGTTTTAGACATGGTCATGGTTGTGAAGCTACCCTGGTCAGGCTACCTTTGGAACGTGAATCCCGAGACAGTGGTTTCCCTACTTTGATGAGAATTCAAAGTGATGTTTTATACCATTGGAAGCTGTTTTAACTTATCTGGAGCAGGAAGGAATGCCTGTGACAGCCTCTTATCCTGGACTTCATTATTTCTGCTGTGGGCTTCCTAACTAACTCCCATCATTCTAGCAGAGGTCTCTTTGCGGGACTCAAGTGATCTGTTTGTCATTACTCACTTGCTTCTTTTTCACTTTTTTTCTCCATATTCCATTATTTACAGCGTTCACTGTCATCATTATCAGTCATCCAAATTAGCCCATGCTTTCAGCTAGGCACATAAAAAGTAAAAAATGAGGACAGGTCTAGAAGAAAAATAACATCAAGTCTGAAGATATTCTGGTAACAGTGGGGAGAGGGTAGCTCTGACCCTCCCTTTATGTGGCAAGGGGATGCTTCTTAGACAAAAAGACAAAATAGCCCTGGAGGCATCTATAACCCTTTGACGACCTGTCATGGATGGAATCTGCATCATGAGAGTCACTAGGGAAGTTTTTGCTTTGTAGATTCTGTCTGTGTTGACCCTACTGGATTGAAATATCAAAAAATTCTTCATGATAAGGCAGTCCTGTCTATAAGATGTCTTCCTCAGTTACCCATTCCCAGGCCCCTGAAACTACCTGATCCATCTGTATCATGATGCTGTAGACATCCATGAAAAGCCTCTAAAGGGAACACTTCTCATCTTAGGCATTTACCCAGACCACCCACCCACTCGGCATCCCCTCCACCCATTCCTGCCTCCTCTTTGATGCCTCTTACTACATTCCAGATCCCCGTGTCTGCTCCAAGCCTTCCGCATTATGTTGGCAACCCTTTGAGATTCCAGCTCTGGCTTAATGAGTAAGCCCCTTCGAAGGGTTAATATTCAAATTATTGAAGAGCGTGGATAGCAGAGACACCGACCAATCAGGATGCTGACTGTAAGCAACCAGAACACCAGCTCATGGGGGTGTTCCCAGTACTTATCATTCCATCTGTTCCACAGGACTCTGACTCAGCTTCTCTTTCAAAGTCCCTGCAATGAAAGGCCTTCTCTGCTTGAGCTCCACAGGACAGCCACCAGGTGCTCTGATCTCTTATACTCCCTGTCCTCCTGTGACAGATAAGACCCGTCAGGTACCACAAATTGAAGACAGTGTTTAATCGGATCATCACGTGGCCAGATTCATAGCTTTGCTTCTTTGGGGGGTGGGGTTCATCTTCTCATTCCTGGTGGAGAAGCACAGCAGATGTTATTGAAACACCAGTCTCGGGCCTTCAGGCCCTCCTTTTTCCAAGGGAATGAGCTTGACTTCTGCCACCTACAATGATCTCTTTGACTTGCAGCCTCTGGAGGGTGGAGTCAGTTCTGCCCTGTGCATGTGGCAGAAGGGATGTGCCAGGCAAATCAAGGGCCCCCCTGGAGCTTGATGGACAAAGATCCAGGTCCTTGCCTTCTGCGTGGGGTAACTCTGAGGTGACCATGCCACCCCCCACACGTGCCACTTGGACATACTATTTTGAGGTGAAGGCAAGTGAGAAACAGCAGAAGCAGAAAGTGTTCTCTGACTTCCTCTTTCTGGAAATTTACTATGAGGAAGGTGCCCTCCTGTACCAGGAAGAGAGAACGTTCTTATCACTGGAGATGGGAAGTTGATGCCAAGATGAGGTTGTACAAACAAACTTAACTACAATGACCTTTATTGTTCATTCATTTCCCTTGTGTTTCTCAGTCACTTTCCCACAGTTTGCCTCCCCTCAAAGCACAACCCCCATTGCCCTTTGTCTTGTCACATGTCCGCAAGTTATCAGTCTTCGTTAAACTGGTACATAAGCTCTCAGGACCATCTACTTCTTTTTGCCTTCGTTTCTTTTCTATGAAGGGTCTCACGTCATATAAAGTTATTAACCTCAAATAGAATATGTACGTTTTTCTTCTGCTAATCTGTCTCTTGTCAGTTTAAATCTCAGGCTCAGCCATAGGACGTAAGAGGGCAGAAGAGAAGTCTTTCTTCCCCTTCAGAAGTGTATGTTCTTCACTGGTTTCCAGAGCGTCCTCCCTGGGCTTAGGCTCTAGATCCCCACAGTTCCACTGGAGGGTTTGAAAACATTATACCCTTCATGGCTGCCTTCCCTTCCCTGTCTCACTTCCCCATACCCCTAGCAGGGTTTACTGGGATCACCTTCCAAATAAACTGCTTGTGCCTGGATTGCTGCCTGAGGGTCAGCTTCTGGAGAGCCCAAACTGAAACAGAAAGGACTCTTTATTTATTCATTCAAATATTTTTTTGTGAAGCTACTAGATACAAGGTATTATTTGAGGATACAGGAATGAACACTTTAGACAAAAATTCCTGTGCTCTCAGAGCTTATAATAAATACAATTGAGTAATTATACATAGAATGCTAGAAGGTTATGGGTGCTATCGAGAAAAATAAGCCAGGATAAAAGGGTTAGAGAGTATAAGGGTAGAGGCGTGAATTACAAATTTTAATAGGCTGGTCAGAGTAGGTGTCACTAAGAAAGGGGCATTTGACCAAACACTCCAAGGAGGTGAGACAATGAGTCATTTAGATATTGCAGACAAATCTTTGCAGCCTAAAGAAACGGCAAAAGCAAAGACCCTGAGATGCAAATGTGTCTGGGGCATTTGAGGAGCAAGAAGAAGGCTGGTTTTGCTGGAACAGTGAGTGAGAAGGGGAACAGCAGGAGATAGAATCTGAGAGGTAACTGGTCGGATGACACAGGGCTTACAGTCCCCTGGTGAGGACAGTGAAATGGACAAACTTATGGGAGTTTGAGCAGGATAGTGACACGGTCTGACTTGCCTGTTCATGGGGCCACTGAGCCCCCTGTTGCAGAGGATGGTTGGAGGGTTGCTGTGTAGAGATGCAGAGGCTGGATTCCGAATAAGGATCCTCAGTCTCAACTCTGCTTGCCATGCTGTATATGGGATTATTTCTGCCTGAAAGAAGGATACTTTTTCTATTTCTCCTGAAGCTGCCATACGAACTAGCAGCTGCTGAGTAGAGGGGCAGGGACAGGAGAATGGAGACTGGTGGATGAGAACAATTAGCATGCTACTGAAATCATCTAGAGTAGAGCTTGTGAAGGCTATTAGGACCAGGTGGTAGCAGGGGAGGTGGTGAGAAGAGGCTCCATTCTAGACATATTAAAGATAAAGTCAGCAGGACATCTTCTGAGAGAGCGGATGTATTCGTTCTCTTTTGTTGCTATAATAAAACACCACAGTGGCTTCAAATGATATAAACTTATCATCTTACAATTCTGGAGCTCAGAAGTCTGCCATTGGTTTCAGGGGGCTAAAGTCACGATGTTGGCAAGACTGTTTCAGGCTGGAGGCAGAAGGGACAATCCATTCCTTGCCTCCTTCAACTTCTGAAAGCTGTCGGTATTCCTTAGCTTGGGACTCCTTTCTCCATCTTCAAAGTGCACCACACCAAACCCTATTTGCGTTGTTAGATCTCCTTCTCCTCTGACTCTGCCTGTGTCCCTCTTCTAAGGACCGTTGTGATTATGTTGGCAATCCAGGTAACCCGGGATAATCTTCTCATCTCAAAATCCGATCCATTTAGATATCTCTGCAAAGTCTCTTTTGCCACGAAATATTCTGGGGATTGGGGCATGGAGATAGTTACGGTCCCCATATTTACCCTACCGCATGGAGTGTGAGAGGAAGAGAGCTTAATTTTACGTTTTTGGCCTGAACAACCGAAAGGACACAGTTGCCATTGCAAGTGGACCCGTTTCAAGAGTGCCGAGGGCAGAGGAGAACAGGCGTTCGGCAGGGACATGTTAATTTGGAGGTGTAGCCATCAGCTTTCTGTAACGGTCTTTTGAGTTATCAACTTGGCTGAGCTATAGCTACCAGGCATTTAATCAAACCCTAATTTGAGTGTTGCTGTGGAGGTACTTTGTGGATGTGAGTAAAGTCCCTAACTGATTGAGTTCAATAAGATTACTCGGATCTTCTGGGTGGGCCTGACTCAATCAGTTGAAAGACGTCAAGAGCAGAGCTGAGGCCTCCCCGAGGAAGAAATTCCTCCTTTGTCCTGCAGCTCCAGTCTGGGTAGGAGAGTTCCAGCCTGCCCTTCCTGGCAGCCTGCCTTGTGGTTTTAAGACTTCTCTAGCCAGACCCACAGTTGTGCTTAAGCCAGTTCTTTGTAATATATCTCTTAATGTGTATCTCCTACTGTTTTTTTTCCTCCAGTTAAACCCTGACTGATATAATGTTTAAGCAGTGATGATGAGGGGGAAGTGGGATAGATGAGTCTGGAATTCTAAAGGCAGCATAATAATGCACAATGAATTTACACAATCTGTGGTGATTAATGTTAGCAAGGGACAAGTGTGTGTAGGAGCTTCATTGAGAAAGGGGTAAGAACTCAGTTTTGTTTGCTTTGGCTAAAATGGCTGTCTGGCTTCTGGCTTTTTCAGGCAAAGTAAGGCATGGAATGAAGGCGGAAGGCTGGAGCGACAAGGTGGGAAAAGAAGGAAGGAAAGTGATCAAGGGGGTGGGGTGGGATTCTAGTTGTCCGTATGAAGAAGACTCCACATGGACCCAAAAAAAGATTCCGTGGGAAGACTAAAGAAATGTTTTCTATTTCCTCTAGATGTGATGAGTTATGTGCATAATTAGCTATAAGAAAGATTAGGTTATTTCCGGTAATCACTGAACCCTGCATTCATTTCTATGTCCTGAAGTGAAACGGGCAGGTTGTACTTACATTGGCTCCTCAGGGGTAGAGTCTGGGCAAAGAAAGATGGGGTTTGAGCTTGGGGTGACTAGGGAGACTGATTGCAGTAGACTCTCAGAGGTGGAAACAGCCAGATTAGACAGCTACTAACTGAATGTGGTCAGCCAGGAGGCAGAACAAGTCTTGTTTTCTCTAGGCCTCAGGAGCCAACCAAAGAGACCCGGAGCCATGTAACACTCTGGATCCAGCTATCCAGAGGACCCAAAGGGAGAGGTCCTGGATCCTGGCTACCAGAGAGCTTGTTCCTGCAGAGTTGACAGGAAGAGTTGGGCCAGGAAGGACACTGAGGGTAGGAATTTGGAAGGGAAAAAGAAATCATCTAAGGGCTGAAATTTAAGGTCAATTCTGTGGGACGTCATGCGGGTCAGGCCAAGCTGTTGGGGACTGGTTGTGTGATGGTGGCTGGCCAGGAGGCGGGCAGACCTCAGCTAGCTGGGGCAGTAACTCCTTCCCGAGAGCCGCCCTTCCCAGGAGCCGGCCTCCCACCATCGGCTGCCGCACTGTGCCCTTTACTTGGGTCTCTCTCCCCGGTAAAGGTGAAACTGATGCGCCACGTTCCTGGCATGACAGCTAGGAAATTCACTGGAAGGAAACACTGAGTTTAGTTTGCCATGTGTTCAGTTTGAGGGTGCCCATGGTATCTGGCAGGGAGCCAGAAATCTGGGCAACAGACGATCAAGTTTGGGGCTCTCACCAGCACCCCAGTTTTCACAAGGTAATGGATAAACTTTTCATGATCATTTTATTTCATGCATACAGTTTCACTGAAGCAATAACAAAATACAAACATTATGTACCTAGTATTGTTTAACAGAAAAAGCAGAAACCCAAAAGTCAGAAAAGTCAGAAAGTCCAAAAAACTAGATCATCATACACTCTGTCAGGTGTAAGCTGAGGGAACTTGTTCTAGTCATTTTTACCAGGGGCCAAATTCCCTCCAGCACCCTCTCTTCCATAGATGAACAACAAAAGAATGTGAACGTTAGAGCACGGAATGCAAAAGGTATAGAGTGATGGCTTCTTACCATCTCTCCATCTAGTTCACCCCATTCTGTCAGGGGAAACACATTTTAGAAACAAAACAAAAATCAAAGACATTTACGTTGGATTGAATTTTCAAATCAGGTACCTCCCTGAAAAAAGGTATTGAGTAATTGCTCTAAGAACGCAGTTGGGGAGCACTGTTTAGAAAATAAAATCCCAGGTTTGACATCGTGGTAACAGCTCCATGCACTGGACGCTCCTTTTTCTTTTAAGCTCTCCCTCGAGTTGGTGGGTGGGCTAAGTACACAGAGGCCTTTTACATGGTACTTTGTTATCTTCTAAACAGAGCTGCTATGCATGCTTTCTGCTTTATACACAATGCATTGTTTTTTAAAGTAAAGCAAGTGCTCTTATATTACCGTATTACAAAAGATGAAGCATTGCAGAAAATAATTATAAAAATTATCTTACATTTGCATTAAATTTTCTATTGCTCATTTGTGTTTCCCTATGTTTTTTAAATAACTATGCTTAGGCCCAGAAACTGTAATACTGTCCTTAACAGGTTTTTTTCCCTTTCTCTTACAGATGAAGAGAATCTGCTTTGTGTGCACGTATGTTTTAAGATCGTATTGTTTAAGAAAGATGTGATTAATACAGAAAGCAGAAAAACAAAACTACCTGATTAATCTAGAATAAATAAGCCAACTTTCCTTTTAGGTAATAAAATAGTGAAGACTCATTGACTGCCCGGGACCTGCATTTCTTAGGATGAGAACACTGTTATTTGTTTATTATCATTATGGACCACAAATAGAGAAAGAATAAGTTGATACCACTCAGATAATGTAATCCCTCTTAAAATTCTGTGTTAGGTGACCAAACGATCTGAAACAATTAAGTGTCTTACAGAAACGAACCCATGCTTTCAAAGACCATTAAAACTTGCTCATACATAGATGTAGCATTGGCCTTGTAAGACAGTTTTAGAACTATTTTCCCTAAAAATTCTGGTATGTTTCAGTTTTTGCCAAGATGTGAAGTGTCTCACGGGACAGTTAAAATTCTGGGGTCCTCCAACCAGAAAGAATGTGGTTCAGAACGCATCTGTACCTGAAAAGTTCTACTTAAAATGGAAAACCTTTGGAAGAATTTTCAACACTGTGAGAAAAATGTTTTTAGTAGGCAGTTAAGGCTTAGATTATACACTAATTGGAAAGGCCTTCATTTTTACAGTATAATTCACTTTCTTTTTCCTTAGTGATATAAATTACTAAAGCAACTTTATCCTCCGACACTCTGATGCCCTGAAGTTTGAATGCAATTTCACAAATTAAACACATGATACAGTTGGGGTGCCTGGGTGGCTCAGATGGTTGGGCATCTGCCTTGGGCTCAGGTCATGATCTCCAGGTCCTGTGATAGAGCTCCGCATCGGGCTCCCTACTCGGTGGGGAGTCTGCTTCTCCCTCTCCCTCTGCCTTTCCCCCTGCTTGTGCTCTCTCTACACACACACACACACACACACACACAGGATACAGAAAGAGGAGAACTGGCTTGCTAGCATTGCCAGCATAAATGCATGTGCTTACGACAAATCACCACTGAGAAGAGACACCATCAAAATGCAAAAGGGGAGTCTTAGTTGGCACTTAGAGAAATGTAGCATTCAACAGTCAGCAGACTATCAGAATTCTACCATATTTTGAACCCACTCGAAGGGACGAGTCCAATTTTTGATACCACTTTTTTTTTAAGAGAAATTCAGATATATACAAATTCCTTATATACATATGGACATCATGTAAATCAGTGAGAGGAATTGTGTACTTGGTGGAGGTAAAGTTCATTGTAGTCCTACTTCTGTGGTTTAAAATCAGTGCAGTCTCACAAGAAAATCATTTGATCTCTCTGGGTTTCACTTTCCACAGGACATCTATAAAACAAAAGGGTGGACTTGATGAATAATTTATAAGGATTTTGTTCAGTCTTAAAATTCCAACATTTTTGGCAGGACATTTTGAGGTAATAACTAAGGTTTGTCCTTCCAGCATTCCTGTTGTTGCCCTCCCCCATGGAGCCTCTAGCTTTTGTTATTCAGAACACGGGTAAACACAGGAAACAATAAAGTAATTTGAATTTTTATTGTTGTTTTTAAACTCATTTTAGCCACAATAATCTTGAAACCCAAGGCATTTGATTGCAAGTGTGAAGCTATTTGATAGAGGTTTCCAAAAATATGACAGCCAAATTTTAAACTATGTCTACGTAAATACTACAGAATGATTTGAGAGCTAGTTTTTCACCAAAAAGAGATAAAGTCAACTTCTTGGGAAGGAAAATAAGAGGGGATGTGACCAGATTTTAGACAGTGATGAATCCCCAAATAGGATCCCAGTGCCATCTCCTCAAGCAAGCGCCAGGAGTGGGGAGGACCAATAGAAACCTCAAATTATTTTGAGGGTTTCCCCGACCACAGAAAACCATTGGCTAATTTCCTCAGGAGGTTGCAAGCCTCATGGAGAAACCCAACATTCATGATGGCATCTGAGCAGTAGAGTGGCAATGGTAGAATGACCTGCTTAGGCAAAATGCCTGAGGGCAGCCTCCCAGAATCTCATACTCCCTACAAGATGGAAAGGAGGGACTGTATCCCCAAAAGGAACACAGAAGTGGCAGAGAGGGCCAGAAGAGTAGAGATCTTTCACAGACAGAGAGAAGAGGATTAAAAATGAGCTGTTCTTGGAAAAGGGATTAAAGGCAAATATGTCAACTTGGATTTGGATGCTGTGGAACTAGGTGTTGACAACCAAAGATGAGCCAGAACTGTGCATCTGGAATCCAATGGCAATGGACCAGATGTTCCTTACTCCATGATGATAAGATTCCTGGGTATGGGGCCTCCAAATTTAGTGTCCAAGTGATATGGACTGAATTGTGTCTCCCTGAAAGTTCATGTGTTGAAAACCTAACCCGCAATGCGGTGGTTTTGAAGATGGGGCCTTTGAGAGGTATTTATATTTAGATGAGGTCAGGAGGGTGGGGCCCTCATGATGGGATCAGTGACCCCAGAAGAAGAAACACACAGAGCTTGGTCTCTCTCTCCACCATATGAGGATAGAGAGACAAGGCAGCCATCTGCAAGGTAGGAAGAGAGCTTTCACCACAATCCAGAACCCAAACATGCTGGCACCCTGATCTCAGTCTTCCAGCCTCCAGAACTGTGAAAAAATAAATATCTGTTGTTTAAGCCATCCAGTCCATAATATTTTGTTATGGGAAACCAAGCGGAATTAGACACCACATCAAGATACTTTTGACAATGAAAGGGTATGTTAAAATTAATTAGAATTTAATGTTTGAAATATTTATTCATTGAACAACTAATTCAGTATATTATTTATATTGGCTGATGCATAAAATAGTTTTTGTAAAAATTATTTTCAAAAATAAAAGTATTTCTAAAAAATAAAATGACATACATTCTTGTTAAGCAAAATATAAAAATTATATTGATTGCCTGAACATAAAAATATGAGCACAAACCATATTTTTCTCTAATATTTTTCTGCAGGATGTGTTATTATTTCAATATGGTCTTATCTTTTTAATTTTTCAAAAATTGCCGAAGATCCTCAGTTACATTTTATATGTACACACTTGAAAAGGACACATACTTACTTTTTCCTATAGACTATATAACATTTTAACTGAGGAAATATTTAGAGGTTCCGAATTACCTACTAAGTTCAGAGAAAATTCTAAATGGAGGATAGTCTCTATTCCAATTTTTATGAAATGCATAAATGTATCATCTCAAGTATTTTTATAGGCACTGTCTTTAGAGTTTTTCTTTTCTACAAATATAACCTATAAAGCTTTACCCTATAAAAATATACCCTATAAAGTTCATAAAATAAATTCTCTATTTATAATAATTTTAGTGTTTTGTCAAACAGATGCTGTAAAATCATAGGTCTTTTCAATTTCATTGCATTTCAGTACATCATTTGAACTGGATCAAAAGATTTTTTTCTGCAAGTCATTTCGAAGGCTTTTACAGAATTTAAAATTAAATCTTGCACAGTTTGAGGCCTCATCATTTAATTTGTTCTTGTCTCTGTTTTTATAGGAATAAATTTGCCTTTGTTTGCAGCTATTGCAAAGTTTTCAGGCTTCCAGTTCATTGGATATTTTGATAATAGATTCCCAACCATTTTTTTTCTTCAATGCAGAGTTAAGAAACTATACAATGCAATTATAGGATTTGTAGGTTGATTTACAAAGAAATTCTCTTGAAGGCTGAAACATTTCTAAACCTGAGGATGAACAGCAAGAGAGAAAGTGCTTATGACCTTGCAAAGATCTATTTTGGGTACTTATCATAAGCTTCATCATGAATTTTTTATAGTACTTTAATGTTTGTAAATTTTGACATCTAATTTCTCTTTCAAATGGTAGACTATTGACAGTTTATTGGAAAAGTTATAACTTATTTGTGTGTCAAAGTCAATTCTAAGAGTATTTTTCCTCTGTAAGTTTCTTAATTTAATTATATATTTAATGTTGAACTTTTTAACTGAACACACAATTGATCTATCTTCAACAAACTGGTTTGTTATATGAATTTAATGAAAGAAAGCCAACCAATAGTAGAAGTAACTGATTTTCTGCATGAAGCATGTGATGAAACGTTTATAAAATGGCACCCTTTAACTGTTTACAGACCTTTCCCTGTGCCAATAAAACCAACATATTACACTTATCACTTCACTTTCCAAGGTGTACAGGAAACACTTGGATTCAAAAAATGAATGAAGGGCGCCTGGGTGGCTGGGTGGGCTAAGGGTCAGACTCTAAATTTTGGCTCAGATCATGATCTCAGGGTCATGAGATCAAGCCCTGCATCTATGCACTCAGCGCAGGGTCTGCTCGGGATTCTCTCTCTCCCTTTGCCTCTGCCCTTTCCCCCGGCTCACATGTGTGCTTTCTCTAAATAAATAAAATAAAATCTTTTAAAAAATGAACGAAATCAATTTAGAAGTAAAGTCATTTGATTTCAATCAAAAATCCTGCTTTAGAGTTTTTTATAAACACACTTTCTGCTGATGTACCTGTGAAATTGATATATCTGGGAATGATTTTCTAAAAATAATTATTATCTTTAAAAATTGACGCTGCAGAGCACCTGGGTGGCTCAGTCAGTTAAGCGTCTGACTTCAGCTCAGGTCGTTATTTCTATATCCTGGGATCCAGCCCCATGTGGAGCTGCCTGCTCAGCGGGGAATCTACTTCTCCTACACCGCCCCCTTGTGTGCTTGCACCCTCTCTCTCATTAAATAAATAAATAAATCTTAAAAAAAAAAAAAGAAATAAAAATAGATCCTGGTATCTTCAGCATATTTATTTCTTCCAATTTTCTTGTGATTTTTTTTTTTTTATGTGACTGGTTTTATCTCTACAGACTCCATGGAGTCAAAAGTATTTTGTGCAGCACACATGTTTGTTATCAACTCTCTTGACTGGACCTTGACTGGTACAATAATTGCTATAAGTAGACTTTAAAAGCAGACCCTGGATGATGGGATTTGGGAAATGGTTTGGCTCTGGTTTTGGACTTGAAGGAAATGTTGAGCACCTTCTCAGTACAAAATGCGATGCTATTAATTCATTGCATGTAGTGCATCATGATTAATCAAATGAATCCACCTGTGGTTAGTTGTAATAATATTCCTACTGAAGAAATTATTGAGGGGGGAAATGAAGTTTTTACTTGACCATTATGGTTATAGAAGGTCTTTGGCACAGGATGGATTCTTCTGAATGCAGAGGAACATTTATAAAAAGAAAAAGACAAGTTCAGGTTTTAAGCTCTTGCTCAAAATTTAAAAAAACAAAACAAAACAAAACAAAATAGAATTTCTTTTACAGTCCTATTTTTAATAGCAGATATTTCTTATTTTTAATAGTAACATGGACAATATTGATAGAAAATTACACCCAAAATTTAATTGTGTGGTTGCAGAATTACAATGTCAATTGAATTCACAGTTTTTCCAAATATGTCATGTGAAAGTTAAGCCATTGGTCGGGCAGGAGTGGGGCTTTGAAACTAGGAAGGAGGACATCTGGTTGGACTCAGATGAAGCTGAGAAGTTGGAACCCCTGAGTCATGCTGAGGTTTTTTGTCAGTGGAAATAGCTTGTCTTCCATGTCTGAGAATAACATCTTTCCCTGTGTTGGAAAAGCCTCTAATAACTTCACCTAGGGTTTTTGTCATGCAAGGGGATGCACCATCTCTTTAAGACCCTTCCAAATACACTTGTTGCCTCTACACTCACAAATAATGTCAGATTTCATTGTGCTGCTCTAGGAAAGAAATTATAAATTTTGAACTAGGAGGAAATAACTTATATACCAAGAAAATTGCAGGTTTATATTGAAAGAAACCTGAGGAATAAATATGTGTGGGAATAAGTCTTCAAGCTGTTAGACCAAGCAGGATAGACTAGAACACCAACTTGGGTCAGCATTTTTTATATGGTTTACTTATCAATGATTCCAGATTGAATGTGCTCACTCTTTCTGGCAGATTGATACCAGATTAATTTAGCTAAGCTGGAACTAGATTTATCAGAGTTCCTTTCCATGAACAGATCTGGATTAGTGTGGGCCAAATGACAAATGTTACCTGAGATTTGTAAAGTGGATGAGAAGTAGCAGCCATTTTCTTGTAATGCTAGGTAGGAAGCTCAGTGAAGATCCAAGGTCCCTGCTGCTCGCTCATACTGTCACAGATCTGCTGGCTCAACTTGTGGCATCTAGCTTCACCTTCTCCCTCAGTTTTTCTGAATTCTGGACCAAGTGCCATAGTAATGAGTGTCAGCTTTGCTGTAGGCCACAGGATCCAAGTGGGAAGTTTGGAGGTGGTGACAGATTGTATTACTTTTGTATTGCTGCCATGACAAATGGCCACAAACTTAGTGGCTTAAAACAATACAACTTTGTTATCTCAATATGAAGTTCTATAGGCTAAAAATCTGGCCTAGTATTGGTTGGACTGTATTATTTTCTAAAGGTTCCAGAGAGAATCTGTTTCCTTGCCCATTCAGGTTGTTGGCGTAGTTCATTTCCTATCTGTTGTAGTATTGAGGCCTCCATTTCTTTGCAGCTGCCTGGTTAGAACCATTCCCAGCTTCTAAAGGCTGTCCGCATTCCTTGGCTCTCGGCCCCCTTCCTCCACCTTTCAAAGCTCCACATAGTGGGTCAATTTGCTCTCACATCTCATCCCTCCTGTCTTTCTTCCATTTCATCTCCCTATCTTAATATCACCATGTTAACATCATTGATTCTATCTACACACATAATTCTCTTTTGCCATGTAATGTAACATAGTCTTAGGTTCCAGGTGTTAGTATGTAGATATCTTTGGGAGTATAATTTTTTTGCTTTGTACACAAACCCATGTGGGTTCCAGATCATTCTCAAGGATTCCAATTTTTTTCCTGCTCTCCCTTGCTTCACTATTCATCTTTCCTTTCCAACTTCTGCCCTACTGACCTTGGGACTAGCACCAGTTCATAAGTAACAGGCACATACAAACTGTTAAACTAGCTCCCACAATTGCAGAAGGTCAAGGTTGGACAGTAAATCTCATATTCTGTATCATCTGTACTGCTTCTGTTTCTCTTATTGAAGCCTCAGTGATACACGAATACAGAATGGAAATGATTCTAGCCATCTATCTGGCTAGTTGACTAGACTTTAGATTCAACACTGGCCTATGCCAAAACTTCCCTGGCATAATGTAAACAAAGGAATTCAAAGGTTTAGGAGATGGGAATTTTGGAGTAGATTCATTACTTACAATCTGTACTCCCACTCTACAATTCCATTGTATGAGAAGACCCATAGGATGACCCTTTAACTAAGACCTTGTGAAATAAATTAGTGACGGAACATCTGCGATGTTGAAAAGGTTTCTGGTGATTATCCTCTGTTGGCTAGATATAAAAGTGGGGAATGTTGCCATCAAAATGGGTGCCCTGATTTCAATTTTAGGGTAACAGAGGTCAAAAGCTCTTTTTATTTTTTAAAATTTTTTTAAATTTTATTTATTTATTTGAGAGAGAGAGATGACAAATAGGTAGAGAGGCAGGCACAGAGAGAGGGGGAAGCAGGCTGAGCAGAGAGCCTGATGCGGGGCTCGATCCCAGGACCCTGAGATCATGACCTGGGCTGAAGGTAGAGGTTTAACCCACTGAGCCACCCAAGCGCCCTCAGAGGTCAAAAGCTCTTAAAAGCCAAGGATGAGGTGGTTGTATTCAAAATCAAGGGTATCAGGGGTATAAGGTAATCAAAATGTTTTGACTTATAGGAAATAATTTGTCAGTTTCCCTAGAAATGATGTAGATGGATAGCTTTCTAAAAATACTTCTTCATTTATATAACAAAAAAAGACTCCAAATCTAGTGACCAAAATCCTACTTAAGTCATTATGGTGGAGAACTGTGGTCTCTCACCCAGTTTTCAGACTTAAGCCACTTTATAGACAAACCTAAAGCTTTCTCTTTGATGGGAAATCTGCTCACTTGTGAGGAAAAACCCTATCATACTGCTACAGATATGGTATAAATAATCTTCCAAGTAACCTGTAGCTATTTACTAGAATGTCTGTAAAAGGAATATATATACATTTGTTGATACAACACACCAACACTGAAATAATGGTAATTTCTTAAAATTCCAAATTCCACTCTGGTCCATTAGTCACAATGGGGATTTATGGTGATCAAATAACTAAATGGAGTCTTAGCCCAAGTGTGAATCACACTAGGCCCAGTAGGTCCACAAAACCACTCTGTGGTTATTTTCCCAGTTTCTGGATTTATGGTTGGAATAGATATACTTGACAACTGGCAGAATTCTCACATTAGTTCTCTGACCTACAAAGGGCCAAATGGAACCTTGAACTTCCCCTCCCTAACAAGACAGTAAATCAAAAACAATATCACATCCCTGGGGGAAATGTAAAGATTAGTGCTACCATCTAGACTCAAAAGATGCAGTGTAGTGATATCCAACATAACCTCATTTTACTTGCTTATCTGCTTTAGTAAGAAAGCAGATAAATCTTAGATAATGTCTGTGGATTATTGCAGACTTTATTAGGTGGTAACCTCTGTTGCAGTTATGCTCTAGGTCTAATGTTGTTACTGGAGCAATCAGCAGAGTTTTCTGGCAGCTGGTACAAAGCTACTGCTTAGGAAATGCATTTTCCTCCATACCGGTGTGTAAGAACCTCAAGAGGCAGGTTTTGCTTTGGTTTTTGTTTTGACTTGGCATGGCCAACAGTATACTGTCACAATCTTGCCTCAGGGTTGTATCAGATTTGCTACTCTCTCTTCTTTTTTTAAAGATTTTATCTATTTATTTATCTGAGAGAAAGAGACACAGAGTGCAAGCATGAGCTGGGGGCTGGAGGGGGAAGGGCAGAGGGGGAAAGAGAAGCAGGTTCTCTGCCTAGCAGGAAGCCTGATGTGGGGTTCCATCTCAGGACCCCAGGATCATGACCTGAGCCAAAGACAGACGATTAACCAACTGAGCCACCCAGGAGCCCAAGTTTGCTACTCTCAACTTTAATGTCGTCTACAGGCATCTTGATTATCTTTCCCTTCCACAGAATGTCCCACTGGCCCAGGATAGTGATGACATTCTTCTGATTATATCTGTTTTTACTCAAAAGTACTTTAGATGCCTCAGGAAGATATACGCAACACAGATGATGAGAGAACAACTCCAAGAAAGTTAAGTAGCTCTCAACCTCAGTGGAGTTCATGGGAGTCAAGGAGTCTGACACATGTTGAGTCATCCTCTTTAAGATGAAAAATAATTTGCTGTATCTTGAACACCTACCACTAAAACTAAGGCATGGCATTTGGTTGGACATATTTTTAAAAATTTTTGAGTACTTAAACATATACTATACTTCAGTGCGCCATTTTGACTAATTTGCTAGGTGATCCATAATACTGACTGTTCTGAGTAGAGACGAACAGGAGAAGCTGCTGCATTAAGTTCAGACTGTAGTGTAAGCTGCTCTTCCACTTGGCCCTTGTGTTTCAACACTTCTGAAATCTGGAGCATCTAAGGAATGTCTGAGGAGTGTTTGAGGCAAGTAAGGATGCTGTATGGAACCTCCAGCAAACACTAAGAAGAGACTCACATCACTAAAATTTGGGTTTGGGGGCAAATCCAGGCTGTCTTCTGTAGGTAACACCTTTTGAGAAAAAGCAGCTCCTGGCTTGTAAAGAGGACCTTGTGAGTCGCTACACATAATCAGAGGACATCAAGTAACCTTGTGGCCTGAGCTCCTCATTATAAACTGTGTGGTTTTTTTTACCAGTTTTAGCTGAGAAGAGCTTCCTCCTCAAACACTGGAGTTTCAGCTCTCTGGGGGCCCCACCTCTAAATTTTTAAGTTTTATTTTTTAAGATTTTATTTATTTTTGAAAGAGAGAGAAAGAGAGAGAGAGCATGAGTAGGGGGCAGGGGCAGAGGGAGAAGCAGACTCCCCGCTGAGCAGAAAGCCCCAATGTTGGACTTGTTCCCAGGATCCTAGAATCATGACCTGAGTCAAAAGCACATGCTTAGCCACCTGAGCCACCCAGGCACCCCTAAATTTCTAAGTTTCAATAATTCCAACCTCTTTTCTTTGTCCCTTCAACCTCAGAAATTAAATACTTTCTGAAGTCATCCTCTCAGTGTTATCCTACAGGCTTTTTGTTTGTTTGTTTTTGTTTGTTTGACCCTTTTAGTAACCTAGTTAACAATTTAATCCAGTTAAAAATCATTTATAATAAGTAGCTCTTTAGATAACTGGTGTTATATCTGTTTCTTAATTGACATATCAAAAACTAATTTGAAAAACCTGGTTTAGCTTTACAACATACAATAAACAAAACCACAGTGATTTTTGCTATGTGTTCTATAGCAAAAACACTTAACCTCTACTTTCTGCACATCTTTCATGAGGCGTACTATTGTATATTTTTTACAGCTTCATTCTGCTCTGACATCCTTATTAGGTGATTTTGTGTATGTCTCGGGCAGTGGCTATTGCCCAACTGGCTGTTACACCAAGTGACTAGCAGGGACAGCAGCACCACACACTGAGATAAACAAGCCCTCTTCCCAAGTTGCTCATGATCCAGTGCATTTCATCTTATTGGTGACATACCTCCCATGATGATCTTGAGACGAAAATGTTAGTTTCCCTGGGTCTGGAAAAGGTTAAAAAAAATATAGAGGCAGATTATGGCTGGTCATCTTCAGATTTACTACATAAAAACTGTTCACCATGTATATGTATTGTACACTACTACAAGAAGCCAAAGTACAAAAGGCAGGTCTACCAAGCCCATTCCAGATTTTTATTTTATTTTATTTTTTAAAAGATTTTTATTTATTTATTTATTTGAGAGAGAGAGTGAGTGTGAGAGAGATTGAGAGAGAGCACAGGAGTGGGGGCAGAGGGAGAAGGAGAAGTAAACCCCCCTGCTGAGTAGGGAGCTTTATGTGGGACTCCATCCCAGACCCTGAGATCATGACGTGAGCTGAAGACAGAAGCTAAACCAGTCGGTCTCCAGGTGCTGCCCCCCAGATTACTTGAATACAGTTATATTAATACTACCTCATTAAAATTTTAAACTTTAGGGTAATTGCTAAATGAGATTGGACTCCAGAGCAAAGAAATAAGCCAAGATAGTAGCAGGCAAATCAGGGTATACAATTAATACACACACACACACTCACACACACACACACACACACACACTTTCTCTCTTATTCTCATCTCTACCTACTCAATAATCTAAATCATTAGCAGAGATAAGAGAATGAAAATGGCAAAGAGATAACCTCTAAAGTGACCGACTTTTACCCAAAAGAAGGTGAGAAAACAAATTGAAAAAGTTTGGCCTGAATTACCAAGATTAAATTTCATACCACAAGTGGAAATAAACCCTTAAGAATAACTATAAACCAGGGATAGAGAAAAATAAGAAAGTTACAATTTTGGACACTTTATTTTTGTGACTATAAAATTTATTTCTGCTATAAACTTCACAATGATGAGGCATCTGTAAATTTTTTTCTTACATGATCTTTTTTCCTGCTTAATTCTCCATCATTGTCTTAAGCCTGTATTTTCCAGGCTGACTGAGGTTCTGATATCTCCTAGGCCACATTGATATTTTTTCTTCCCCTAGGGATTTATTCTTGCTATTCCTTCTGCCGGGAACTTTCTGGCATTTTGCATGGACTTTTCTCAATTTTTCAGGTATATATATTTTTTTTCTCTTCATTCACTCTTTTTTTTTTTTTTAAATTTCTTTTCAGCGTAACAGTATTCATTGTTTTTGCACCACACCCAGTGCTCCATGCAATACGTGCCCTCCTTAATACCCACCACCTGGCTCCCCCCAACCTCCCACCCCCCGCCCCTTCAAAACCCTCAGGTTGTTTTTCAGAGTCCATAGTCTCTCATGGTTCATCAGGTATAATTTTTTTTTCTTTTTTTTTTTTTTAGAGAGAGAGAGAAAGAGAACACAGGCAGACAGAGTGGCCGGCAGAGGCAGAGGGAGAAGCAGGCTCCCCGCTGAGCAAGGAGCCGGATGTGGGACTCGATCCCGGGACACCGGGATCATGACCTGAGCTGAAGGCAGCTGCTTAACCAACTGAGCCACCCAGGCGTCCCCATCAGGTATAATTTTTAACAGAATTTCCAAAGATAGGTTTTTCATAATCATCAAAATCAGTCCTTAGATCATTTTTCTTTATAAATAACACCCTGTTACTTACTCTATACCCTTTATCTTAATCTATAATTATTGTATTTATCCATTTATTCACTGTTTTATTATCTCCCTACTATTTGAGTGTAAGCTCTGTGGAGGGGAGGAAGGCTGCAGGAATCATGGCTTTTTGTGCACTGCTAGATCTCCTATGAAGACTGAAATGCCAGCACAGAGTAGGTTCTAAATAAATACTAGTTTATTGCATAAATGAAAAAATAAATGCAGCATAAGAAATCATTAAAGAGCCAATGTCTTCTTTAGCAAAAGCTACAAGAGAGCTTTCAGCCCAATGAAGAAAGAACTTTCTGGGGGCATCTGGGTGGCTTGTTCTGTTAAACATCTGCCTTGGGCTCAGGTCATGATCCCAGCATCCTGAGATCTAGCCCAGTGTTGGGCTCCCTGCTCATCAGGGAGTCTGCTTCTCCCTCTCCCTTTCCCTCTCCCTCTGCTCGTGCTCTCTCTCTCTCTCTCAAATAAATAAATAAATTTAAAAAAAAAAAACCTTTTTGATTCTATCAAAATGTATATCCAAGCCAGATAAATTTTCTAATAACTCTAATTGCCTATGTCCTATAGGTACCTCCAAATCAATATATTTAAAGGTTCTCATTATCATGTCTTCAAATTTGTTTCTCTATTTCAAGTCATGGTGGAAAGCATCATTTAAACAAGACTACGTCTGGCCAATTCTTGCTCATTAATTTGTGTATTTGTTTATTTCCTTTTCATTCTTATTATTCTTTATTTATTTCAGTTTCTCCTATTCTGCAATGAATTCCTAATTAGTTTTCTTCTTCTTTTCTGATTATTCTCCACAACAGTTTTTAAGACAAATCTTTCTAAAGCACAAAACTGATCAACTCAAAACTTTGTTCACTATTTCCCATAGGAACATAGTTCAAATTCCTTAGCTTGGTATAAAGAACCACCACAATTTGATCTTGTTCACCTCTTTGGCTTCAATTCTCAATGTTTCCATTTTCTCTCTATCTTCAAACTTACCTTTGCTTTTGTCTACAGAACTACTTGTAGTTCTCTGATCTTGATATACCCTTTTATGTCCATATCTTTACTCATCCTCCTCCCTATGCCAGAAATACTTTTTCTCTGCCTGGTGAGAGCATACATCTTTCTTTAAGATTTTGACAATAAGACTTCACAAAGTTTTTGACCCTGCATGAAGAAATTGGCTACAGTTAAATATGGAATGTGCTATTTTCTGAGATATTATGTTATTGGTGTTGTTAAAAATTAACATTAAAAGAAATAAAGAGATAATTGAGCCAGTTGGTAATATAAGTCTACTCATTTCCTTAGGTTCTGGGAAACTGGACATCAGCAAATGATTTCAGAATCACAATTAAAATAGAATGAGAAAATGTATGAACTGGGCCTGTAGAAATCTCTTTTAAATGCTTTAGGATGTTTGATAACACTAATATAAATGACCACCTTATTGCCCAATTCTGTTAAAAATTAAAGCAAAATAAACTTTAATAAAATACAAAATAACAATAAACTTGAAACAAAAGAAAATCTCCGGGTGTCAGAAGAAATAATGAATAATAATTAAAAAATAGAGAATCTGAAGCTGAGGGTATCATTCACAGATATGGGCCCTAGACATTGGATACTGGGGTTTTTAGCATCTTTCAGGGAATAGTAGATGAAGTCTTGAATCCAAGAAGGTAGAGATCAGGAATAAAGCCCCCTGCACAAAACAAAAAAGTTCAGACCATGAAAAGGGAACCAGAAAAGCTTTTCCACTTCCTAGGAATTCAGCAATAAAGGCACCTTTCTGGGACTGTGGGTAAGAAAAAGAAAAAAATGGCACCTACAAGAAATCAAAGGGTAACACTTACCAAAACTTAGGGATTTGGGATGACACTACCCTAATTGTGTGGAGTTTCCCAAAAAAAGATATTAATATAGATATATTTTAAAATAAATAAATGCTATACATAAGAAATTAATACAAAATATGAGGCCAGAAGACCTCAGGTAAAAGAAAACTTGAAACTAATTTCTAGAGGTATTCACAAGGTATGAGACTCTCATACCTTTCTGAGAGAGAGAAGAGAGAGTGTGCATAAGAGAATGCTCCCAGTAAAAATGTATAAACTGCAAGAAGACATTAATTATTGAGGGATAGTTAACACTTAATAGATAATAAAGTTAGTTCCCCAAGAACTAGAGTTAATAGAATAATCTGAAAAAGATTATAAAATAAATATGTCTTAATGATGATGAAGGAAAAAAAAAGAAATAGAACCCATGATAAAATAGATCTGCGTGAAAAACCAACAGGCAGATTTGAATAGATTCAAACTTAACATTAAGAAGATGTTTGATGGGTCCTTGGGTGGCTCAGTAGGTTAAGAGTCTGCCTTCAGGTCAGGTCATGATCCCAGGGTCTTGATATCAAGTCCCAGGTCAGGCTCTCAGCTCACCTGGGAGTCTGCTTCTCCCTCTCCCTTCCTCCCTATTCTTGATCGATCTCTCTCTCTTTCTTTCTCTCTCTCTCTCTCTCATAAATGAATAAAGTCTTTAAAACAAAATATGTTTGACATATGTAGTCACTAAAATTAAAAATTTATTAGGGGCACCTGGGTGGCTCAGTTGGTTAAGCATCTGCCTTTGGCTTGGGCTTCCTGCTCAGCAGGGAGTCTGCTTCTCCTTTTCTCTCTGCCCTTCTCCCCACTTGTACTCTTTCTTAAATAAATAAATAAATCTTAACAAAATTAAAAATGTATCAGATAAGTAATGAAGTAAATTAGATATAGCCAAAGAGAGAATCAGTGAACTAGCAGATAGGTCTTGGGAAAATACACAGAATAAATAGTGCATAGAAACAAAAAGATATATGCTTATATTTAGGAATTCCAAGAAGGTCAAGAATATAGGGAAAATAATCTTCAAAAAGATACTAGATAAACATTATCCAGAGTTGTAAAAGAAATCCAAGAGAAAAGGTAAATTACCTACAAAAGTAGTGTCCTTTTGACTGGCAGCAGACTTTGCATCAAAGAAGACAATGTAATCACATCGTCTACATTCTGAGGGACAATAATTTTCAATTAAGGATTTAAGTCCAGAGAAATTATCACTCAATAATGAAGGCTAAATAAAGACATTTTTAGATAAGCACTAAGAATATTTATCACTCCTAGACAGATCCTCACTAAAACAGCAACAAAATGAACATTAAGAGATATATTTCAGAACAAGAAAGATCTCAGGAAGATAAGCAGAAGGCAGATGCAATAAATTTATGTCAAGTACTTATGCTAAAAATTTAATGGAAACCACTTAAAATATAGACCAAGTGTTTTAATTTTTCTAATGCTTCTTAAACATTTCTAGAGGCCGGATAGAATGTATGAAACAGCAGAAACATATCTGGGCTAAATTACTAGCTGTGGGACTTTACATATGCAATTTTTTTTTTCTACAAAATGAGAAAATCATGCTAGATTTTGAAATAGTTGTCCTAAGGCCTTTGTCTACTGTGATTTTTGTCTACAATAACTGAAATTATTAAGCAAGGGTTTATACTTGTGGGAAAAAAAATACATTAGAATCATAGATACTAAGAGTTGTAAAGGATCCTAAAGATTTTCCAGGTCAAACTATGGTTGAGTTTTTAATTTCTTCATTAATAGAAAATGCATATTAACCTTGAATAGTTTACTTGCCACAGCCCATATTTTCATTTCATTCTTAACATACTTCTAATTTTTAGTTCTTATAAAAGCAGTAGGCAGTAGGGGAATCACTGTGAGGCCTTTCTTTAAGTAAAATAAATAGATTTCCTTCTGAAAGTTAAGTGGGGAAATCTGCAAGTGGGTCAGGTTATAGGTTGGGAAAGTCACTTTAGGAATACAATAAATAGCTCTCATATCTGTGAGACTTTATTATAACCAAGTGGGGTCTATTAATATTGTTAAAAAAATTTTTTAAAGGGTTTTTGTGATGGTGTTACAGAACCTGGACTGGATCCTGATGGAAGAACCAAGTGGCACTTGGAGATCTTGGAGGATCGGGAGATTTATTTAATGCTGGCAGGCTCAGAGGAGAGAAATCTCCCAAGGTCTGAGCCCTAAGCACAAATGAAGGGGGTCATTTATACACATTTACTTCCTTATCTGTGCCACTCTTGGTGCCTGCTGCCAGTGGGGTTGGGGTGGAGGGTAGGGGGAAACCCAGAATGGCCCTGGGGCTGGGACTGGGATTCCCCTGATGGGTTGGTCCACCACCTTGGAACACAGATTTCCCTTATCAATGGAAGAGGACTATCTACCTCAAAAGCTTACAGAAAGGAAAATCCCCAAAGCACACACCCTTACCTAAGCTCTAGTGCCTTCTGACCAAATCTACAGACCTCCAGGAGGTATTAGTACTGCAGTGTGAGAGGTAAAACCTTAATTCTCAAAGGACATTGAGAGAAAAAGGCCTAGGGCAGGTGAGTTTTAATAATGACAAGGAATTCAAAAAAGATCAAGCATCAGGGAAGCTATGAAAGTCAAGGGGGAGCCGTGGTAGGAAAAGAGACAGCAGCATATATTTTGCGCAAAGATTTTGTTCAAGTCTGGGGTATCTTACATGTTGGAAGGAGGGAGCCCAATGGTTCTGTGTAAACTTGACTTTGTCATACATTTTCAAACATTAATCATACTCTGAGAGAATCGCTTCATGTCTTCTAACAGATTTGGGTCTTTTCTAACTCTTCTCATAAGCTGTAAGAAGAATGGATCATTTTAATAGAACTGTTGGTTTGTTCTGTGACTTCACATAGACATTTGATCAGAATTGTTTTAGCATTGCCCCCAAAGATGAAACCAATTGTCTGTTTGAGGTCATAATTTGTTTTTTATCTGTCATTTTCCTCTGACAATGAAATTCTTCTTTTTTTCCTCTAATTTTTAATGTATTTTGAATTGAACTGATTCTTACAGCTAAGACTGTAAAAGGAAATTAGGGATCTTCTAAGATCTTTTCCCAGACAAGTGGCAGCTCATACACTATAAAAGGAATTTAAAGACAGAGTCATTTAGGAGAAAACTCCAGTAAAGAAATAAACAACAAAGATACAGAAAAGCACAAAGAAAGACTGGTTTATTTTCCCAAAATTATTCCGTGTAAAGACTTATAAACTGGTTTAAATCTGGATTTGGCTTGTCATGGGATTACAAATTTTAACTTGCTCTTGATTGAATCAATGATCTAAACTATCTAAGCAAAAGGCTTCTGTGTATCTATCTGCAAAAGAAATTGACCTTGAACGTTTGTTGTGAACTTGGTAAAATCCTGGTGGTTTGGTTGTGAGCATTTAACCAGAGTGACCACAGACTGCCTAAAATATGTGTCGCCTCTTCCTTCTACTCTGGTTCTCAGACTTGCGAATCCTGGTGGTGTGGAATTTCAAAGTTCTTTTACCCACCCTTGTCTGCATATGAACAATGAAAAGTGTCTATTTACTAGTACATTGGATTCAGTTCCATTATTTTTCATAAATTTGCCAAAATTAAGTTTTCCACATCCAACCAATTTTCCAGAGTGAGATAGCCAGCCTGCATCTAATTATGATATTACTCACCCTCTGATGCAGCCTTCCCCCTGCTTAATGTACAGCTAGAGAGGAATGTAGATCCCAGGAAAGGCTGTCTGTTAATCTCCTTCTTGTCTACTGTATTATAATCAGTAGAACTCAACTTAAGGGTTCAAGAGAAGTATTACTACTTTAGATGCGTTTATCGTAACCATAAGGAACATTTAACATCAACAAAATGAAATGCAGGATTGCTGTCAATACCTTTGAGATGATTATCAGTTTCTAGTTGACAAAACAGGCAGTATATATAATAAGGAAAAGACGTCATGCCTGTCCTCATGTACTTACATAATATGGAAAAGACTGGCTACAGACATTTTGGAGATATTTTATATTTGGGGGAATTCCTTTTTGGAACTTTTAAAACTATGACCAAGATCGAAAGGAATTTTAAATGTCATTTTTGTGGCACTTCACATAAAAATGTCAGTGCTCTTTGGGAAAGGTACGTGAGAAGAGTATTTCTTTGATGTTTTCCTCTTGATCTGCTTAAATCTTATTCCTTTATGGGGACCTTTTAGTCATAGCATCATTTTTCAACCACTGGATAAAGTGAGAGTCAAGAGTTTGGGTGGTAGATTCTTTTTTTAAACTAAGACATGATATAAAAATGGAGAATGATATCGATTTTATTTTTGCAGGTGAAGGGAGTTTTTTCACCAGTTGAAAAATGATGCCATGACTAATATGACATCATTTGGTCCCCCACAAAGTTGGCTCTTCTACAGGCTTAGGAAGAGACAGCTGTGAGAGAAGAAAAATCTTTCCATTATTAATGGGAAGCCTATTTTCGCCTGTGAAAAGGATCTACAATTACAAGGGTTGGGAGAGACTATGGAGGACTGGTAATATCTGAGGGCCTCACACTAAGCTAATAGCTGAGGACTCTGTCCATTGAACATGAATGCACGGGACTCATTGATTTGTTTTTAAGCGTTTTCATGCCCTGATGCCAACAGCTGACAGGGAAACTCCAGAGGCTTCTGCTCCACCCGGGCCCCCTGCAAACACCAAAGCCAATCATATACTATAGGAGGCCATGCTCCATGGGTCTCAGCTCAGGTGGCATTTCCTAGGCTCAGGTTTTCTTCCTGACTCTTTATATAAAGGAATATATTTATGTTTCTTCTACCATCAACACTAGTTATATCTAAAGAAGGAATTTAATTGTGGGGTAGAAGTAGGGACAGGTTCCTTCCACCCGTAAGTGAATTTTTGGGGCTTCCCAGGACATGTAAAGACTAGGCTAGGACATGTACTTAAATCCTGACATTAGGTGCTATGCTTCTGTCAGGCACAGCTTGCCCTATTTTCAGTTATCATAGCCTTTCCCAGGAAGCTGGGACTCTCTTGACTCTGAAGAATCTTTCAGTGTTTCTTTTCATTCATCTACTGTGTCCTTGAACCTGAGCTGAGACGTCTATCCCAATTGAATTAGAACCTCAAGGGGAGCAGACTGAGGATTGAGACTCCATCCTGGCCACTCAGCCCTCTGGTAAAAGTTCTGGTGGGGAAGAAGGATGAAATTAATGACTACAACAAGGCTTGAGAATTCACAAAGGACCTCCATTAGTCATGCTCCCCCACCCCAATCACCGTGGATGAGCGACAGTTGGCTGGAGTCACATCCCTTCCTGGGGTCTGAGCAGAACAGAGCGTCAGGGGTCAGAGGGGCCTTGGAAGTGCTTTCTCATGCCTATCAAATTTCCCTAATGATCCGGGTCCACCCCCTTGCTATTTCAGAACAGGAATGTCATCTTATGCATATTTTCAGAAAGAGGTGTGAGTGCTAAAATTTCCCTTTCCCTTCATAGCCAAGTTTGCCTCGTCTCAGGACAGGTGCGGTCTTGCTGTTCTTCACTGAGCAGCAGGCAGCTGGTGTTTTCCACTTAATTCAAAGCATTTTTGTCCCTGGATTTTAGCCTGGGAGGGGACTAGTTCTGGCAGGAGAGTAGATGAGGGTGAGTCGAGAATGCCACCTAGGCAAGCTCTGCCTGAGCAGAGTCAGGAGTGTGTGCTCCAAAGGACAACAGGTACGGGACCACAAGGAGACACAGGAGAGGATGAGGGGTCCCAGGAGTGAGAGCAGCGGAGACGAGGACTTCAGGCAGGCCTACTCTGAAAATTGCAACATCATTCTCTCTGAATGGCCCTCGCGTGGGACAGTAGTGGCCCCTTATGCATGGTTTTGCTTTCTGTGGTTTCAGTTACCCGCGTTCAACTGCAGACCAGAAGCAGATGATTCTCCTCTGACATAAGGTCAGGAGGTCAGTAGTAGCCTAATACGACATCACAAGACCGCCATTGTTCATCTCATTTCATCTCGTTTGTAGGCATTTTATCAACTCCTATTATCACAAGAAGGGTGAGTGAGTACAGTATGATATTTTGAGAGACAATATTCATGTAAGTTTTTAACAGAATGTCATTATAATTGTTCTATTTCCTATTAGTTACTGTCGTCAACCTCTTCCTGTGCCTAATTTACAAATTAATCTTTATCATATGTTAAGTATATATTGGAAAAGTATAGTATACATAGGGTCCGTGGTTTCAGGCATCCACTGAGTGTCTTGGAACAGATCCCTTGCAGGTAAGAGGGGACAACTATAATTGCAAATGAATCTTAAAAATTTCAAACTACAGCTTAACTTGTCTGCACTAGTTAGTTTGAATCCGACATGGGCCTGTCTAGGCAGATCATGTCAATTCTTTTGCCAGGAGACCACCACACCAAATGGGATTTCCAAAGGCCACAGAGAGACCTTGATGTTCAGATTCCCCATTGATTGACTGGCCTCTGGAACCTCAGGAGGCCTTGGGATGTCATCTTGTAGTCAGATGTAAACTTGGTGCTTGAGTGTGGCATTCAAAACAACCGTGGGGTAGGAAGATAACAATAGCTAGAACACTCAGAAATAAAAAAGGAAGTCTCAGGACAGTTCATACTCATTAAGGCCCTCATCTTATTCCTTATTCCTCTTGAGAAAATTTCCTAAAGACCAAATGAAGCTTGCTATCATAGACAACCACCTTTAATGTGTGCTTACCATGAATGAGGTACAGCTAGTTGATCCAAATGCTAATGTGTCAAAGATAGTCATGGTCCTCAAGAATGTCCAATCAGGCATAAGAGAAGACATATTCATATATGAGATACACAGATGTGCATATATATGTACCTGGCACAAACACACACGTGCACACACACATACACACATATGTGTATGTACGTGTGTGTGTGTATATACACATACATATGTATATATGTATATATATACTGTCACTGCCACTATGTCAGTTTTGTGTATAAACTGGAATGTGATTTCTAATAGCTTCTTCCCCAAGATCTAATTTTCTAATTATTTTTAGAAGGTTTTTAATGCCTTTGGATACCATGGCCACAGTAGATATTTCCTGATTCACCTCCCCAAACTAGGCACTCAAATGTGATTCCTTCCTGTGCTTATCCCTTTATTTGGTGGCCGCTTGTTGGTCTTGGTCTATTTCCTTGGAATTAAAACTTTTAGTCTTCCTGAGCCCTCCTTCATCCAGGACACAGACTTAGGCTCTCCTTTCTCTATATTTAAAGCTGCAGCCAGTGCCTTACTCCTCAATGTCGAGATCCCAGCCATGAAGAAGCAGAGGATCAGATCCCCTAAGGGTCAGAGGAAGAGAGGGTAGGCCCTAGCAAAAGTCACTTGGATTCTCTGGGTTTCAGTTAATCATTTGTTTAAAAGAGCAGATATATTATTATCTAAGGTCCCTTCCATCTCTAAAATATTGGGATTCTATAGAGGAAATGTGATAATGGTCAAATCAGTGGTAGCAAAAGCACTAAAGGCAATTGAGAAGGGACTAAATCTCACAGGGCTGGGTCAGTTGGGGGCAGAGTCCATGGAAGGTGGTGGGACTTGGGCTTGAATTTGAAAGATGATTGGCACCAAGGCCAGTGAGGAGCAACTGAAGGGGGATGCTACAATGCAGGTGAATGATTATGAGCAAAAGTAGACAAGAGGCAAGCTGTGTAGGGGGAATTAATACACTAATATGTCGATTTGCCCAAGACCAGGATTAATAACAATGGAACTTGAGGTGGATACTGCACACCAGACAAGAGTTTTGAGGTCTATTCCCTTGAGCTTGACCGTGGAGAGTTGTTAGGACGACAGCTTTGAACTGCCATGGGTACTGTAGGCAAGGGTGACCCCAGGATTGCCTAGGGAAAGGTGTTTCCTTATTGGTGGTTTATAGTTTCTCTAGATGATAGCATTCCTGGGAACAGTGACCAGCACTCCTCAGGGAGAATTACTCTGCCCACAAATAGACCCAGCTGCTGTGGTTGGGGTTAGCATCTCAGAACAAGTATATCAGCCTGTAGGAAGCATGGGATTTGGGGGGACTGTAATAATTTCAGTAGACAATGGACATGATAGGAGCTGAGTATGGCCCAACAGCTGTTGTCTATCGGCAGCAGGTCAGAAAGGAAGACAGATGTCTTGAGGGTGACCTTCTTGAATGAGTGTGTTTGGGAACTTAGGATTCCCTTGGGGCTTGATGACATGCCATTGCTTGGCAACCATAATGAACAGTGTAGCATTACATGCCATAGGTGCAAACAAACCATAAAACTCTGACAGGATGGCTGGAGGAACTCTAGCAGCCAGCTTGGGGAGAGGGGTAAATAGAAACTGACTTTATGGCAGAGGTAGGAGCATGGTGAGGAGTAGAGAAGGAAAGTGGGGAAGCTAAGATTACCTTAGGAAACATTCTTAAACACGAGATTCCACACATGTAGGTATGATAGGGAAGAAGAGACAAAAGCAGAACGCAAAGGAGGACTAGGTTACATGTCAGGACAAAGGTGCTGGCTTCAGTGCCAGCATGCACTTGAACAAGGTGGCATGGCTTCATGAGGGAGCCACTGGTAGCCCATCTCTAGCCTATGGAAAAGGGGATATGATTTCCTTAGTTCCAAACTCCATTGGCCATGAGAGACGGTCCCATGCCATGCCTTGACTTCAACATTGGCCAGATCCTGGGAGGGCATCTATTTCTCCCATGGTGGGTCCAGAGCTTCAGTGACCACAAAGAAAAGGGACGTTGATTCTCCTAATCCCCTAGAGATGCCAAGACATCTACAAACCACACATTAACCTCCGTTTACACAAATGTTCCTTGATCTTACTTTAAATTCTAAACACTTGTCTGCATATGCAAATTACATTAGCAAGGGTTTTCACATGACAGAAAGGATCTGTCCCTTCACAAAAGAGACCATTAATACTCTGTTAAATTTTCATATATCCTGCTTGTATCTAACTTCTATGTAACACATCTACTATGAGAGTCATGTAAACTTGACTTTCCCTGTTCCATTTTCCTGAGTAAGAACTATTTGATAAAAAGTCATTTATATGCAAAAGTTTCAAAAGTAATATATATTTATTAGCTCCATAATTACAGATTTATTTTTCATTTTGAAGTTTTATCTACAATTTAATCTTCTTTTCAGAGTGCTGATTTCTCTATAAGTCAAGAAAACCATATAATTAGCATTTTAATACTCCACTAAACATCAAATTAGATTTCTTATTAGAATAATACTGACACCACTTTATCGCTAACCCTACTACAAAAGTGGGATGAACTGGTATCTTTAGGCTTTTGTCACCTCCTGTATTTTCAGCTGAAATTGAAAAGAATGTATAATGAAAGAAAACAAGGTATTATAATAGCAAGCACCCACATAGCTCCCAGTGTTTCAAATATTCATAAACGCTTTCCACTTAGTGACCTATTTAATCTTTACTACAAGTCTGTGAGGTAGTGACAGTGTTCACCCCTTTTATGGAAGAGGCTACAGAGGCTGGGAGAGGTTACATTCCTTGCCTAAATTCGCAGAGCTAACAGTCAGCAACAAATCTGGAAATCATGCTCAGGGAGTCTTGCCCTCGTGTCCATTCTCTTAATCACTCCACTCTTCTGCCTCTAGTTGTTTGGGGTTTTCTGGTGGTTGTTCTGAAATTTTTTTTTGAAGTAGCTAGGTAAAGTTTATTATATAGTCACACGACTCTTGAAACCTCTTCTGCTGTCTCCCTATGAGAGCAAGTGCCATTATCTCACCCTTCAGAGCACAGAATGAATCTCTTGTTTACTCATTGTTTTCTGTATCAAACTAACATATTTCTAGTTTCCACTCTATGATATTTTCCAGTATGTTTATCCTCTGTTTGTATCACACTATTAAATAACAATGACTAGAAATTTAGGCCAAACTGGAAAAAATGAAATCTTGTTACCATCTTTCCTACAGTGGTTTCTCCCAATGTTTTCTCTATCAGATCTGTTGGGAGAAGAGTGTATGAGTGTCCCTCCTGCTGCATTTGTTTTAGCCTGATTTTTTTTTTTTTTTCGGTCTCCCACATTCCGTAGGCAAAATTCCTTAAGGCTGACCACAAATAGAACGAAAATGCCTGAGGCAGGTATCGGAGCCTCTACTGTCCATCAACTAAGCCAGCATATGCAAATCCTATTTTGCTTGTCAAGAGTTTTCTCCACATTCCTTTCTGAGTACAACATGTGCATTGCATCAAGAATGGTAATGTTCCGTGAGTCCTCCTTCCCGGGACACTGGCTACCATTGACTCCATGTAGAATTCTGCCAACAATTCTTTCCTTTTCCTGCTCTTTAATTTAGCTCACTGCCAAGGGAATCATAAAGACGCATTTGGTGGCAGGATGTAGTCTGTGGTACAGTCTACTATCAGTACTGATAGAGTCCCTACCCGAACCCCTGCCCCTGCAAATTTTATTTTTTTCCATGTTGCTTATCAATCTTCTTTCTTTATTTAGGGAAAATGGGAAGCTATCCACTGGGAATTCCCATTATGTTAACTCTGCTAGTTAAAGTTCACATTCAGTTCCTATGATCTCCAGGGCTCTTCTTCTAGTAGCCCATTGTTTCACTTAACCTGTGCCTTACTTTACATTTTTTTTTTTTAGTTTAACTTCTGCCTTATTTTAGTTTATTTTCTTTGGAAGAGAAAGTGACGTGTAATTACCTATGTGAGCAGAACATGCTCCTTCACTGTGCATGTCAACCAACAGAATTTTAAAATAACCAACTCCTAACGATAGACACATAGATAACTGGAAAAGAACTGAGAGTTCAGAAATAAACCCTTGTATTTATGATCAGCTGATTTTTGACAAAGGTGCCAAAGCAATATCAATAGTGAGGGGATAGATCCTCTTTTCAATGGGCCCTAAGACATTTGGATAGTCATACTCAGAAGGATGAACTAAGACTCTTATCCCACACCATACTCAGAAATCCTCTCAAAATGGATTATATTTATAAATAAACCCATACAGGGGCACCTGGGTGACCCAGTCTGTTAAGTGTCTGCCTTTGGCTCAGGTCATGATTCCAGGGTTCTGGGATCAAGCCCCACGTTTGGCTTCTTGTTCAGCAGAGAGCCAGCTTCTCCCTCTCCCTCTGTTGCTTCCCCTGCTTGTGCTCTGTCTCTCTCTCTCTCTCTCTCAAATAAATAAATAAAATCTTAAAAAAAATAAAAATAAAATAACGCCATGCATTTATGGTCAACTGATTTTACACATGGCAAGATAAGCCAGTGGGTAAAGAATCATCTTTTTAACAAATGGTGATAAGACAGCTGAATATCTACATGTAAAAAAAAAAATGAAGGTGGGCCCTTGCCTCATATAATATGTAACAAATCAAGATGGAGCAAATACTTAAATGTAATAGTTAAACCCATAAAACGCCTAGAGAAAAAGTATGTGTACATCTCGTGACCTTGGGCTAAGCACTAGTCTCTTAGATATGACACCTAAAAAAAACAAGTAAATGGGACTTTTTTGAAATTTAAAAAAAAGTTTGTCCTTCAAAGGACACCACCAAGAAAGTCCATAGAATGGGAAGGATTATTTCCAAATAACATATTTCATAAGGATCTAGTATGTAGACTATATAAAGAACCTTTACAACTCAAAAATAAAAAGACAAAAAGGAATTTTTTTAATGGATGAAGGATTTGAATATATAGTTCTCCAAAGGAGATATGCAAATAGCCAATAAGCACATGACAAGATGCTCAACATCATTAGTCAGTAGGGAAATGCAAAGCAAAATCGCAGTGAAATACTTCTTCATACTCACTAGAATAGTTGTACTTTTAAAAAAAAGGGGGATAATAGCAAGTGTTGGGGAGAATGTGGAGAAATTGGAACCCTCATACACCACTGGTAGGAACATAACAAGGTGCAACCACCTTTAGAAAGATCTTGGGATTTCTTAAAAAGTTAAAAAATGGAGTTATCATCTACCTCAGTAATTCTATACATAGGTATATACACTAAAGAATTGAAAAAAATATATATTTACATGAAAACTGGTACATGGATATTTGTAGCTATATTATTCCTAGTAGTCCAAATGTAGAAACAGTCCAAATGTCCATCAACTGATAAATGATTGAACAAAATGCAGTATGTCTATACAATGGAAAGTTATTCAGCTGTAAAAAGGAATGAACTACAATACATGCTACAGCGTGTATGACCTTGAAAACATTATTCAAAGGGAAAGAAGCCAGGCGCAAAGGCCCCATATTGCATGATTACATTTACATGAAATGTCCAGAAAAGGCAGATCACTTACAGAGACAGAAAGTAAAGCGGTGTTTGTCTGGGGCTTGTATGAGGACAATGATTAAGATATAGTTATGTTCCATCACACAGAGAATTTTGCTTGGGTCTCCAAAAAGCCTTCCAAATAAAAGCTCATGTTATAATGCTCTCATTAAATGCTTTACGTGGATTATTTTATTTAATCCTCACAAAAACACGGTGACATAGTTATTCTTTTTATGATTGCCATTCTTCAGAAGTGGAAACTAAAGAGAGAGGGATGGGATAATTTACCAAAAAACAGTCAGTTACCAAGCAGTATGTTTGAGATTCAAATACAAGGTGATTTGATTCCAGAACCACCCCCCGCCCTTACCCTTTCTGGGATGAGAGAGTTTCATGGTTATTCAGCAAAGCTTACTTGAAATCATCAGGCAAAACATAATCTGTGGCTTAATTATAATATGATGGACTCATCAAGCATTTCCTTGGGGAGATCTCATTTCAGGGGAATCAGACAGTCCTCTAAATCATTAAAAGACAATCCCAAAAACTTATTTTGAAAAAATTAAATATTATCTCTAACTGAATTATCAGCTTAGCAGAAAGCAAGTTGGGACAGACTCCCCTGGCCTCATGGTGTCTATATTTATCTGACTAGGTTCTAAGCATCACCCCCCAGTCTCAGCTCAGACTTCTTCCATGGTCCTTACTCTACTCCATAATGTGTTTGGTGCCAGAGACTGCATCTTAATGCGGGCTAGGTGAACAGACCTGTAACCCACAGTGACCCTTCAAATGACTGACGTCATTCAGAGGCCTGACCTGGTGGTCCAGAGGGCCGGTGCCCCCTGAACATGCCCCAAACCCTAAACCACAGGCCTTTGAACTCCAAGAAGATATCTGAGAGAATGAAGGATGACTGCTTAGATTCCCTGAACTTGGTAAGTCGTTTGTGAAGTACAGATGATCATGATCTTCTTCAATATAATAGAATTGTTTTGAGCATTAAAAAAAAAACAAAAAAACAAAAAACCAATGTGACATCCTTGAAAATTATAAAGCACTAGCACAACCAAGTCATGCTTATTAATGTGTAAGGCATTTTGTGAGTCTAATCTGATTTTGCTCTGGACTTCTACGACACAGATTTCCCTTTGCAGCTAAGCTTAAATCCTGCCGTCATCATTACTGAACATCAATTTTACAAAATCAGACCTGGCCAAAAATTTTGCCATCGTAATTCAAAACTTTGGAAAGTGGAATGATTTATGGCATTGAAAAGGTAAACATTAGATCTTCCACCGAAGTTTTATTATTCACCTAGCAACATGACAAAATTGCCTACAAATGACTTAACCAGGCACTAGAGTTTCTTTAAAATAAATTTAAAGTAATTAATCGGTCAAAATCAAAGGGAAAAGTGAGTATCCTTTAAATCTCAATGTCTCCAGTAAGTTTTTTGTTGGTTTTCTTTATCTTTCTGGGATGGACCTCTGTTTTTAGTGGTTGTGTTTTCTGAAACTTTTATTAGTGAGACAAAGATGACTTTATTTGGCTTTTATTCCTTGAAAAAAAAAATGGAGTTCATGTGCTAGTATCTGGAGAATTTCAAACCTCATTCTTTTATTATTTTTTTTTCTTTTCCCCAAAAGATCAATCTATCCCCCTGTGCCTTCTTAACCCCCTTTCCGTGGAATCCCTCTGTGAGCACACAAGTGTTAGAGCTTGTGTGGCTGTTCGTGCTTCAGATTATTTAGTGCATAGTGCAGAACCAACGTGTGTATTTTTCTTGTCCATGGATCATTTCATTGCCACATACCTAAACAGCTGGAAAGAACTGACACTCAGTGTTGGTAATTCGCTCTATGTGATGTTTGCATTTGTGTCTTTTTGGTAATTCAAGGGCTAGTTTGGAGCTGAGCGTCAACTTTATAAACTTCTCTTCAGTCAAATGTAACTTGATTTATCAAGTTACTGCTGCTTGGTATGCTTAGCTTATCTTTCCGTTTTTGCCATTCCTTACAAAGAGATATTCTTATTAAAATAAATATATATTGTTACACATTTTTTTTTAGCTGAGAGATTCTAAGAAACTTGTGGTATAGTGATAGATCAGAGAGCAAAATTATGAGGGAGAAAAGTTAGTCTCTCTTTGATAAATCATCTTTTTTTTTTTTCCTTTGATGCTATATATTGATCTCTAGCCACAGTTCCAGGTAGATCAGTCTACTTCTCAACAAGCTTAGGAGAAAAGAGAAAAAACAAATTACATTTGTAGCCACATTTTAAGAGGAAGTTTATTTATGAAAAGCAAAGTAAAGCAGGAAAAAAACAGTTTTTAAAGCTTTCCACTGGCAGAGTTCTTTCTTAACCTATATTCACCATCAATGTTTTATTCTCTGCATTTATTGACATATCATCTTTTTGTTTGGCTTCTGTCAAAAATTACACTTGTTCATAAGGTTTAGCCCTTGATAGAGCACCAAGAAAATTGTAGGGGATTGCCTCACACTCTAGGTCTATACCCCCAGCCAACTACTGGGTTCCTCAGTGACTGAGTGAAGGTCAATTCAATCAACTCATTTCACTTATTTGTCACTAAATTGATGAGATTATGTTTCTTTTTTTCCTTGAAAAACAACTACCTCATTCAACTAAATTAACCAAGTGAATCACACAACCTATTGTGCACTCATAGCATTTAAATATTTTTGGAGGGCGCTGCTTCTCAGGGTTAGGTATGATTGAGATGTTCCTTTCTCAGAGAAGAGCTCTGAGCTTCTATATCTTCCTGGGTCTGCTCCTGTTCCTGGTCCAGTTCCTGTGAGGTAGGGACTCTAGAGGACCTTATCTGGTGAGTATAACCCTATTATTAGTTGAGGCAAGCATGAGTTCACTTGTATACATATCTAGTTCTTCAACTTTACTCTCAATTACAGTATCTCCTGTTTAAAGTTTCAAACCAATCTAAAAAGTCTTGTGAATTACTTACCAACCCAACATAAATTTTCTTCAGCAAGTTGTCTTTGATTCTTTGGTTTGCAACATTATTCTGTGCCAAATCTGAAAAGCACTCTGGAAAGTTTATTCACGGGCCAAGCAATCAAAGCTGTGCCTTTTTAGTTTTGGGAGTTGTTTTTTTTTTTTTTGAAACTGCTACAATTTCATCATAAAAAATTTTCCAACAAAGCTGTCTTCTGTAGTGAAATTGCCTATTTACCCACATACATGTACAGGTAATTACCAAGGTTAACCGGTAATGTTATTTAAGTAATCGTTTTTATATTGTATAATTATGTAATTATGATTATATGTGGTGTATTATTATAGAGGTTTTCAAAATCACATGGCTTTTTAGTATACAGAGATAAATTCAAACATGGCAAGCTAATTGGAATCATCCGAGTTCATGTGAGCTAGCCTCTCAGAGAACTTCTGTTCTTTCTCTTTTTTTCATTTATTTGTTAATGTTTCCATAACCCAGAAAAAAAAAATCTTTAAAAATGTACCTTGGGGAGCCTGGGTGGCTCAGTGGGTTAAGCCTCTACCTTCGGCTCAGGTCATGATCCCAGGGTCCTGGGATGGAGCCCTGCATTGGGCTCTCTGCTCAGCAGGGAGCCTGCCTCCCCTCTCTCTCTGCCTGCCTCTCTGCCTACTTGTGATCTCTTTCTCTCTGTCAAATAAATAAATAAAATCCTTAAAAAACTAAAATTAAATTTAAGAAAAATGTACCTTAACTCAAAGAGAGATGGAAGATTCTGGATCTTTGTGTGTTTCTATTGACACAAACATGAAAATTAGCAGAAATACAAAGGATTTGAAAAATGTTTTTTCTAGACCCTTACAATTTTTTCCCTTGTCTTTTCTGTGCTATGAACTTCAGCAAACACAACATCAATGAGATCAGAATAGACTAATGAAGGTAGAAGTGAGAAATGATCATAAATGCTTAGGCTATAAAGCTCTTCTCCCATCCCCATGTGCCTTTACCCAGGAAGGTGATTATCACCTCATTCCTTAAAGAGTTTCTACCTGAACAATACCTCCTGTCATGGATATTTTCCCACTAAATCTTTGTTTCTTTTGCTGTAAGATCCAGCAAGTATAATTCCTTTCAAGTCCTTTTGGAAAATGGAGAATTTTACTAAGCATGTAAGTTACCTTGAGACAAGGATATGAAGCATTTGAAAAGGATGGACTAATATGAAAAATTGTTGGCATATATTCATTGGTCATTTTTCCCCTATACAATATATTTAGTTATATATTTTCAGAAAAAACATGATCTTTGGAAGTTTTTAAGGAATGTGCTTAAAACACCTTCCTTCGTGGCAGTGTTTTAGCTAATTTATCAATTTAAATCATTAACTTCTAACTAAACAGTAAACATTTCCAATTTTAATACATGTCTTATAAAACACACATTTCTAATTGTTGCAACACCTCAGATTCTCTAAATTCCTATAGTGTAGTTTTCATAACCTTCAGGCTCTTTTCCAAATTTCTGTTCTAGCATATTTTTATTGTATCAGCTTTAATGAGAGAAAAATAAGTCTTGCAAAACAAATTTCAGGATCCAGGAAGTGGATTAATGGAGCCATTTGATTTCTCTTTTCCACTGACACTGGTTCACATGTATTTTGACTACTGAAAATATTTACAGCTTTAGGCTTCCATTTCTTTCTTAGCATCTTAAGGGACATGTTCATCGTGACTTTGTGAATGTGCTACAAGAAATAAATTAGTCAAAGGGTAGAAAGTACTCTGCACTGTGCCTTAAACATAGTTTGTTTTTAATACATGTTAGCTTTAAAATAATAATATTTTATCATGCTAATAGGTTTCCTACATCATTCCTGAACCATATTTAAAATCTGGGTCGTGAATTTTATGGCAGGGCACCAACCAATAAATGCTTCCTTATTTGCCCCTCCCTGAAGTCCTATCCTGTTTTGCCATTTTTGCAAATACTAATTATTATTTTACCTGTTTTGTGAGATCTTGCTCATAGGTAAGATGTTAATTTTCACCCATTTATTGTTCTACTCAATTGGACTGCTGTAGTTTGGTTATACTTGCTTTGTTTTATAGTGTGTGTGTGTATGGGTATGTGTGTGTGTGTGTACGTATATGATATGTACTCATACAGAATTTTTTTTTATCTAGCTTCTTTTTTAATCTAGAAGAGCAATGTTTCCAATATAGACCATGTGCAGAAGTGCCATTCTGGGAGTCAGGCAAGATTTGGTCTGGTCAGCTGATTGCCAGAGTGGCCTTGGACAGTGAAGGAGCAGCCAGAGACCCTCTTTTAAACTTTAAAAATACACATTGGGATATCATCTCATGCTTAAATATTATAGCTTTAAAATAGAGACCCATACTTAAAGAACAATAAATAGAATCATTATCTATATGGTCTCACATATAGTTTCATTATGAAGGAAGTTATTTTAGGAAGTTTTTTGGCTTGTGAGAAAGAAGCCTATTCACAGGTATAGGAGAGAGGGTAGTCATTTGGATTCTTTCATATGGGAACTAAGAAAAAACTAAACAGAAGAATAGGAGTTCTAGGAACCTGGAGCAGCAGGATCTTGTTTCCTGGGTCATCAGTACTGTGACTCTGCTCCGCTCAACATGTTTGCTCCTCTCTGCTCTCACTGTTGACATATTTGGCCAAAACCCATTCATCTATATCCCATGACCCCAATTTTTGCTATGTTGGATTAGCACCTGCTCTATTAGTTGATAGTTTGTGTGTTTGTTTGTTTGTTTGTTTGTTTTTTAAATCAACTCACTTTTTACTCAGTACAGTAGCCTTGTAACACAGGAAGAATGAATTCAATGACATCCTCCTCCCGTGGGTCACTTCTGTCTCCATCTTGATGACAAAAAGGAATCTACAAATATCCCTCTCCCTGTCTCCTTTCCCCCAGTAGCTGGTCTTAATCTTGGTTACATTTTAGAACCACCTGAATGATTTAAAAACACCTTTTCCTAGGGGCACCTGGGTGGCTCAGTGGGTTAAGCCTCTGCCTTGGGCTCAGGTCATGATCCCAGGGTGCTGGGATCGAGCCCCGCATAGGTCTCTGCTCAGCAGGGAGCCTGCTTTCTGCCTGCCTCTCTGCCTACTTGTGATCTCTGTCTGTCAAATAAATAAATAAAATCTTTAAAAAAAAAAAAAAAAAACCTTTGCCTAGAAAGTACTTAAAGAGATTATCTTGCGGTGAGGCTTGGGCATCAGTACTTTTAAAGCCCTAGGTGATTGTAATGTGTCGTGAAGGCTGAAGACCACTGTCTGATAGATATCCCTCCCTCAGTCCCTTTACTTTGAAAGCACTTCAGAGGCCATGAATGAAAGCAAAGCAGGCTGCATGTGCCCATCCTCCCATGGGATATCCTACCAGGGTCGTCTGATTTGGTATTAAATGTGTACACCACAGTTTTAGCAATGCTTAGTCCTCCATATATTCTGTTTATTGTTGTGCTTTTTTGTTCGGTTGGTTTTTTTGTGTTGTTGTTGTTTCTTTTTTTTTTTTTTATTTCTAGCTTCTGCCTCTTCTTAACTTTAATACTCATCATGGTTTCCATTTCTAACGAATCTTTCCTGTATGTCCTCAACATCAGTGCCCTTAGCACAGTGACCCCATCATCTCTATCTTCTAGTACAGAATGCTGACTGAGAGAAGTCAGTTGGCTTAGCTCATCTTTGCAGTCTGCATCATTGTCGGTGTCAATATTGTCAGCCCACAGGTCCAGGGAGCTTCTCTAATATACTGGAGAGAGACCAGGGAAGTAGTCATCTGCTATTGAATAGCAATGCCTCAGCAATGAGGCTTAGAGATTTTTTGAAAGGATATCATTCTCACCCAGGCATTGATTGGTTTGACCTGGAGAGTGTTTTCCTCACATGACTCAGCATTAGAGTCAACTCAGGACCTTGGGAGTTCTAGTTCTATCTATCTATCCACATTCTAAGTCAGTAAGTCTGGGGGGTAGGAGTAGACTTTGAGAATTCACATTTTTTAATGACTGCCAAGGAAAATTTAACAGTGACTTTGGTTTGGGAACCCTGGATGAATTGATCTCTGATGTTCTTTACTCTAAAAATGTATGGTTCCATAATAAATTCTACAAGAGAGGTATCAACCTCACCTTTTGAATTCAAAAAGTTTCTATTGAGATTCACATAAAAGTTTTTCCAGGAAACATTAATTGGTGCTTGGATAACAAAGGATAGTGAAGGGTAGTGCTGAATACTAAATCCTCTTCTTAGATATTAACAATGTGTTAGAAGATGCAAAGCTGAGAAGGCCTGTGGTCAAAAAGAAACCCATTTCACAGCCATTGAGATCACTTGTTTGCAATAGTGACAACTTTGTCTCAAGAAACCTATTAATACTTCTTCAACCGGTTTTCCCTTAGCCAGGTCTGGAGGCTCCAGGTCTGCACAGTATTCTGTATATGGTGAATTCTCAATAAATGCTACTGATTGACTAATGACCAGTAGAAGAAAGGCAGAGGCTGAAACTTAGATTCATCAATTTTGTTAATTGTTAGCAGCCTGAGTAAAAGTTTTGATAAAGAGGTCAGAACTAATGGTTCCAGTGAGGCTTTTGTATTAGCTAAGGTTTCATTCATCTCAGCTGCCAGTGCATTTGATTAATGTACACTAGGACCTCCTCCCAACCAGAGAGAATTATAATTTTGCTTCTATACCATATGGTGGTGCAACAAGGACAGGACTTACAAATGTGGACTGTAAGCTGTTCATCATCCTCTTAAACCTCATTCACATTTCAGAGTTTCAAGTAGAGTAAAAACGATACCTATTAATTAAGGATACTGCCTACCCAGTGTCTGTGCATAAATGGTACCCAATATGGGTTTATTAAATGGATCAGATAATTTTTGCATTTTTTGCTCCCTGGATTTTCTTTTTCAGTCACACCTAGAGCAGATACAGCAAACAACTAGGTGAGTTGGCATTATTGATATAAAGGAGAGGGAACCAGTGTTTGCCAGAAGTTGATCTTTGTCTCGGGTGGATTAATCACAGCTGAGGTCAAGATGAATAAATCTATGTTCCAGAATGTCCCAGTTACAGTTCAAGACTAAAAGAAAACAAAGGAAGTTAGGGGCTAGAAAGAGGAAGGAAGTGAAAGACTCTCCAAAAGAAAATACAGATGTTCTAAGAGTCTCATTATTGCTATAATTTGACTTTGTAAAAAGTCCAATTGGACTTGGTGATGTTTAGTCTTAATCAACAACATGCTCTATTGTGTCAATTCCATCACGGGACAGGGAAAAGGAATTATCTTGGGGCCAATTTTATTAAAAGTTATATTTATATACAAAAGAAGAATATGTACATTTAATTCTTTTTAATTAAAAATAACATACATATAATATACATATGTATACATACACACAACACATACATACTTAGAATCAGTGCAACACTTGCTTTCTCCTACAGGAAAAATAGCTAAATATTTTCCTTTGAAATTTTCCATGCCATTACTCTTCAAAATAAACTAGGGCTGTGAATAGCCATATTTTTACAAAAGTCACTGGTTTAGGTAAAAACAGTTTAAATAGCTAGATGCCTGCAAATGCACTTAGAATATGTTTATAATATAGAAGATTCATTTCCAGTGGTATTTCACTGAAGCAGTTGCTTACATTATTGGAAATGGGGAAATTGTTGCCATTTGGGTCAGTCCATTTTCATCTCTGACTACCCAGAAGCATGTGTGCATATTAACCCTTCAAGAGCTTGCCCAGACTCACTGTCCACTGATTTCAATTGAATGAAGGTGGAAATTTTTCTTGTTCTAAAGCTTCTAGTCTGGGTGTCTAGATAGCATGGTGATAACCATCAAATAAACACTGAGAGGGATGGAATTCACGTTACCTTTATCTATGCCTCCTTTCATATACAGTATGTGTCACAGACAGACACCAGTGTCTCATTACATGACCACCCACAGAACATTACCCAATGTGACATTCTTCAAGGGAAATTAACAGAACAGTTTCACCACATCAGTCTCTTCCAAGAACACTGATTCAATAATAGTACTTAAAAAGTGACCAGATGCCCATGGAAGCTTCCTCCTTCCACTGTTTTGGCTGGGAGGCACAATAAATATCTCAAATTCTAAAACTATTCAAAGCAGAATGATGCAGAAGGAAACACCCTCACACACACAAATATGCTCATGGACAAATACACACACACTCATATATGGATTCCAACTTATCATCTAGTTGGTATTTCTACTTCTGAGTATTGTCTCACTACAGGCATGTAGCCATCCCTTCTGTTAGTCCCCAAATTCTCCTACTAATTGTTCAAAATCAGAGTAAATGCATAGAGAACGGTTCTCTTTTCCCTTAAAGACATTTTTAAAAAGTCAAGAGGCTCGTTGGACTTCAAGGAATAAGGATGATTACAAATGAAGTCCCATCCTAGAAATATTCAAGAATATAATCAGTACTAGAAATCTCAGAAATCTGAATTTTTATTCCCTAATACTTCTCTGAGTATATATGAAAAATACTTTTTGTGTGCATTTCATGATAGTTTTTAAAATAAAGAGAACCTGACATATATTTTTATACATGAATCTTTTCCAAGGAAGCAGAACTTGATCTGAGGGTTGACATAGGAACTGGAATGTCCATGGCAGAAGTGAAAGGCCACCATCAACCTCAATTTTTTTTTTTACATAGATAGTATTTTATGTGTGTGAGCTGATAAGAAAACTATATGACCATTTTTTTTTAATGGCTGACATAGAAATTGGTGATTAGGAGGGATTAAATAAGAATAAAAGATAGGTAATGAAAAGTCCTGTTGAAAGAATGGGCCCTGGTAGAAAAGAGGAATTTGGAGGAAGAAGATATCCAGAACTACCATTTATTGAACATGGACATGAATTGGGTACAGACCAGGAGTAGTGTGTGTGAGTGTGTGATGAAAGATGGTAAATCTTAAGGTGCTTCACGTTTTCTGCATCACAACATACTCAGCTATTTCAGTATGTAAGACTTGATATCACAGGCTAAACTATCTAATACCACACTGAGTTGAATTAAGAACCTCAAAAGCCCAGCTGGGTAAGGAGTTAAAGGGCAATCTCTTCTCCAAATAAGCCTATAATTACAGGCTCAACTTCAGAGCTATCACTTGTGCGCTGTCCATCAGTTTTTCACTTAAAATAAAATGCAAGACAAAATAAGAACTATAACAATAATTTTTACTTCCCTTTGGCTTGATGTTATCAATTGGCCTAAAAATAATCCGTAATCTCATGGAATCTAGTATGTAATTATTTCTAATTCCTCCAAATTGAAAATTCCTCAAGGTTTTTGGTTTGAGGGGGGTTTTGAGGGGGCTTAAAACGAACCACTTTAGGGGCAGGAGTATGCTCTAAAGAAACTATTTTGTCTGTTTGTTCAGAGGAGTTCTCTACACGTAAGTTAAGTCATCTTTAGAAGAACAGGAGGTGCTGATAGAATAATTGTGTTTACTCTTCCCACTTCATGATTTCTCTCTTATAAACATTGTTTTGCATTATTGGGCTCCACGTTCCTTTTTCTCATCTGTTGTTTTACAAATATTTTTCTAATTGCCTGAGACAGTGTGGTCCAATAAAGTTAAATTGACTTTGGGTTGAACTTGTTTGTCTGATCTCTTGCCAGAGGTTATAGTCACCCACTTGAACTGACTTTCACTCTGTTTCTTGGTGTCTCTCTCCCTCTCTTTCCCTTTTATGTCCTTTTGTACTCACTATCCACATCCTCCCTTCCCGATCCTAATTTACAACTGCAGAATTAATTCTCAAGACACATATAGACAAATTAATTTTAAAAATGAGTTCATCCATATATATCTTCTATCATCTATCCTATCTGTCCATCCATCTACACATCTTCTGTCTACCTACTCTAGCAACCTAAATCAACAGATCAGAATTTCAATCCAAATCACTGGAGGAGGTGCATTAAATGCTTAGAAAACAAGAGTGCTTGGAATAACTCATTTGTTTGACGTCTGGAAACACTTTACAAACAACCTCCAGGAAAATAACAAAGCAAATAGTGCTGGTCTACCGCAATGGAACAGATATGGTGTGTGATCAGTTAGCTGCAACCCACAAATAAACACAGGCAGACAATATAGCAAGCAAAAACAGAAACCACATTATTGTCTATCACAGACTGAAGAGTTTAGAATAAACTTAAAGCCTCATATGTGTGACTTCTAGACTCTGAAAAGAAGGTTAAAAGTTTCAAGGACTCTTCCTGGTTTTGTATAGTAAGCTCCCGAGTTTCCCTTTAACACCAAAGATCAACATTTATTTTAACATCTACCCACTTTGACCAAAGCCTGAGCCTTGGAAGTCCTCATTCCTGTTGCTCTCTCTGACTGCTCTAAGAGAATAGAGGCTTATGACACTGGCCTTCGCCTCCCATGATACAGTGATAGTTCCCTTGTCACATATCAAGCTAAACGTAGGACCGGTCCTCCAAAATGGCACCATAACAGGTGAGCCTTTTCCAGGCATTTGGGCTACAATTCTACAGTCACAGGATTAACAGACATTCTCTGCTTATGTGGAAATTTGAAACAACTTTTTTCTTTCTTTAGGTTATTCCTATTGGATCTGTGTTAACTTTCTTTCGCTTAGTCTCTAAGAACAGATGACCATTCTCATCGCTGTATTATATTCCAGTTAAAAAGGTGAATTGTTGGGGTGCTTGGGTGGCTCAATGGGTTAAAGCCTCTGCCTTTGGCTCAGGTCATGATCCCAGGGTCCTGGGATCGAGCCCTGCATCGGATTCTCTGCTCAGCAGGGAGCCTGCTTCCCCCTCTCTCTTTGCCTGCCTCTCTGCCTACTTGTGATCTTTCTCTGTCAAATAAATAAATAAATAAAATCTTTAAAAAAAAAAAAAAGGTGAATTGTTCACCTTTTTTCCTATCCTTAATTGTAGACTTGCATCTGAACCTGTATGCAAAGTGGGATTGACCATAATTTAGTAACAAAGATAGAATTATTTTGTTTCTCTTGAGTCTGAGGCAACAACAGTAGGCTTGTTCTTCCAACGCTTCATCTTCCTACTCAAAACTTTATTCTTTTTTATTTTTTCTAAACAGTGTACTTGACTACTATTCTTCTGTTTCCTTTTTTATGACTTAGGGTAGTACCACATTATAGATCAGATTTATAGAGGTTAAATTAAGGAACTAGATCTTAATTATTCAAACCGCTAAAAAGAAATGATAATTATGTGACATGATAGAGGTTGTATTATCATTACCATGGCAATTATAATAAACAAATATATCAAATCAACATGTTGTATACCTTTAATTTATACAATGTTATATGTCAAATATATTTTCATAAATATTGCATTAGACACTGAAGAGTGATTCAAGGGAATGAAAAGATATTTTCTCTAATATGTTGAAGTGCGGTGAGGCTTGTGATTAGAGATAAGGAAGAGGACACAAAGTAACTAACTCATTTGTCCAATTGACAATAGATGCAGAAATGAAGCAGGTCATCAGCTTTTACTTCTCCTAGTGCTTCTCTTATAGAAAGACACAAAATAAACCTGATTCCACAGGTTAAGGGACCAATGGCCAATGTTTGACTGTGCAGGATGAACTCAAGACAACTATCCTCTGACCTTCCTTATTGGTGTTCTGATAAGAAAATAATGGAACCCCATTACTCCTAACCCCACAAATTTGCCAGGATGTATCCAAAAGATTCAATCAGAACCTTCATCATGCCCTGATAGAAAAGAAAGAAGTTGTTAAAAGTCACCGTAGTTCTTGGTTGATGCCACTGGTCTCCAGAGGGAAAAGAAAAGAATCTGATATTCTTCAGTCAAATTATGCAAAATTATGAAATCTATTGGGAAGGGCCAAAGTTCTACAAATAAGATGAATATTCTTTCTTCAAATGTTTCTAAGATAATAAGTCATTCTTATATTTAGAAGATGTGATTATAAATAGTCCTCAATGAGAATCCGTGACACCTCTCATTGGTGGGAAGATTGAAGCAGAGATGGGAGTACCATAATTATTTTTGTTCATGAGCTGGAGTCAGTCCTTCCCCACTATTATTCTCCTATACAAAGTTTTAAAGTGAAATACAGATGAGCATTAGTCCTTATCCAGTTAATGCCTTGGCTGCATTCATGCTCTAAAAGACTTTACCAAAGAGTGAAAGGGGAAGGGTTGGAGGTGCTGATGGGGTTGTAAAGTAGGAGACTGGAAGGAAGTGTTTGCAGGCTAGAGTTAAACCCGAGGGCGGGAAAGCCATGTCAGAAGGAGAAGAGACATCTATAGGGACATCCTCCCTCCCTTGGAAAATCTGTACCATAACATGACTATTGTTTTTAAAATGACATTTATTTATTTGTTCATTTTATGAGCAATGCCTTCATTCTAAACACTCATGTGTGATTTTCTATTGTGAGATATTTCATGAAGTAATTAACAGGGAGCATTAGGAGGCAATAGGAGTGTGGTGGGGAAGAACGGCAGACTTGGCAGATTGGCTAATGCAAAGTCACTTCCAACCTTCTTCCAGTGTGCCTTCTAGCTGCACAGAACAAAAATTAAAAATTTTATTTTTAGACTCCTCAGAAGCCAGATTTCTGGATGTGATATAGTTTCTACCAATCATATGTACTCATAAAAGACTTGAACTCAGACATGAGGTAAGTGCGAGGCAGTGGTCATGAGGCACTTAGTTTTCTAATAAATTTCTAGTGGGAGCAGAGTGGTTCATGAGCCAACAGTTATGACAAGTGTGTTCCTAAGAGGTGACAATTGCAGCCATCCCTTTCTAGTCCCTAGATGTGCAGTAAGATGGTAGGATTTTGCAGCCATCAGTTGTGATAGTGCTTCCTGATCTTTCAGTTTGCACAATATGCAAAAACAATTTTCTATTGGTTCTGTTGGTATGTGTTGCTTTTATAATCAGTTGGGGGACTAATATAGAACCTCCTACACTGGCCATTACAATAATTTGGTGTAGTATTGAATGGCTTTCATTTTAATGCAGCATAAGTAAATTTTGATGTTTGCAACTGAATGCTGACTGTGATGAGGGACTCCTTGAGTTGTGTGTCAAGAATCCCCTATGAGGAATAATTTGGACTTAGACCTTAAGAAATAGAAAGAACCAGCCTGAGAAGAGCCAAGAGAAAGGCTTTCTAGGTAGGGAGACTAATAAGTGCAAACATCCTATGGCTAAAAGAGCTTGCATTTTGCATGACATGGACCTGAAAGGGAGACTTTTAGTGCAAGATGAGTTTAGAGAGATTGGTAGGAATCAGCTTATGACAAAGGATTTGGGTATTAAAATACATGTGAGAGGAAGCCATCAGATGGTGTGAAGCAGGGACGTTCTATAATCTGATTAGTGTTTCCAAAAGATAATATTGGCTAATGTATGGAGAATGAATTAGACAGGGTGAAACAGTGACATCTCCAAAGAGGCTACTTTGGGAATTCATGCAAGAGTTGATGATGTTTTAGACTAGGATCAAAGTAGTAAAAAAATAAATAAATAAATAAAAATAAGGGTGGTAAAAGATGACATATTGAAGACATATTTTGGAAGTAGAACTGATAAGAATTGCTGAATAGATTGTATGGGAATATAAAAAAGGGAAGGCAATAAAAATGACACCAAGGGATTTAGCTTGATCAACTAGGTAGCATTAAGAAGAAAGTACACAATGAAGGTTGGATTTGAGGAGGAATAAAGAGTTCATTTTCATACATCTTAAGTTTAGTGAACCTATAGATTCTGTATCAGTTATTTTTTATTGTGTAAAAAGTCCCTCTAAAACATACTGGCATAAAACAACAGGAGTTTATCATTTCTTACAATTCTGAGGGCTAGCCAGCCGCCTGGCTGGCTCTCCTGCTGGTCTCATGTGACCTATCTCATGTGGCTGCACTCAGGTGGATAATTTTATGGTCTAGGAATTCTGAGATCACTGAAGATTTCATTCATATATCTCGAAGTTGGTACTTGCTGCTGCCTGGGAAACCTGTTTTCCTCCTGGTCTCTTATCCTCCAGTCGGCTAGACTGGCTTCCTTACATGGCGATCTCTAAGGCTAGCCATCTAAGAAAATAAAAGTGGATGCTGCAAGGCCTCTTGGGACTGACAACTGGATCTTATATTTTTACCACATTCTGTAGGTCAAAGCAAGTCAGAGGCCAGCCCACATTCAGGGGATGGACAAACAGACTCCAGCTCTTGTTGGGAAGAGCACCACAGTCACGAGGCAAAGAATCGTGGTAGAAATTGTTGCTGCCATCTTTGAAGGCAATCTACCAGAAACATCTTAGTGGAAAATTAATGTAGACAATTAGATGTGAGTCTGAAACTAAAAGGAGAGTCTCAGTTCACCTATATGACTTTATTGCTAAGTAGTTATTCAAGAATTGAGAACAAACTCAGTTATTGGTCATTTTATGTTAAATGTTACTGTTAAATGTTTATTGTTTGTAGACTAATTTTTCTTCCTGTATCATGACTGATTTTTCAGCATTTCATAGGAAAGTGAGATAATATAAATACTATATTAATTATCTATTATTTTATTACAAAATATCCCCAAATGACTGTTTAGAAAAACAAATGTTTATTATCTCATAGTTTTAAAGAGCCAGTAATTTAGGGGGTTTCTTCTCACAGTCCCTCCTGAGGCTACAGTCAACTTGTTGCCCAGGCCCACAGTCTCTTGAAAGCTTGACTGAGGCTGGAAGACCCTCTTTAAAATGCCTTATTCACACGGCCAGTGGTAGGAATTCTTATTTCCTTTCCATGTGGACCTCTCCAGAGGGCCCCTTTGTATTTTTTACGTGTGACCTACTTTTCCAGAGAAAGTGATTCAAGAGAGAAGGTAAGAAGGAGGCTATAGTGCTTTTTATGACCCAAGTCCAAAGTGACATACTGTCACTTCCACCATATTGTGTGTTAGAAGCAGTCAAAGTCCAGCGCACATTGAAGGAATAATGAAGTAAGGTTTACCTCTTAAAGAGAGGAATCAAAAAAATTTTGGAGAAATGTTAAATCCACCAAAAGTATAGATGGAAGCATACAGATTTGGCTGGGAGAGAGTAAAGAAGTTCCTTTCTGATAACTTATTTGTCAGACTTCTTGGAGCAATGCAAGAGAAAGTCCAAATTAGCTAGAAAATTTCTTATAGTTTAACCTTCTTCTGAGATTTCACTTGCTATGGAGGACAAATGTTTATGTCTTGCACTTCAGAATGTCATGCTGGTAGAAGTAGAAAGGACTTTGAGGCAAGAGCAGTGGGTGGTATAAAGAATTAGCAGGAGGAGTTTTAAGCCCATCTCCCTATGATCCCTGAAATCTCTATAAGCCACTCCAACAAAACAAAACAAACAAACAAAAAAACCACAATAAAAATATTGTTCCTGCCCTGCAAATGTTACTTCAGAACACATTGTCTAGGTCCCCTCCTCATTCCCATTTTCTTTCTTTCATTTTTTTAAAAGATCTTATTTATTTACTTGATAGAATGAGCGAGAGAGAACAGGAGTGGGGATGGGGGCGGGGAGCAGCAAAGGCAGAAGCAGACTCTCCTCCCCACAGGGTGGAGAGCCCAGGTGGAACCCTTATTCCCATTTTCTTAGCAGATTTCTACTTCTAAGTTCCTTCAGTGTGACTTCTGGAGGTGCCTGTGGGTTAGGATGACAGGGAATGTGCTCCCTGCTCTTCTGGGCTCCAGCAGGGAAAGGAGCTTTGGCTCCTCAGGAGGGCCTGACACCAAGTCAAGGTAGCAATTAGCCTCAGTGAAGAAACCTCCTTGTAGGTATCTGAAGTATGAGAGAGAGCCAATAAGACCAAACTTCTGATTGCCCTCTGAGTGATCGAGAACACCCTAAATGTTTAACATTACTCTACAGGTACACCCAGCTTTTGTCTGGGTGCTGAAGATACAAAACTTCTGTCCTCAAAGAGCTTATAGCACAATGCGGGGAGCCAGAATAGGTAAACCAGTAAATGCATGAAACGGTATAAGTTTTACCATACAGTAAAGACCACTGCAGTGTAAGAAAGTAGGGCAAGTGCCCAAACTATTTCTTAAAGGAGATTTATATTTGGGTTACTCTTGAACAATAAGAGAGAAGGGCCTTCGGGAAGGAGCAGCCGCAGAACGAAACATGAAAGGAATTGACACAGCTTCAAATGGTATCATGGGCGTCAGAAGCCTTGGAATAGTACAGGCTTGGATAGTACAGGCTTCCAAATACTGCTGCTTTCAAGATTTAGCTGAGGGGAAGGAGAGGAAGGAGGGGAAGGAGGGATACTCTCACTTATTCTAATGGTTCCTTTTGAGGCAAGTCTTCTCAGATCAAAGGAGTACTTACCCCAGTGATTGTCTTTGAAAGGAGTATACGGGACTTTTTTTTTTTTTTTTCTTTTATAGAGAAGAAAGGGAATGGCTAATATGTGAAACACTTTTCTTGAACCTTTAGATACTTTCACATTTTAGGACTTACGTACCAGATTTAGGTAAACTAAATAAATAAAATATACTCACTGAATTTCCTCTTATTTCAAATAATGAGTAACACTGACACTTATGTAAAATGGATTTAGGAACAAATTTACTACTATTTACAACAATAATACTACGTACTAATTACAGTAGATGTACTGTGAACCAAACCCAGAAGCACATAATGCATTAAGAAAATATGGGGGAAAGACTTTAAAGTATTTAGAGAATGTCCCAGTTGAATTTCTCTGGTTATTTTCCAAGCCATCATCATTCCCAACAAAAAATTGAATACTGTCAAAGAATTTAAACCTTCTTAAACATTTTTATTTTAATAAAAGAGGATGATAGCAGATTTACTGTAATGTCGTCATTTAAAAAATCAAATTATTTTTATACTGAATTAGAATGCTTTGTTATTATTAGAATGAAGTATTTAAAATATCTCTAGGCCAAAGATGAAAAATTGAAGTAGGGCTCCTATTTTTTCCATAATCATCTTTCTTCTGCTTGGTGTTATATTTTATGTTTTTCTTTATACACAGGCATGTCCCTTAGATCAGGGGTGAGTAAACTGTGGCTTGTGGGCCAGTTCCAACCCATTGCCTGTTCTGTGGCCCATGAGCTGAGAATGGTTTTTCTATTTTTAAAAAGGTTGAAAAAAGGAAAAAAAGGATATTTTATGACATATGAAAATTTTATGTAATTCAAATTTCAGAGTCCACAAATAAGTCATGAGCACATGTGCATTCCTTTATTTACATATTGTCTAGGACTATTTTCATGCTACAAGAGCAGTTGCAAAAGAAACTATAGGGCCCACAAAGCCTGATATTTGCCATCTGGCCCTTTGCCAAAAGCTTGCTGACACTTACTTTATATAATAGGTTGAAGTGCATCTGCACAATATTGCATTGTTTAGCCCTTACACTTCATATTTTCAGCTAGTTAAGTGTTCAAAGCGTTACCCTTCTTCCTGGTTTCAGAGAAGGGAGAACTGGACACAAGTTTTTGGATCAAGACTTTGAACTTATGTTTTACTATGATGGGACATTTTCCACTGGAGTTGAATCAAGAAATTTTGATCTGAGCCTGTGGAGTTTTTGATGATTTTAACACAAGTGTTGAAAGTGTGTGCCTACACAGAATGCCATGAGGCCACTCCTAAGCGCACTTGAATATAAATATAGAGGGTTACAGTGTTTTGCACACTTTTGTTGTCTGAAATCTTATGGGGAAGTAGATGAAGTATAATATGAATTGTTTTGGCATCATCGGCTTCACTGAAAGCCTCCATGCATCTACACATCTGTGTCTGCAACAAGAAGGGATAATTGTTCTGCTCTGCTATTGCTGTTTATGAATCAGAAGAACAAAAAGGCAACAGAATAAACAAAATGTCATGTTCATACAAATCCTGATTAGGGTAAAATCATCTGGCTGGCATTGCTTGCGTTCAACCTCATCAACAGGGCTGCCAGCTAGTGAAGGGAGCCTAACAGTTTCCCTGTCTCGGGTCTTCAAAGCTTGGAACAGTTTGTTTGAAGGTTTCACAAAGGCTAGATCTACCCAAAATAGTCAAGATCTGGTCTCTGAGTCTTTACCAATATTAACTTCTCTTTAAGAATTCCTGAAGTCCTAGGATATTTCAAAACAACTGCAGCATCCTTGATAGAGTGTTTGCAAAAATGTACTTGGTTAATATCCTCGAGCAGGGTTTCTCAACCACAGCACTATTGACATTTGGGGCCAGATAATTTTTTTGTGACTCCTGTGCCCCATAAAATGTTTTGTGACTCCTGTGCCCTGTAAAATGTTTAGCAGCATTCCTGGCCTCTTCCTGCTAGATGCTAGTAGCACTCTCCCAGTTGAGACAGCATAAACTGTCTCCAGACATTGCCAAGGATGCCCTGGGGGTGGGGAAGAAGTCATCCCGGAGTGAGAACCAGTGTTTCAGAAGATGGTTCCACAGTTCCAAGGAACTCTGAGGAACATTTTGCCCTGAGAACAGAACTACAGCAGACCTCAGACATATTGTGAATTTGGTTCTAGACCACCACAATAAAGTGGATATTGCAAAGAAGTGAGTCAAATGAATTTTTTGGTTTCCCAGCACATATAAAAGTTAAATTTACGCTATAGTCTATTAAGGGTGCAATAGCATTACATCCTAAAAGAAAAAGAAAGTATATACCTTAGTTTAAAAATACTTTATTGCTAAAAACTTTGAACTGTCATCTGAGCTTTCAGTGAGTATAATCTTGCTGGTGGAAAGTCTTACCTCAATGCTGACAGCGGCTGAATGATCCGGGTGGAGGCTGCTGAAGGTCAGGGTGACTGTGGCAATGTCTTAAAACAAGACAACAATGTGGCAATGTCTTAAAACAAGACAACAATGAAACTTGCTGCATTGATGAACTCTTCCCTTGCTTGAATGATATCACATGTGATAATGGTGGATAACGTTTTACCCACAGTAGAAACTCCTTCAATCCTCTCAAAACCTGTTGCTGCTGTATCCGCTAAGCTTATGGAATATTCTAAATCTTTTATTGTCATCTCAACAATATTCACATCATCTTCACCAGAAGTAGAGTCCATCTCAAGAAATCACTTTCTTTGCGCATCCATCAGAAGTAACTCCTCATTCATTCACATTTTCTCATGAGATCGCAGCAAGTCAGTCACAGATTCAAGCTCCACTTCTTATTCTAGTTCTCTTGCTATTCCCACCACATCGTGATTACTCCCTCTTCTGAACTCTGGAACTCCTCAAAATCATGAATGAGGTTGGAATCAGATTCTTCCAAACTCCGTTTAAAATTGATATTTTGATCTTTTCCCATGAATGTTCTTAATGGCTTCTAGAATGGTGAATCCTTTCCAGAAGGGGTTCAATTTACTTTGCTCAGATCTATCAGAAAAATCACTACGTACGGCAGGCACAGCTTTATGAACTGTATTTCTTTCTTTCTTTTTTTTTTTTTAAGATTTTATTTATTTGAGAGAGAGAGAGAGATCACAAGTAGGCAAAGAGGCAGGCAGAGAGAGAGGGGGAAGCTGGCTCCCCACTGAGCAGAGAGCCCGATGCGGGGCTCGATCCCAGGACTCTGAGATCATGACCTCGGCCGAAGGCGGAGGTTTAACCCAATGAGCCACCCAGATGCCCCTAAAATATATTTCTTAAATAATAAGACCTGAAGTCAAAATGATTCCTTGATCCGTGAACTGCACAATGGATGTTGTGTCAGCAGGCATGAAAATAATTTTCACCTTGCTGTCCATGCCCATCAGAACTCTTGAGTGACCAGATGCATTGTCAATGAGCAGTCATATTTTGAAAGGAATCCTTTTCCTGAGCAGTAGATCTCAACAATTGGCTTATAATATTCAGTAATTTATGTTCTAAACAGATGCACTGTCATCCAGGCTTTGTTGTTCCATTGATAAAGCACAGGCAGAGTAGAGTTAACATAATTTTTAAGGGCCCTAGGATTTTCAGAATGGTAGGTGAGCATTGGCTTCACCCAAAAGTCACCAGCTACATTAACCCTTAACAAGAAAATCAGGCTATCTTTGAACTTTGAAGCTTTAAAGCCAGGCATTAATTTCTCCTGTCTAGCTGGAAAGTCCTAGATGGCATTTACTTCCAATATAAGGCTGTTTTGTCTACACTGAAAATTTGTTGTTTAGTGTAGCCACCTTCATTAATGATCCTAGCTGGATCTTCAAGAGAACTTGCTGTAGCTTCTACATCTGCACCTGCTGCTTCACCTTGCACTTTGATGTTTTGGAAACAGTTTCTTTCCTTACACCTCATGAACCAACCTCTGCTAGCTCCAAACTTTTCTTCTGCAGCTTCCTCACCTCTCTCAGCCCTCACAGAATTGAGGAGTGTTAGGGCCTTGCTCTGGATTAGACATTGGCTCAAGGGAGTGGTGTGGCTGGTTTGACCTTCTATCCAGACCACTCAAACTCGCTCCATATCAACTATAAGGCAGTTTCACTTTCCTAGCATTCACATTCACTAGAGTGGCACTTTTTATTTCCTTCAAGAACTTTTCTTTTGCACTCTCAATTTGGTTGTTTGACACAATAAGCTCAATTTTTGGCCTATCTTGACTTTGTTTTGTCTTCCTCACTAAGTGTGATCATTTCTAGTTTTTTATCTGAAGTGAGGCCTATGCAACTATTCCTCTTACTTGAACACTTAGAGGCCATTATATGGTTATTAACTGGCCTAACTTCAAGACTGTTATGTCTCAGGGAACAGGAGGGCCTGAGGAGAGGGAGAAAGATGGAGGAATGGCTGTTCACTGGGGCAGTCAGAACACACACACACACATTTATTGATTAAGTTCACTGCCTTATATTAGTGTGGGTCATGGCACCCCAAAATAATTAAAATAGCCACAGTAAAGATCATTGATCAAAGATAACCCTAACAAATGTAATAATAATGAAAATGTTTGAAATATTTCAAGAATTACTGAAATGTGACACAGAGACATGAAGTAAGCAGATGTCATTGGAAAAAACAACACTGATTGTCTCACTTAACACAAAGTGCCACAAAACTTCGATTTGTAAAATATGCAATATATGCAAAGCTCAATAAAATGAGGTAGGCCTGTAGCTTAAAAAGACCCAAAATCTGCATTTAAGGACATAAAATAATTATCTAAAAATGAAATATCTGATTATGTATCCAGATTTCCAGAACAGTCATAGGTTTGCTTATAATGGACATAAAAACAGAATATCTGGGAGATCTTTCATTTGTTCTGTTTCACATGCTTTGTGGATGCAAGGGCTGAACCTTCAAACCAGTGTCCTTGTCTCCATCATCCTCCATCCATTCATTCATCCAATGGATGTTGATTGAATATCTCCTGAGGGCTTGGACAGGCTCACTGCTAGGTGATGAAGCCCAGAGCTGACAGAGTTACCTTTTGATTACACAGCCCCAGTCATGGCTTCCCTTAGCCTAGAAAATAAGGTAAAGATTCAAACTAAAATAAGGAATTTGTAGTGTTCTCTGTCATTTACTTCCCAACACCTATTCCAACCCTATCCATCTAAGTTAGCATTTCTCATTTCTGAGGGCACATTAGAATATCTTAGGGAGACCAATGCTGAAGCCAGACCAATTAATGAAACCTCTGTTGTTGAGCATCAGCTTTTTAGGTGAGCTCTCTGGAGGGTCTAACATGGAAAACAGGATTGAGACCTTGTGATCTATGCCACCTACAGTGAACTCATTTCCTCTTGCCAGTAATTGTTTAGAAATGGTTATATGGGGGCGCCTGGGTGGCTCAGTGGGTTAAAGCCTCTGCCTTCAGCTCAGGTCGTGATCCCAGGGTCCTGGGATCGAGCCCCATACCGGGCTCTCTGCTCCACGGGGAGCCTGCTTCCTCCTCTCTCTCTGCCTGCCTCTCTGTCTCTTGTGATCTCTGTCAAATAAATAAATAAAATATTTAAAAAAAAAAAAGAAATGGTTATATGGCAGGACATCCTAATGAGATACTAGGAGAAGTCTAAAAATGTAGGAACATGATTCTAGGAGAATTTCCCTCACTCAAAATACTGGATAAGGAGGAAATGATCTTTTTGGCCCCTGGATGCTGTTAGATCTGGATATCTTACCCTGAACTACTACAGCCCTCTTATTTCAAACCTGAGGGTGAAGTCAACACATGGACAAAGAAAGAGATAAGAGACTCCATTATACGAAGGTTTAGTAAATATACTCAGAGCTTGCTTGATTCCTCAGAATTCCTTGATTTATTAGATAATAAACTGTCTTTTAAAAAAATCCAATATCAGTTCTCTGTGACTTGCAACCAAAGCATCTTAATTTATATAGCATTCCACAATCTGCTCAATCTTCCCTGTTCCATCCTCTAAAACCAGTAATTTTGTCCACATAGGCCCTACTGATGCTATAGTTACTCCTAACTGTTTGCCACCCCTGGTGATACCTCCACAATTTTACTAATATTTTCTCTCTCAGTGGAAGAACAATTTTTTTCACTTCCAGTATTGTACTATAATCCTACCTATTAGGGTAGACTAAGCTTCTCTATTAAATAGACTCAAAAAATATAATTGCTTAAATTCCTTAGAGGTTTACTTCTTATGCACTTAATCATACAGAGATGTAATAAGTCAAGAAACCAGATCTCTTCCATGTGGGAATCCACCATTCCTAGAGTCTTGACATTTGCACTTGTTTGCAGCCTACAGAAAGAAAAAGAGAGAGCTCATAGACGGAAAACAACACTTCGGAAAAGCTGTGGCTCAAAAACAGCACATATCACGTCTTCTCATGTTACACTGAGAAAAATTGATCTTTTGGCTACAGTAACAGTAAAGGAAAGTGGGAATATGGCCCTGCTATGTGCCAAGGAAGAAAGGAAACAGGGTTTTTGTGAACAGCTAGTAGTCTCAGCCACAAAACCCATGTCAAATCTCAACTTTCCCATCACCCAGCCAGACAGGATCTCTATCTCTGGTCCTGCACAGACTGGGAGATAGTATTCAGCTGTGTTGGAATCATGAATGATCTTTCCACCCAGTTGGCGTTTGTTTTTTGTTTTTTTTCCAACCAGATGGTAAGTTCTTTGAGAATAGCAGTTATTTTTACATTCTTGCCTGTCTACCGCATCTACTTTGGAAGCTTTATTCTGGAACAACAATCCTCAAACTTGAGGTATGTCAGAATCCCCTGGGGGGTTGTTACAGCATGGGTTGCTAAGTCCCACCCTTAGAGTTTCTGTTTCAGTTGGTCAAGGGTAGGACCTACCAATTGGCATTTCTAACAGGTTCCTGGGTGATTCTGGTGATGTTGGAAAACTCTTGACCTGGACTATATCGGTTATTGTTTTACAATTAACAAACAGTAAGGGGCACACTTCTGGATTTGTAAGATGGGATGCAGGCCCAGATGCCAGACTTAACGCTACTTTTTTAAATGGTATCAACTCCTCTCTCTCTGGCGTGTCCCTCTTGTTTGCACTTGTCTCTGAACCATCTTTTTGGAGCAGAGAAACCTGAATAGATAATTTTTGCCTTGTTTCTTTTTTTTTTTTTTTAAGAATAGATGGATTTTTTCTTTAAGGAAGAAATTTTAAAATCCATTTTGAAAAGTGACTTCAGTTAAAGGTGTTAATTTAACTTTAAAAATCCTCATATTTGTCTTAGGGAAAGGAAGAGAAAATACTAGCCAATTTATGATAAAAAGAATTCTTTGCATCATTGTTATTTATCATGATAACTGTAAGAGTCCCAATAAGGAAAACAATATGTCCTTTGAAGTAACAGAGAATTTTGGTTATATTTTAAATATTAATTTTTTCAAAGTATAAACTCATTACAGTTTTATTTCATACAACAATGAACTCCATTTTGAGAACAAATTGTATCACTGGATGCGTAATTTTCTCTTAAAAATAATAAAGGTGGGCACCTGGCTGGCTTGGTCACTAGGCATCTCCCTTCGGCTCAGGTCATGATCCCAGCGTCCTGAGCTCGAGCCCCACATCAGGCTCCCTGTTCTGCAGGAGGCCTGTTTGTATTCCCTCTCCCTGTGTGTCTCTCTTTGTCAAATAAGTAAATAAAAAATCTTAAAAAAAAAAAAAGGCGTTTTAATTTTTGACAAAACATTTTTAAGATTCTAACAAATTAACTATCTTACTTAGATATTCTGGAAAACACTGAATAAAATCATAGTAGATTTATGGATCATATGAGTTGCTATGTCACAAGAAATTGTGAAGGATTGCTCATTTGAGTCATTTAAAATTGAACTGAACTCTGGAAGAAAAGAGTACAACATAGCATCAGTGGGAAAGAGGTACAAATGAAACATGCTGATCTGACTCATTCTTCTAGAACTGGGGTAACACTTTACCCTAAGCCGGGTTTACCAAGGCATTTTTTGCTTATGGCATTTATAAGATTATAGAAAGCCTAAAATGAAAGGAGCTCCAAAGAAAGTGATCATATTGGTAGAGAGAAAATATCTCTTTTCCCTAAGAGAAAACTGTTTATGAAGCTTTAGTATTAGGTGCAGAAAACCCAGAATTGCTGAACATTGGAGACAAGTTCAAAGCAGCTTTCATGTTAAAGTAGATTAATTAAGGCAGCCGCTATAACATAGTGTAATTAGAAGGGCTGACTTACATTGGGTTTTTAAAAAATATATATCTGTGTATCTAAGAAGCTCTACTTATGTTATACTGGTGTCCCCTGAGAAGGGTGGAACTTTAAGTTAAGCAGAGCATGGGAATAGAGAATAGCTGGCAATAGAGAGTAAGGCCTGAGGGAAGTGCTTTTCTGGGAAAAGCAACTTTGATAAAGAGCATGATGCAAACCAAAGTTCCTAGCAAGTGATATCATAGTTTGGGCCCCAAGCAGTGCAACCACAATGGGTCCTGGAATGGTAGAGTTCAAGAGACCATGAAAGGTGAGATACACATCTAAAACGCAACACCTCTCCCCCTCACACACTTATTTATTTATTTATTTATTTATTTATTTATTATGTTATGTTAGTCATCATACAGTAATTAGGAGAAGGAAGGGAAAAATGAAGGGGGTTGTGGATCGGAGTGGGAGATGAACTATGAGAGACTATGGACTCCGGGAAATAAAATGCAACACTTTGGGGCACTTGGGTGGCTCAGTCAGTTGAGCATCTGAATCTTGACCTCGGCTCAATTCTTGATCTCATAGTTGTGAGTTCAAGTCCTGAGTTCGACTCTGCACTGGGTGTGGAGTCTCTTACTTAAAAAAATTAAAAATAAAAAATATATTTAAAGATTAAATACAACACTTTTGAGAGTGAGAGAGGGTGCTATTTATAATCTCACCAGGACAATAGACACAAAATGGGACTGTCTCTATAGAACTTGGGGTTGTTTCCCTGACTACCAAGTGAAGGAGGATGCTGGATGTGCTGTGAGAGACTATGATAGTTGAAAGAAAATTAGGCAAACCTTAGTTCACTGGGTTGGTTGGAAGTCTAGTGATTATACCTCCTAAATTATCTGGACCAGTTTCAAAACTTGAAGCCTTTTTTTTTTTGTTTTAAGATTTTATTTATTCATTTGAGAGAGAGAAAGATCAGGAGCATGAGTGGGAGGTAGTGGTGAGGGACAGAAGGAGAGGGAAGAGCAGACTCCAGGCTGGGCTCAATCCTAGCACCCAGAGATCATGACCTGAACTGAAGGCAGATGCTTAACCAACTGAGTCACCCAGGTGCCCCACTGATGTTTTAAATTTTTAAATCAACGTAATTGTCAGGTACCTCTTGATTAAACAATGTGTGAGAAACTGGACTGCACGAGGGTCAGCATGGTCTCAGTACACACATAGACCTCAATAGGAAGAATGGTTCTAGTATTTTCTAGCTGTGTGATCTATCCCAATCTGTTTCCCTGTGTGTAAAATAGGGACAAAAATAACTACTCGTTCAGCTGTTGTAATGATTGAATTAGATGATATACACAAGTATGTGGCATGGTGCTTGGCATGCACTCAATGACTCTCATAGTTCCCATGCTTCAGAATTTTTTTTTTTATTAAAGTATGGTTGACACATAATGTTACATTAGTTTCAGGTGTACAACATAGAGACTAAATGACTTTCGACATGATGCTCCATTCTTCACAAGTGTAGCTACCGTCTGCCACCACACTATGCTGTTACAATACCACTGGCCATGTTCTTCATGCTGTATCTTTCATTCCCCTGTGCAAGCTTTTAAACCTAAACAAGACACAAAAATATTTTATCAGTCTCTTTGTCCTAATGATTCACTTATCCAGTAGATATTTATTAAGCCCCCGTACATGAGAGATACTATGCTTGGCACCAGACTTAGGATTTAACCATCCTGGCCTCAAACTCACAGAGATTTCAGAGTAAGATGAATATCAATAAGGAAACATTCAAAGGTAAAATTTCAACTGGGATTTCCCTTACCTATCTGGTACCTGTGAGTTTAGGATCTGACTGAGTATTGTTCAAAGAATTAAATGAGATAATGTGAGGAAGATTCTTTGCCATAAGGTGCACTAGAAATGAATAATAATAAAAATAATAAATTGGATCTTAATAATTCAAGTGTTAGATAACACATTTTTATCACTAAAAATTGCCACAACATAACTTCTGAACCAAAATATAGCCATTGATTGACTTCATTCAAGGAGACAGACTACAATCTCCATTTCTACTTTGTCCCCATTGAATATCAAGTAACTAATGCCATGTTCAAAACATATTATATACTTAATAAATTATTGTTGAAGAATTAAAAAATGAATTTCCCAAGCTGAAAGAAACCTTCTTGTTTTAGAACCAAACAACATTAGTCCACATAACAAACTACTGATCAATAAGCAGAGCAAAAGATTTAATTAGAAAGATATTCTTGTAGTCAGAGGCTATAATATTTCCTCAAAGGATGTGTCATAACATTTAGTTGTATGGATATTTAGTTTAGACATGGATAGATGGAATGATCGATGATTTATAACTATAAACCACTGCTCTAATGTGCATCATCTATTTGTTAGCTTAAATATGAATACGATTCCTCTGATTTCTTTCTACATCCAGGTCAACTATTTAGTGATATTACACTCATAAGAGAAACAAAAGGGTCTGTTTTTCATATTTGGATCATTGTACTTACCCACTGCACCAGGTTGTGTTTGTAATATATTGCCCTTCAGGCCTCTCTTGCATACAGAGCTCTCTGGACAGTGATTAGAATGTGTCTGGTCCTGCGATGGAAGTTATCACAAGTTCTGTGGCGGACCCCACTGTGTACCTTCACCTCACTTCAATGCGGAGGGTTTCAACTAACTTCAAAGACCATTCCATGTGTAGAAAAACTGATGAAGTGGAACAAAATCTTAGTGTATGTTTGAAGTTTGTAGGATTATTAATGAGAAGAGGTCATGATTATTACTATGTTAAAAGGGGGGGGGCGGGAAGAAGGTTAGTGTCTTACTGTAGTCACATATTTTTCTTCATTATCTATCGCAGACAAATCCACCCAAGATATACAAGGGCAAATAAATACAAGTCAGTAAGTATCTTCTATATTTATTTATGGTGAAAAACACCATATGTTTGATAACCACTCTTTAATTAGGGTGATAATTTTGTAACTCTCCTGGGTCACTTCCCTTCTAATGTCACCAAAGCCTTCTGTGGAGGAAGTATAGAGAGTAATGTAAGATCTACAAGAACCTATGATAAATTGAGAACACGGACATCACCAAACAGGACCTCGAAGTAGCAAATGATGGTAAGGAGAACATATATATTGGACACACTTGTTGACCCTATAAACTCTTTGGAACTACTAATAGCACAAAACAGCCTACCCATTTTTTAGCAAAAAGAGGATGGATATGAATAATGGCATGGGTCTAGCAATATCTTATATCAAACTGCTCTGAGGTGGTTCAGAGAAGACAGATCAGTGTGCTCAGCATGAGCCTTTGGAGCAAGCCCACAGGGCACAGTGATAACGGTGCACAGAAAAGCATTCAGAACTGGGAAGAAAGTAGGAAGATCTGTGGTCCACTCACAGGGTCTATTGCTTCCTACTCTGCGCTTCTGAACAGGTTATTTAACCCCTCTGAGTATTACACAATTTGGTTTCAGAGAAAGAATATAAATGAAAATGCATTGGAAACAATATAAATATTACGTCAACCAAGAAGTTTGTCCTTTAAGAGCTACCCATAAGTTTTCTCACAGATGTATAATTTTATCCTACATAGTTAAATCTTATTTAAATTTATTTACTTATTTATCATTTAGAGAGTTAGAAAGAAAATCAAGGGCATAACTTGAACTTCTGTTAGCATGATTGTTAGCAAAAGTGTTTAATTTGAAATTTTGTGAGATTAAGCTCTGCTTTTTGGAATTAAATTTGCCAGGAAGAAAACACACAACTGAAACTTATATTAACATGATAACAGACGTTTAGAATAAAAATGGAACATAGGTGATAAAGAAAGAAAAATAATGAGAAATAAAAAGAGACCAAATAATCGACTATGTGCAAGGTGATGAAGTAAAAAACATTCAGGTTCAAATCCTCTTCTGCCATTCTTATCTTTATAAATTTAGGCAAGTCAATACAAACCTTCCAGTCTTAGTTTCTATCTTTGTGAGAATTCAATCAGATGTTACATGAGAAGTGTTTAGTATAGTAGCTATTACATAGTAAACGTTCTGTAAATAAATGTGCTGTTATTATCATAATTCTTACTGTTAGCCTGTGCAGTTTTAAACAGTAAGTGTTCAATGAGTATTGACTATGATGATTACTATGATGATGTAATATAATAGGATATTCAGAAAAATAAAATTAAATAATGCTGTTACCAAAATGGCAAGCTGACCTAGCAGAAAGGAAAGAATTAAAAGATCAAATAATAGGTGCATGTTGAGTAGAAGGCAGAAAAGAAAACACTAGGAAAAGTCTGAAAGTAGATTGGGTACCAATCAGTTTAGATGAAGCAAGAACTTTAAAAAATGTCTGTAGTTAAACCTTTCAAAAGTTTGTTAAATTTATTTTTTATGAAAATAAGATCTTAAATTACCATTAATATAAAAAATCTTTACATTCAGCATTTTTATTTTATAAAATGCTTTTGTGCATTATCTCTTGGAAATAAATGATTAATTCATGTTCATTAACATGGTATATAATATTTATATATACATAAATAAATACAAAGCAATTTTCAAATGCCAAACATTTATTATAATATCTGGATTTCCTCCAAGTTATATCGTACTCCAATCAATTTACATTCATATCTCAGAAGAGTGCACAGAACAAAATTATTGTTTGCTAAATTTTTTGTCCAAAATATAAAGGCCTTTGAGGTTTGTTTGTGGGTTTTTTTGGATGACCTCTAACTCTCTGACTTCGGTAAAATTCAGAGAGTTCAGAAGTAGTCTTTTAGTTTCTAGATGATAAAAAGGATATAGTACTGTCTCCCTCCTTATACAAAACTCAAGATATGATAGAGAACATTTCTCAAGTGATTACATAGTCAAAAAAAAAAAAAAAGGAGAGAGAGATAAATCTTAGAGAACGGGAATGATGATTTAGGAGACTACAAGCCAAGTCCCTGCCTTAGAATGGCAACATCAAGGGAAATTTGTCCTGAGCATGGCAGAAGAAGAGAGAAAAAGAGGCTGAAGAGCAATTTAAAAAGGATGAACTGGAGAACCACAATGGTATCAGCCAAGCCATTTTACCCCTAAATGTACTGACAACCCTGTCGACTGAGAAGCTGCAACAGGAATATCTACCTTCCTAGTGGTCGAGGTGCATAAGGCAAGTTGCAGAGCAGTGACCTGGAGGCTGATAACACTATGAAGGAACAGCTTCAGTTTAGCACAGAAAAACACCTGCAAAGACTTTTCACTATGCAACATATCTCTCATCAGTTCCTCTCTTTCATCAAAAAATAGCAAAGAACCAAAGCTCTGGCAAGTAGTTTCTTTTACCACTCCTCCAAGACAAGCTGGTTAAGGAGAGGGAGCTGACTGTGTAGTAGAAAATTTCAGTCACAAAGTTGAGGAGTCAAGAATAAACATATACTTTTCACTGATTTCAGGGAGAAAGCCATTTTTAATGTGTATGTGGTATATCATTTATGATCAATACCATCAAAGAAAGAAACAAGCAGGAGAATTTACACCTTAGTTAAAAGAGAGTCCAAAATTGGACTTGAAATAAATATAGGTAATATTTTGGGGTAGGAAAAGGTAGATATTACCTTGATCCAAGAAAGAAGAATTAGCAGGTACAAAAGTGAAAAATGTAACTGCTAAATTTGTAATTTAAAAACACGATAGACCAGATGAATAGCACAATGGATATATATGAATAACAAATTGCCAACTAGAATATCAAGCTGAAGAAGAAAAATAAATCAAGAAGCAATGTTAATCAAATAAATTATTTGAGCTAAGTGTTTTCTAAATAAGAATTGATAGCATAAAAAGGCAAAATCAACAGGGTTTGAAAAAGGGAGTAGAAAATAACAGAAAAAGATAAACATTTTGGGAATGTTTAAACTAATTTATTGTCTCATGGTTCTGGAGGTCTGAAGTCCATAATCAAAGCGACTTCAGGGCCATGCTTCCCTTGAAATCTGCAGGGGAGAATCTTTTCTTGTCTATTCCTAACTTCTGATGGTTGGCCAACAATCATTGACATTCTATGACTTGCAACTGCAGTGCTTTAATTTTTGTCTGTCATCACACAGAGCCCCATGTGTCTATTTCCTCTTCTTGCAAGGACATCAGTTACAGCTTGGATTAAGGGCTCTCTCTACTCCAGTGTGATCTCATCTTAAGTATTTACACCTACAATGACCCTATTTTCAAAGTAGGTTATATTCTAAGGTACTGGAATTAGGAGTTAACACATCTTGTTTGGGAACACAATTTAATCCATAACATACACAGACCATGTTCATGGAATGGAAGAGTCAATATGTTCAGATCAATTTTCCCTAAATTGTTCTAATACAATTCCCATAACAATTGAAATAGCCTTTTTTTTTTTTAAAGAAAGTGGCAACTTCAAACTAATATAGAAATACAAAGGAACTAGAATTTACAAACAGCATTGAAAAAGAATAGTCAGAAGACCTATACTGCATGGTTTCAAAACCTAGGATAAAGCTGCAGTAATCAAGACAGTGTGGTATTGGCGAACAGACAGACAAGTAGACTAATAGAAGAGAATAGAGAACAGAGAAAAGTATCCAGTAAGTCCTAGGTGAAGTTATTTTTACAAGGCTACCAAAGCAAGTCAATGAAAAAAGGAAAATTTCAACAAATGGTACTGGAATACCTAAATATTTACGTGGAAAAGTAACTTAATCCTTTTCCTCATACCATACATAAAATTAATTCTAAAAGGATCACATACTTAAATGTAAGAGCTAGAATTGTAATGGCCTTGGGAATCAGTGATAATTTCTTAAAAAGAATACAGAAAGCATTACACATATAAGATATTACTTTCATGGTCTTGGGAATCAGTGAAAATTTCTTAAAAAGAATATAGAAAATACTAAATATATGATATAATTGTTAAATTTAAGTTCATCAAAATTTAAAACTTTCGGCTATTAGAAGAAACCACAAAAACCACTGAGTGGGAGAAAATATTTGCAACATGTAACTGACAGTAGACTTGTAGCCAAAATATATAAAGAACTAAACTTGACAATAAAACGAAAAAACAAAAACAAAAACAAAAACCCAAAAAACAAAAAACAAAAAAAACCATTTTTTTTAAAAATGGGAAAAAATATTTTAGTTATTTATTTTTTAATTTATTTTTTATTTGAGTATAGTTGACACACAACATTACATTACTTTCAGGTATACAACATCGTGGTTCTACAAGTTTAAACATTATGCTACACTTACCACAGGTGTAGCTAACATCTGTCATCATACAACACTGTTACAATATCATTGACCTTATTCTTTATATTGTGCCTTTTATTCCCATAACTTATTCATTCCATAACTGGGAGTCTGTATATATGCCATTTCCCTTCATCCTTAATAAAGTCTTTTTATAAAAGAAAAAAAGGGCAAAGGAGAAACACTGACAAAAAAAGTACACAAGTACCTAATAAGTTTATGAAAATGGAATCAACATCATTACTTGTCAGAAAACTAAATTCAAATGACAAGATAGCATTTTACATCAAGTAATAGCAAGTTGAGAAAGACTGGCAATACTAAATTTTACTGAATATGCAGACCATCTGGAACTCTTATATATTGCTGGTTTGGAGGTAAAATGTTAAAACTGCTTTGTAAAACTGTTTGCCAGTTTCTTGAGCAGTGAAACCCATCTCTATCCTATAACCCAACATTCTACTCCGATTTGTTTATCAAGAAAAATGAAGGGGTGCTTGGGTGGCTCAGTCAATCATCTACCTTCAGCTCATGTCATGATCTCGGGGTCCTGGGATCCAGTCCCACACTGGGCTCCTGCTGAGTGAGGAGCCTGCTTCTCCCTCTCCCTTTGTCTCTACCCCTGGCTTGCACTCTCATTCTCTCTCAAATAAACAAATAAAGTCTTTTAAAAAAAGAAAGAAAAATGAAAACATATGTTCACAGAAACCTTCTAAATAAATTTTCATACCTGCTTTATTCATAACTGAAAAACTGTATGCCCAGGTGTCTATCAACAGGAGAATTAATAAACTGTGGAATGTTCATATTATGGCCTATTACTTAGCAACAAAAGGAATGAACTACTGAGTATTCAATAAAGATTAAATCTCAAAACACAAAATACTAAGTAAAAGAACCCAGGCACAAAAAATATATGTGGTGTATGATTCTGTTTACATGAAGTTCTAAAATAGGTAATAGAGAACAATTGATGATGATAAAAACCAGAACCATGGTTGCTTCTGCAAGGGAGATTGAGAGGGGCACAATGGAACTTTCTGAAATGATAGAACCATTCTGTAGCTTGATAGGATATAGGTTACCTTTGTATGTGTCAAATTTGATCCAACTCCTCAGTTCTATACGCTATACTGTAGGTAAATTATACTCTAGTTTAAAAAAAAAAATAAAGTAGGGCTGGAAAAAATAACATAAAATGATTCTGATATTAAGAAAGATCATTGGTGACCTTAGGCAGAATAGTTTCTGGAACACATTAACAAAGCATTCTTTCCTAGACTGTGGCTTAAGTGAAAGCTGAGAATACAAAGAGCTCTGAGATAACAGGATGGATATTGTTCAAATGCTGATGGGCAGGAGAGAAGATCAGGAGATTCTCTGGCATGAGATCTTGCCAAATGTGTCAAACAGCAGCATGGTATGGAATTGGAAGAGGGTGTTATTCCCTCCAAAATTAACTACCTGTTGAACAATTTTGATCTGGAGGAAGATTTATCGGCAGATGAAATACACGTACATTGAAAGGAATTCCAGGAGTTTATGAAAGAAGTAGCTTTCTCTTCTCTTTGTTTTCCTTTCTTGTCTCCATCAATTCCCAAATCCTATCCACCACTTCCATTAGGTCATGATCAGTCTTAGAGCTCTACGTAGAGCAGGAGGGTGAAGAGTCAGGTTAGATCTTCTGATAGGGGAGAGGATTGCTACAGGACAGGAGTCACACACTGAGAAATGGAGTCAGGAGAGGAAATGATGACAACAACAGGTCATAGCTTGAGATTTTCCCTTTCTTCCCCTTCTCCTTTTCTACAGTTATTCCCCATATGATTCCATTACTATTATTCAAGTACTTTTTAAAAATTTTTTTTATTTTTAATTTATTTTTTTATTTATTTGACAGAGATCACAAATAGGCAGAGAGGCAGGCAGAGAGAGAGAGAGGAAGGGAATCAGGCTCCCTGTTGAGCAGAGATCCCGATGTGGGGCTCGATCCCAGGACCCTGAGATCATGACCTGAGCCGAAGGCAGAGGCTTTAACCCACTGAGCCACCCAGGCGCCCCATTCAAGTACTTTTTAAACTTATGCAAGCTCTCTCTCTCTCTCCCTTCCTCCCCTTCTGTTTCTCCTTCCCCTCATAACTCCTTCTTTCTTTACTATCTGTAAACAACAATAATTATACATATGTGTGTTAATGGACAGCAGAGAGAAGCATCAATATTTTTTTAATTCTTTAGGGAAAATCTTACAATGATTTAGTCATCTTTTCATAATTTTGTTCTTAATTTACAGTGTGTACAAATCTATGGTATCATGATCAGGATTTGTACTTACCACCACATGGTGAGTTTCCTGGGGGCAGGAACTCTGCCTTCATGCCCTAATTCATCCCTCTATGCCCAGCATCTCACTCATCATTGAGTGGTGTTCCTAAAATGGAAAATGCAAGAGTTGCAAAGAAAGCTATATTCAAAAGAAGAAAAGAATGATATCTGTAGCCACTAGGAAAATGATGCAAATTAAAATGATGATGAGATAACACTGATATAACCCTAGCTATATTACTAGATAGGTTAGATACCTCTAATATACCTATTAGAGGTGCTAAAAGGAAAAATACTGATGGTACCTGGTGCTCACAAGGGGAGTATGGAACTCTCAGACAATGCTGGTGGGAAAGTATAATGTACAGACATTCTGGAAAACAATTTGGCAGTTTCTCATAAATTTAAACATACACTTGCCATGTCACTCTGCAACCCAACTCCTACATATTTACTTAAAAGAAATGACAATTTGTATTCAAACAAAAACCTACACATGGATATTTATGACAGCTCTATTCATAATAGCTAAAATGTGGAAATGACTCAAATGTCCTTCATAGGTGGTTTGTCCATACAATAGAAGACTATTCAGCAGTAAAAAAGCAAATCAGTGATACCAGCAAAAACCTGAGTGACTCTCAAAGCATTTTCTGAGTGAAAGAACCTGTCTCAAAGGAGTACATACTACATCATTCCATTTGTGTGACACTCTCAAAGGGACAAAATTACATGACAGAGAATAGATCAGTGGCAGTCAGGGGTTGGGTGAGGAGGAGGGTGTGACTACAAAGATGTAGCATGAGGAAGATTTGGGGGTCACAGACCTGCTCTGGATCCTGTTTTGTTGATGGTTACACAATCCATCCATGTGTTAAAATTAGTAGAAATTAAAACCAAAAATAAAGGTCAATTTTGCTGTATGTTAATGTAAAAATAATATTAAAATAATAGTATATAATATATATAATATATAATATTATAAATAATAAGTCAAAAACAGTAAAGGCATGTAAAGCTTTAGCAACTAAAACTGGAACTATAAGCTTCTATAAACTATAAACAACTATAAACTGGAACTATAAGACTTCAAACCCTGAGGAACTGCTCTCTACAGGAAGGTCACAAATCATATCTCATCTCTTCTGCTCACAGCAAACCTAGAAATGTGTCCTGATGTATAATCTGAAAGTTTCCACTGTATCTGGATGTTAGTGTCTGTGAGTAGACAGTTTGGGAATGAGCACCAATTCTTTTTTTTTTTTTTTTTTAAGATTTTATTTATTTATTTGACAGAGAGAGATCACAAGTAGACAGAGAGGCAGGCAGAGAGAGAGAGAGGGAAGCAGGCTCCCTGCCGAGCAGAGAGCCCGATGCGGGACTCAATCCCAGGACCCTGAGATCATGACCTGAGCCGAAGGCAGTGGCTTAACCCACTGAGCCACCCAGGCGCCCCGAGCACCAATTCTTATATACTTGTCATGTCCCCCATAAAGCCTAATCAAAAAGAGGGCGGGCCTTACCCGGCTGGCCACACCCTACGTGGTGATCTTGTGCAGGTCATACGACTCACAGGGGTTTGTTTGCTTTCTTCCGTTGGATCTAGAGTCTAGCTTGCAATGTCTGTGTGAATTCATGTGTTTCTTTTCGTGAGCTGTGTGTGCCTGAGCCTGTGTGTGTCTGTGGTGTGTACGCATGCTCCAAATGGCTAGAAATGACTAGACACAGTCATCGTGCTGCACCTATAACTGCTTTGGGACCTTTTTAAGGAGCCAGGACCTGAAGTGTCCAAGCTGACCTTGCACCCCCCGCTGTAGGAAGTCACTCTTCCTCCTCAACCACACTCTGCCAGTGAGGCTAAACTGCTCTACTCCAATTTCAGAAACCAAGGATGTTCTTCTGGGGACACTGTACTTTGGGAGGGGTAGATAAAGGGAGAGGAATGAGTCATCAGACAACAATATCCTTGTGGGAGAGGTGTGGATGTGCCCTTAAGAAGAGTCCGCGGAGTGGGGGGAGGGCGCCTGGGTGGCTCAGTGGGTTAAAGCCTCTGCCTTCAGCTCAGGTCATGATCCCAAAGTCTTGGATCGAACCCCGCATCAGGCTCTCTGCTCAGCGGGGAGCCTGCTTTTCCCCCCCTCTCTCTGCCTGCCACTCTGCCTACTTGTGACTCTGTCTGTCAAATAAATAAATAAAATCTTAAAAAAAAAAAAAATGTCCAGGGACGTCTAGGGCAAGTCCGAAGGACAGTCTCTGGGAACCCGGGTCTGTCTACAAGGGCATGCTTGAGAGAGGGTTAATTTTGACATGTGTTCTCTTCTCTTAGAAAAGAGCTACGGGGCAGCTTAGAAACCACGTAGCTTTGTGTTTACAACCTGTGTATTTGTTTCCCTTAGTGGACCTCAGCCCTTCACTGAAGTCGGGGATGCTTCCCCACCCCCACATTAGCGGTATGTGGTAAGGGGAAATGCACAACAGTGAGCAGGAAGAGAATATGTGCCCAGCTGCACACGTGCCCATGCACCAAGGTCATGAAGAGAAGGAACGCAGCACGGCGGGTGGCCCGTAGTCATGAGGTAAGTGGTGGCCGTCAGCAGAGCCAGAAGCACAGACAGCTGTCAGCGGCTGCCCCCAGGAGTAGACTTGAGACAGGACTCTCTCATTTTCTAAAATTGCAGAGCTGCATTTCTTCAGAGGGTGTCCATAGACCCAGGCACTGATATTTCAGGTGCAGAGTCCCAGACCCCACTTCAGACATGCTGTATCAGAATATCTGGGGGTGGAACAGAGAAATCTTCACTTTAGAAAGACAGCTCTCAGGGAGCTCTCATGCCGCATAAATTCTGAGATTTTTATCCTCAAGGTGCACATGAGGGTGGGCGATCCCTTGGCCACCTCTTCCCCATTCTCTTCTTCCTTCTTCTTTCTCTTTTTCCTCTTCCTCCTCCTTCTCTTCCCCGCCTTCCTTTTTCTCCCCCTCCTCATTCTTAGCATAATTATTATTACCATCATTACCTTTACCACAGGAAGGAGAGGGTGGGGATTTTTCTACAACAGGCTAATTTACTTATAAGCCAAAGATTCAAAAAGAACTATGAGAAGTGGTATTACCTAGGTCTCCCCCTTTACCCTAATTAGGAATGAAAAGTTGCTGTGTTGAGTGCTCCCAAAAGCGAATCCCATTTCCATAATTAGGGATCATTTTATACAAAGTCTTAGAGGAAATCTCTTTTCTGATGCCGAAGTTCCACCTGAGTTGTGTGAATCCAGTAAATGTATCCGTCAGCAAGAAGAGCAGCAAGAATTCCGTTTACGTGCATTTTTACGTGCAGTTGTTTTCAAAAATAAAGTTTTGTGCCCAAAGTATATTGTCATAACGCATAGATATTTCACAACCTGGACTATTTCCCAAATATTTTCGGTTGGTGATACCGCCTTTCCTTTAACATTGTAAGACCCACCTTCATTCTTCTCTGAGTGACCCCGGTTATAAACTTCAGCAGTATTCAGGATCGTTCTATTCCATTTTTAAGTTTAATGTTTTATACTTTTTCACAGTTAAAATGTATGCTTGGTCTTGACAGGGAAAAAGTCATAAAAATATGAAAGAGTTGAACTTAGGGAGGAAAAATGCATCTCTTCTAAATGTGCAGGAGTTCCTTAAGCCAAGTTCAAAGTTGCTCATTATGATATACTTTATCAGTAAGAACATGATTCATCCGTTGTGTTCAGTTCACTTAGAAACCTCGTGCGTTAGAGAAAACTTTTCAAAATCACTTTGAGAGACATTCCTTTTGCTTTAAAATAATATCTTTATAGGTTTAAAACCTATTGGGTTAGAGAACATTACTTTAGAGACATTTGTTTTATTTTAAAATTACATCTGGACATTGTGTAACTTTGACATATTTATTGACTGCCTTCTATGTGTTCCACAAAATATATTTAGTGAACGACTGATTTTTTTTTTAAAAACACCTGCATATATTGCATGCCAGGCACTTGACAACTTTTTATCGTTACATCCTAACATTCTATTTATTCCCATTTTACAGATAGAAATACTGACTGTCAAAGAAGTTAAAAAACTTGCCCAGGCTCCCATACCCAGTGTGTGAAGCAACTGGGTTTCAGGCTCAGGTCTGCATGACCCCAGAGCCTTTACCCCCTTAACCCAAATTTGTCCAACTGCAAAGCCTGTGCATTTTAGGGCCTGTCTGATTTTGCGATTACTCCCAGCCCTTGTATGCTATGATTTTACTAAGCTCATGGCATATTTTGAATTTGCGTTTTTTTCCTAATAAATTCCTGACATCAGCTTGTTGTCTTTGACTTGCCTCTTTCTCTGAAATATCAAGTCATGAAAAATAATCAGTTAATTGAAGGTTCCAGACTCATTAATCTACTTTCTTTTAGTATACTAAATAATAAAATAATTCACACGGACTGGGGGTAGAGAGTGGGTAAAAACAGAAACAAACAAAATTTGTTCAAACATCATTTGCTTTTATTTCAACCCAGCGATGTTGGATTTTAAACCACAGGATAGCTTTTTTGTCTGTTTAGACTTTTCTTGTTCTTTTTTTTTTTTTCAAAAATTTTATCCTGTTGTTTTTTGTTTTGTTTTATGTTTCTTGTTTTATAAAACATAGGACTGATTAGTTCTTCTAGAGGTAGGCTTTTGCCATAAGACTATGTGAAAATAATTTATTTATTGTTATTTTTTAGTTGGTTTTACATCTATTCAGGCCTTTAGATTGTAAGGTTTAGGAGCTCTAAAAAATTACTTATTTTTGCATGAAGGATGAATTCTTGAATAGGAAAAAGAATGTATCCCGTTGAGATAAGGAATATAGGAAAGATAGAGGTTCTGGGGAAAGCTCAGACTCAATCAGTAAGCCACTCCACGATGGTAAACAACTTCAAAATGGTGTCAGCAAACCAGGTTGTTCCTGGCTGAGGCCATTTAACATTTCTTTTTAACTAGAAAAGTCTAGTTATCCCAAACAATATGTCTCAATAGATCTATGAATGTCACAGTTTCATAATTTTTTTTGAAAAAACAATGTGTTCTGGTGTTCATTTCTTTTTTTACTATCTGTGTTTATGTCTCATTAGGCCATACAGGAAATCCGCTACTTGTTTATATTGCTGTGCCTTGGGAAAAGACAAAGAGACAACATTTTTTTCTAAAGCTATTTCACATTTTTCAGCCTCTTATTATAACTCCCCCAAAATTATCTTTGCAAAGATTTTTTTTAAAGTTCTGTCACTTCAAAAGAGTAGTCATTGACTCAATTTGAATCTCTTGTTAAAAATTGAATGGAAGGAACCAGACCCATATTGGAGAGTTTCACTTAATTTTGTAATAATTTTGGAAAATATTTTCCCTCTACACTTTATTCAGGAGAAAACCTACAGCTGGATCTCAGCAGAAATAAAGTAAAAGCAAGAACAAATAACTTTTGTGATTAATTAGATGCTTATTAAGCATCTTTCATCTAAGGCATTGCCCTTCTCTTTCTGTTGTGCAGACTTCTCTTTTTTTCTTGCTCCTTGAAAACTACCACTTCCTGTCTCCTCCCTAATTGCCTCTACTTGGCTGTAGTCATGTTAGCCTTTCACCAAACATAATACACAATCCTATTCAGCATATGTATGCGTGTTTTTATGTGTTTCTGAAATTGCACCTTTTTTCAATTTTTCTTTATTTATTTTTGCATTTGATCCCCTTTAATGTATTTTAAGCTTGATGAAGAGAGAAACTTTGTCTTTTCTTGACCTTAAAAACTTGTCTGCATATGGTATTCTCTTCATCCATTACTGTTTGAATAAAAAAAAAACAACAAAAAACTCCATATTCCTCAATTAACAGAAGTCAAGCAAGGAAAAGAACACCCAACTTATCACAAAAGACATTATAGACACCTTAATCACTTGATTGAATTCTAATTTTTTATCATGTTCAGTGTTAGGGTAGTCTTCCAAGTGAGAAGTTATACTATTATAGGCCCATGTTATTTAGAGCAAATATAAAATTAAAACATAGAATTACATTAGAAATCCGTAAGAATTCTGATTACACACACACACACACATACACACACACACACACACACACACACACAATGTGTAGTCAGTCATGGGAGCTTATGTAATATAAATCCTGCTAAAACTTTGCTAGTTTGTTCATTTCAAGATGGATAATGTGTTAGCAATATAATAGAGGGATTTTGTGCCACGTAAACCAAGAATTCAGAATGCAAACCATTGCACCCACAAGATAGGTTTGTTTTATCTGAGCTTGGAAGAAAAGGACCTATGAAAACAAACCAATTTGCTTCCAATCCAAATTATCAACTGGAGATATTCTTCAACAAATACCAGAAACAGATGTGAATGCCTTTCCTCCATGACTGCAAGCCAGTAAATGATTTCTTGCCATTTTACCCCTTTATGATAAAACCTCAACCTCCCATCCACACCAGGAGAGGAGAAACCCCAGAAGAAACCTAACACTATTTGGCTCAATTTTTTTTTTCATCTTCCCTGTAGATACTGGATGTGTTACCAGGTCTCCCAACTGTGGATTCTATACCAACAGTGTTTTTAGGATATTTCCTCATTAGAACATATTTTCTTCAATCTGCAAGAGGAACTTGCTTTCTGAGTTTTGGAGAGATAACATTAAGCATCTTTCCACTTTTAAAAGGGAGTGGGCTCCTGTAGGAATGATTAGATGTTTCAAAATGACCGAATTTTCTTGCGAGAATGATTTATTGTTCTGGAGTTTGTATTTTCCAAGAGAAGCTAGTGTACTAGCTTTTGAACCTTTGGAAGTATGAGTTCAAATTTGGCCCATAGTAAGCAACCAGCAACAACGTTTGGCCTGGTCTCAAACTATTCTCCGAGTTTCTACATCATCATACCCCACAGACAACTCAACACCATTAACACAACTGAAAACATCTGCTAGACAAAGATTCCAGATTTGGGAAGAAAGGATAGCCAAATACTCCTAATACCTCACTATCAGAAAACCAAAACTTACCACTGATGCTCAAAGGCGAAGTCAGGAAACTATTTGAGATTCACATAGATTATAGGAACCCAGCCAACGGGTTCTAGAATTCTTTATACAAATCTGGATTTTTTTTTTTTATGGCACCATTCACTTATGCTTACAACTATTTGCCCACTTGGGTGGGCCCTCTCTGAAGCTAAATTTGTGAAGCTATATCTCCTCCAAAAGCACATAGGTGGTAGGTTTCAAATTGGTGTGATTTGGTCCTTGTGAACATGGACACAACCACAGATATTCTGGAATGTGGAAAAGAGTTGTGTTTGAAAACACCAGAGGATAGAATGATCACAGTTTTAAAACTACGTGAAATCATTTTCAACAACTTTCTTGTCTTGTTTTCAAAACTCATTCTCCCCTACATTTCCAGTCCTTAAAAAAAAATAAAAATAAAAGACAAAAATAGGAAAATCTTTGGGCACTTAAATATCAAACCTAATGTCATTTCCTGAGAGAGTATATTTTTGAAGTTCTACATTTGCCTTAAGTACGCAGTCAATTATCTTATGGCAGCCTATGAGAGCACCTCAACTCTCAGCTAAGCTGCTCATATTTATGCCCATTCTATAGATTATTTCACTTTATATTGTCTTAAAATCCTATGACATATATACATATATGTGTGTGTGTGTGTGTATATGTGTGTGTGTGTGTGTGTGTGTGTGTGTGTGTGTATATATATATATATATATATATATATATTCTAGTTTATGTGAAAGAAAACAATGGTCATCTTTCCTAAGAAAATGTTCTTACATGAATGCATAAGAACAAGTGTACATGGATGTGTGTTTGGGGCCAAGGGTAAAGTAAAAGGAGAGTTTGAACTTGTCAAGCAGTTTCAACTGAAGGAATATACCAAAAACACAACTATGTCAAAGTGATGCACTGTTGTGTTTGAGGAACAAGCTGTGAGCAGAAGTGCAGAGGTCATAGCAAGAAATGGTGGAAAGATGCCTCATACCACACTTGTGTGCCAAGTTCCTCCTGGTTGGGGTAACTGCAGAGTCCGACAGCCATACCCTCTTTTTCACAGATACAATTCAGTCAGAAGTCTGATCCAGAGCACGGAGCAAAAGTCATGCTGTATCAACATCTGCCCCTTGATGCAAACAAACAGGAAGAAACAGAGATATGGAGTAACTACAGCAATTTAGTCCATCAGAGGGTCTCTGGACAAATTCCCACATCACCCCAGCAAGCCCACGGATAACACTGAGCCAGGCCCCAAATTAACTGTTGCTGAGTCTTGAGATGTCAAAAGAAGGGCAAGGCAGGCAGGTGACCGAAGACTATAATCGAATGGGGCGCCTCCTGGCATCTTGGCAAAACTCTAATCATAAAATCCAAGGAATTTTAGAGCCAAGGAGATAGGAATTATCGAGTCTTATCTTCTAACTTTTTACTCCAGGACCCACAGTAGAGAATGGACAGAGCCAGCTGTAGAATCTGGTCCCCAACTCCTACTTCAGTGCTATTTCCCTTGTGTTGTTGTGCTTGTGTGATTTAGCGGATACTGAATGGGTCAAGCCAATGGCAGGCCTGGACAAGCCAATGGCTAGTGCAGGGTTGGCCTGACATGGCTCTGCACCTTGAGGTTTCAAGTAAATGAAAGGCCCACAGTCCTAACTGTCTCATCTGCTTATTTCGGTTTCCTCTGAGTGGTATTGGAATGTGCCTGTTTTCCAGAGCTTTAGGGAGCTGATAAAATCTGGAGTTTAAAAAAGAAAAATATATAGTGAATGTTGAGTGAAGAAAAAGCCATTTTATAAGAATGGCTTCTCAGAAATTAACTGCTGGTTATGAGTTTTCTAAATAATCTTTAAATACTTTAAGTTGGGACTGAGTCAGCTTCAAATTTTCAACTCCTTGTTATAAAGTAATGATGTCATGTAACAACATTTCTCTGAGTACTCTATAATAATTCCTATTTATTTCACACTGGTGGTCAGGGCAACAATGTATACCAGCACCACCACCACCACCCCCCACCCCCCATACAAGAAAAGTAAAAAGAAAGTTTACTTTATCTGTTTCTTTGATTAGATAAATCACAGAATAACTGTGGAAGAATTTTAAAAGTTTTCCCTAGTCTATAATGACATTTTCACTAGAATGAGGCAAAGTAAAAAATGTAAGAGAATGAGTTTTTGCAAAATGCTAACTTTTCCCTGATAGCCAGCATCTTGACTCCCAAACAGCAAAATGTCATTTCATCTAAGCAATGTAGAAAAGAGCAGATAGTAGACTTGTTTTTAATGTTACACTTGCCAAAATTAAATAATAATATTTCCATTTATTAGTAATTCCACTTACCTAGTGTTCCATTTCCTTATTAATAAGTGCAATAATAATAATTTTCCTGTCAATCTCATAGAGGTATTGTGAGGTTCAATTAAAATAATGAATATAAGAATAATGTAAATGAATTTAAGTTTTTAATATATAGTTGCCAATTATTATTGTTATGACAACCAATTAACTGTGTACTATTAGGGGAAGAGGGAATGAAGGAAATGTTCTAGTTGAGATAAATGGAAGTATATTCTAGGCTGTAGAATATATTTAACTCCATTGGTATGATAAATGCTGTTGGAAGGGGTGCATTTCAGTTAAAGTTCATCTGGAAAAGCTTCACGGAGGCTATGCAATCTGAGAATGTTTTGGCTTTGTCTCTAGAGGGAGGAGGAGGTGTACTTCTCCATTGAGCAGAAACTCAAGTGTAACGACAAAGAGATAGAAATAAGCAAACTTACCCTGAAGGACAGTGAGCGACTGTCCAGCTGAAGGAGGAATCTCAGTATCAGGAGAAGTGAGAGATAAATTTTAATACATTAGGTGAAACCAATTGATGATGGGCAATGAAAGCCAAACTCAGGCATTGGCATTTGCCCTGAAAAACATGAATCATTGACAATTCATCTGCCAGAAAGGGGAAAGGAGTGGTATACGGAAGTGATGTTGATGCACATAATTATCCCATAGCACATAGGGGCGGTCTCCTACAATATGAGTGTAAGTGTAGAAACTGTGGGGGTCTCGTGGGGTCTTACCTTTAGGAGACTGGATGAGAAACATATACAGCAAAAGTTAGGAGGGCAGGTCTAAGAATTAACAGACTCAGGAGTATAAAGGGAGGAGAGAATTTCGAAAAGCGCTTAGAACCATAGTGTAATGTGTGAGGATTTTTTAGGAGGTTTCTAGAACTCCTGTAGCTTTTTCAGCATACCAATTCTCTGTCATTCACAAGTCCAACTAACCAACTCTTGATATTCAACAACTTCTGTGTACTTTGGCAATAAACACATTCTCCAAAATACCACATATTTACTCAGGTGAACAAACACGAAAACATTGCTAGTGTCTTTCTCCCCAGAAGAGTATTTAGAAGATACATAAATGAAAGACTAAATTATAATTATCCCCAGTCTTTTCATCTCATTTAATCCTTTTTCTTTTAAGTAATGAGAAATAGCAGGTACACCTGCAGAGACACTAGGCTGGGAAGCAGAAGAGCTGTGTTCTTGCCCTAGTTCTGCCACTAATTAGCTGAGAAGAAAAATCATTTAATCTTTTCATGTTAGTTTCCTCCTTTTTAAAATTACGAGGTTAAAATATGTTAATCTCTAAGGTTTATTTTTAAATTATGGGGTTAAACAAGTTAACCTCCAAGATTTTTTTTTTTTCACCTTAACATTTCCTGACTGTATTTTCTTAGTCCTGTGACACTGTAGTGAGTTTCTGACTACCTGGTCGAGGCAGTCATAGATAGAAGTATTTTGGGAAAAAAGAAATGAAGCTGTCTATAAAACTTTGAAAAACAGGGACTTTTATTTTTTTAGTTTTGTATAAAGCTATTTTTACAGATTGGTTTCGACATTATTTACGAGATGAAACCCATTGAATTCACTCTTCTAAATAAAACAAAGTGCTAAATCTGATTTGAATCTTTGGAGACAGATGATAAAGGGAAGAAAGAATATTTGCAATGAAATGAAGTATAATTCATAAAACCGAATTGTTGTGAAAACCATCGAGTTCTTGCTGCCACAATTTCTGTTTACAGGGTATCCTTCTATTCGGGATATATACATACAAGCATGTGTGTACACACACGGATGTACAGAAACTGAACAGAGTCAAAGTGTGTGTGTGTGTGTGTGAGAGAGAGAGAGAGAGAGAGAGAGTGTGTGTGTGATATGTGTGTATTGTAGAAAATAAAGTCAAGAAGAGCACCCTTCATCCCTGGAGACATGAGGCCTATCAAACTTCTGGATAAAGAGAGAATAATGTTCACTAAAGTTTTGCTTCTACTGAGAAAAATAAAATCAGTTGTTTGTGTACTGCAGGTATTAGAGTTTAGAGGTACAATTTCAAACTCATGGTTTCCCTTGTTTTTAAAGAGAACTTAATACATTTTCCAAATTTAGACTCTTAAGAATGTACTGAATGCTTCTTAGCCCGTGAGAAATTGTTCTCGGAGTATGACCGAATCAAAAGATCAGAGATATAGTTGATAATAAACTAAATTAGAAGATGTATTTCTGTTGTTACTTGGTTGGCTTTGTGATAGTTATTTAAAGAAAGACCGAGCACCTTGAAATGCCTAACCTGGAGCCATAGTTAATGGGAGCTAAAAGGTAAATATCTAAATAAATTTATCACATTACTTTCATGACACTGGATGCAGTTTGGGGCCATGCAATTTAAACTGATAGAGGTAACTTCAATTGGATTAAGAGGAAATGGCTGGAGGCATCTGTGAGAAATAGGGAAAAACAGATTTTTTTTCCCCCAAAGCCTTGCACTTTTTAGCTCTGGTACACTGAGTGAAACATGTAGATGCTCCAACGTACAGATGACCCCGATGCTTCCAGCTGTGGTTTGGGCCTGGAGCCTTCAGTAGGCAGGATGCAGCCTCAAAAAACTTATCCACCCAACCCAACGTGTGGTACAAATATTATCATTTTCTATGTGTTCTATCCACACAGATGATTGGGAAGTACAGGTTTAACCTCTACTTCAGAAATACACAGGACACCCTACAGGTCCATATTCAGAAGATAAGTACAAAATGTCAGTCAAATAAAAATTTGTTTTACCTCTTTCTTAACACCTGAACATCCTGAACATCTATGGACATCAGGTTATTGTACATTTGGATTAGCTCCAAGACACTAAGTGTCACCTAATAATGGGACCAGGTACTTTCATCACTTCATAGTACAGAACAATAAAGCCATCTCCTGATGCCAAAGATGTCACACTAAGCAGGGTCTTGTAGCATCAAGGATAAAGTTTCCTATGAAATAGGAGTTGTTGAACTGTGTGTGAAATCTTGCCTCATGTGCCACACATGCTCCAGGAAAGCCATGACTCAAAATCCATCCACATTTGCTCGTTGTGAGGGCTACACATCTCATCAGCTGATAACTGGAACTCTGATAGGAACTGGTTGGAGTAGCAGCTAGAAGGGTGAAGATCTGAGTTGTTTTCTAGTCGCAAGCTAGTATCCTGAGCGTGTAGAACACTTATTAATAATGATTACATTACAAGAGCACATTTTCCATTTCTCCATCAGGAAGATTTATGAAGCTGTGTGGTCATGCCTCGTAGCTGATGTTTCCAATACAGAATAATCTAATTTCCTAGTGCAAATCACACTGATGTGACCTAGAGACATTTCTGTTGTGTCACAACAGCATTTAATTTGAACTGAAATTAGCCAGAATTACACCATGTTCTTGGCAAATGGTCTGATCCAAAAATATCACCATAGTAACATGTGTGTCCTATCAACAAGTCCCCTTTCATAACGTTTAAGGTCTCATTCTATCAATAATTCTGAAACGCATTAAAAAAATCATCTGGGAACACCAACCTGTGGCTAGAAGGTATCTCTAACTCAATTTAAATGACATATAGGGTTTTTAAAAAATGTATTTCCTTTGACTTAAAGAAACATTTATGTGCTCATTCGGCCGGATCAACTCGGCAGATGTAGCAAGAGCTTCCAGAGACTTTTTACCTGACCGAGGGCTGAAATTCATTTTCTTCTTACTGTTTCTCTCATCACCTTCTAAGAAATTATATGTTCATTCCAAGGAGTTAGGTCTCAACTGACCATGGAAAGGTAATTTTTAAAATTTTGCTTCTTTAAGCCAGGAGAAATCATAGAGGAAACACTGAAAGTGCATATTCTCAAAGAGACTTTAGTTCTTACTTCAGCAATTGAAAGAGAAATCCCTTTTGATTATACATCTATGAAACCTTTGATTTGGCCCTCCATAGGTTTAAGACAATTCATTTCCACCCTTCATAGGCTAGGTTTGTTAAATGTTTTTAGGAGTAACAATTTGTACAGGGACGCATTTGAAAAATGCTAATTAAATTTACTACAATGTTCCAGGTTGATGTGCAGGGGGTTACAAAGGGGAACAAGGGGAGAAGAGATGAGGGAGCATATAGAAAAAGATAGAGGGGAAAACATTTCAATGCCTTTGATTGCTACCAATGGGCATTGTATAATACAACTGAATTTTAAAGAAAAGAAAGGCTGATTTTCCTTAAAAGAAGGAGTAAGAGTTATATGTCAAACCCAATGTCTGTGCGTGAAAGATAAATAATGATGCTAGAGGATGGGAGAGCGTTTCAACAAAAGTTTCAAAAATAATGTCAAGAAGCTGGGAAAGGAACAGTTGCAAATAACTCTGGTATAGGTTTGAAAGGCTCTCATCTGCAGTAGTGGTCAATCGTGTGCAGATCATGTGTGAACACTTCAGTTTTTCTGTGTATAATAAGCTTCAGCTTGATACCATTAAGAATGAGAAAAGGATTGTTTTGTATAAAAAGATTGCATTTGATTAATCACGCTCAGGGTGCAGCTTAGGAACAATGAACTTTTCAAGGATGTTGGCTTTATCTTTATGTTTTGTCACTGTCGGGAGATTAATGATCTAGAAAGCAAAGCATTACATGTAAAGTCATTTATTTTTCAGTTTGACTTGAACTCCTTGACTGTATTGCAACTCCATGTTGGCATTTTCACTTAGAACAACATACTTTGTGAGCTCGATGGCCTCATTTGAAATAACTTTTTGTTTGTTTCTCTCTGTGTTTGTTATCTTTCTGGTTGCTTGTATCTCATTCCATTAAGTTTATAGCAATGAGGACAGTGACCCATATTTTATTTCCTTTAGTAGAATTCTTCTTTATTCTTTGATAAACAGTCATTCATAACTTGTGGGAAATTTTGACATAGAGAGACAGGATCGTTTTTTTGTTTAAACTATGACAACAGAAAGACTTTCTTGGGTATAATGTTTAATTAATAACTATGCTGTGTTAAGTATTGTGCATGTCAGTGGATAGACATGTGTGAGCAAAATAGACACAGTCTCTGCCCACTGAGACAAATGCCAGATAAATGCACAGTAACACTTCTAATGATAAATGTCATTAAGTGTCACAAACAGGGGGTGGAGCTCAAGGATAAAAGGATGGGACATAAGTGGGGAGCTAGGAAAGATTCCCCTAATGCTTAATCCAATCATTGAAGATGAGTAAAAGGTAGTCAAAGAAAGACAGTGGGTGCAATGGTAGCTGGTGATGAGAGGTGTGGGAGGGGGAGATAAAGATCTGTATCATAGAGGCTTAGAGGAGAGCAGCAAGAGATGAGGTCAAACAGAGGGGCAGGAGTCAGAACCAGAAGGGCTCCACAGGCATTGTTTTTATTTTTTTTTATTTTTTTTTTAAATTTATTTATTTGACAGAGATCACAAGTAGTCAGAGAGGCAGGCAGAGAGAGAGAGGAGGAGGAAGCAGGCTCCCTGCTGAGCAGAGAACCTGATGTGGGGCTCCATCCCAGGACCCTGGGATCATGACCTGGGCTGAAGGCAGAGGCTTTAACCCACTGAGCCACCCAGGCACCCCCCAACAGGCATTGTTAAGAGTCTTGAATTTTATTCTAAGAGGGCCATGGTGTTATTGGAGAATAGCAAGAGTGATATCATGTGATATATTTTCAAAAAACTCACACTGGCTACCCTGAAAAATGGATTAGAAAGAACCATGAGTAAAGACGAGAAGCCCAGGAAGAAGACTTCAGTCCAAGCAAAGTATTATGGCGGCCTTGATTAGAGACATGGTAGTGAATATAGGGTGAAGTAAAGATATTTGAAATATGTTTTGGAATAAATCAACAGGACTTGATGAGACAATGAATCTTGGAAGAATAAAGATCAAAGATTACTCTAAGTTTGCTTGCAGCAGGAGGCAGCCTCCATGACAGCCGGCAATTTTCCCTGCCTCCTGGTATCTTCACTAGTGTGATTCCCTCCCACACTGTAAGGGTTGGTCTGTGAGATCAGCAGAATAAGGCAGAAATGGGTGCCTGGGTGGCTCAGTTGGTTAAGTGACTGCCTTCGGCTCAGGTCATGATCCCAGGATGAGTCCTGCATCGGGCTCCAGGCTCCATGGGGAGTCTGCTTCTCCCTCTGACCTTCTCCCCTCTTATGCTCTCTCTCACTCTCTCTCTCTCTCAAATAAATAAATAAAATCTTAAAAAAAAAAAAAAAAAGAATAAGGCAGAAGTGATGGGATGTGGCTTCCAATGCCAGGTCACAAAAGAGAGTGTAGCAGCTGTCTTCTCTCGAATCACCTGATCTAGAGGAAGCAACCCCATAGAGAGGTCCATGTGGCAGGAAACTGAGGCTTCCTGGAACAGCCATCAAGGGATTAAGTCTTCTTACCAAAATCCACGTGAGGGGAACAGCTCAGGAGGGAGTCTTCTGGGTCTCGTAGAATCTTCAAATGACCGTAGCCTTAGCCAACAACTTTTTTTTTTTTTAAGATTTTATTTATTCGCTTGACACACTGACAGTGAGAGACAGAGCACAAGGAGGGTGGGTGGCAGTCAGGCAGGCAGAGAGAGAGGGAGAAGCAGTCTTCCCACTGAGCAAGGAGCCTGAAGTGGGGCTTGATCCCAGGACACTGGGATTATGACCTGAGCCGAAGGCTGAGCCACCCAGGTGCCCCACCCCACTAAGCCAACGTCTTAACTGTAGTTTCATGACAGACCCCGGGATCATGACCTGAGCCAAAGGCTGAGTCACCAGGTGCCCCCCACTCCAAGCCAACATCTTAACTGCAGTTTCATGACAGACAGAGCCAGAACCACCCAGCTGAGTTGATTCTGCACTCCTTACCAACAGAAACCACGAGGTAACCAATTGTTTTTCTAAACCACTTAATTTTGTGGTAATTGGTTACACAGAAAAAGATAAATAATGCATTTGCTTAAGTAATGGGTGCTACTATTGACTAAACTGTTAAAGACTAGGGAAGGAATAGATTTGTGGGGAAAGATGAAGAGTGAGTTTTACACATGTAGAACTGTGTATGTCTCTAAATAGTCTATAGTTACTGCTATGTAGAGTACAGAATAAATGAATATGGAATTCAGAAATGTGATCTGAGTGAATGACATAAATTTGGGAAAAATAAGCTTTAGATGATAATTATAGGAATAGATGTGATCACCTAGGATGAGTAAGACTTATCAAGAGAGAAGATGATCCAAGAACCCCAATATTCAGATATCTATATATTTACTCCTCTTTTGTACCATGTCAGTCCATTGGACCTCCCTCTTATTCTGGCCACTGTCATGGTGGACTGGTTCCAGGCGCTCTTCCATAATCTTCTCATGTGTGCAAACTGGCAAGGCCTCTCTCATCGGTCCACACTGGAATGTCTGTGCTGTGCTGCTGAAGGAGTCTCCCAGGAATCCTTCAGTCCTCTGGAAGTCAACAGCCATTACTGCCCTTGGGATCTCTGATGGGAGATCAAGACATAATAGACAAATGCTTCCCTTTTGCATCCCCAGGTAGACAGTTCTGAGGTGCCTTTCATAGGGCTCCTCAAAAGTTCCTGTAGGATTTCCGACTATTTTCCCAAAGTGGTGGCCAACTCTGCATTAGTTTTCCCTCTTTATCTATTGTCCTCTCCTGTCTCTCAATCTTGCTTTCTGGGATCACTGCCCAAATAAATGATCTGCCTGCAAGCTTTTCTCTCCTTTCTGGGAAACTCAGTCTGGTCTGGGAGAAAAGGACAAGCTAAGCCAGTTCAGTAGATGTTAAGGAAGAAGTCCAAATGGCAGAGCAAAACTAGAAGATGAGTGCCGTGAATACCAAGAGAAAAGGAGGGATCGGTGTACTGAATGGCACTTGGAGGACTATTCAAATGAAGCAAATTGCACAACACTTTATTTTCATCAAATTTTCACATCATCTGACCTTTGTGGCAGTCTCATGAGGTAGGTGAGATAAATGTTATTTCTCTCAAGGTCTGGGTGAGATAAAAAGCTCAGTGATATATCAAGCTCCTGTGTTAAGGGCCCACATGTTCTGACTCTAGGACATTCACTTCACAAACCATTGCTTATACCATGGTTGCTGGAAACCATCTTCACTGGGTATTGCGTAAACTCCATCATTTATAAGAATTTAATTGCAGACACATGTTGGCAATCTCTAAATACTTCAGATTCTAGAAGTTCCCTGAGAAATTTTATACTGTAGAAAATTGGAGACTGTTTTAAAGGACTTAATGCTGACAAAATAATCATAAGGTGTTATAAACTCAACTATTTTACAGCTACTAAAAAGTCACCTATAAAAATTGTAGGAAAGCGAAAGGAAACACTTCTCAGATTTTACCTGAAGACTGAGGCACGTCAACCTGAGATTTACTTCAATACTCCATTATTTGAGAAAATCTTTAAGCTAAGTAAATGAGTGGGATAATTTGAAAATTTGGATTATAGTTGCTCACATAATTGTTGAGATTTGATTGCCATTTGCGACGATGTGGATGGAACTAGAGGGTATTATGCTTAGCGAAATAAGTCAATCGGAGAAAGACAACTATCATATGATCTCCCTGATATGAGGAAGTGGAGATGAAACGTGGGGGGTTTGGGGAATAGGAAAAGAATAAATGAAACAAGATGGGATTGGGAGGGAGACAAACCATAAGAGACTCTTAATCTCGCAAAACAAACTGAGGGTTGCCGGGGGGAGGGGTGTAGGGAGAGAGTGGTGGGGTTATAGACATTGGGGAGGGTATGTGCTATGGTGAGTGCTGTGAAGTGTGTAAACCTGGTGATTCACAGACCTGTACCCCTGGGGCTAATAATACATTATGTGTTTATAAAAAAATAAAAAAATTATAAAAATTATTTAAAAAAATCCTACAAGGAAACATAGGAAATTGTGACCTTCATAGTGTGCTTGATTTGAATAAAGTTTTTCAGAATAGGATTTCTAAAGCACAAACTATACAAGAAATAAATGGGTAAATTTGACCTCACCAAAATTAAAAAAAATTTTTTTTGGTAAAAAAAAAAAAATTGTTGGGATTTGAGGATACACAGTAAAGGATACCCCTTTCCCCTGTCTGTTTTCTGGTCAGTTGCCTGAATTCTGAATATCTGAATATCTGAAAGAGCCGTCAGTTAGAGATGAAAATACCAACTTTATGTAATAGCTAGATTGGAGTACATGGCTTAGATATGCAGCCCTGGGTTGGTTTGATTGTTTGTTTGTTTGTTTGTTTGCCATTCAAAACTCCCACCATCCTGAATGTTGGTCTTGTGAAACTATGTTAACACAATATTCAGAATTGCTACATTGGATTGTTCAGGTAGGGAAGAAAAGAGGAAATCCACTGTATATACAGGCTTTTAATAGATTTGCCTTCCACATGAAAAAATGTTGGCTAATACACATCATATACCAATCAGAAGAAGGAATGGCCAAAGAAGAACAGTGTGTAAGGGGTGAGGCTAGGAACCAGGCATGCTGCTCCACTGGAGCATAGGCACCAGCATTCCCTCCAGACTAACCTGATATCTAAGTATTCGAGGCTGGTCCTAGTCATTTAGAGCTCCATCCTGCAGTGAGAGGATTATGTTAGAAGGGAACCCGGGGCAGGATAGAGGTAAGGTGGCATGAAGAATACTATCTAGCCTTCAAAGGAAGTACAATCTGGATGCACACAATTGCCGATGTGGAAACACATACAAGATGATCTGTGAGCCTCCTGGGGAGGACATATTTCACCTCCTACCAGCTGGCTAACCAGCAAGCCAAGTGTCCCAGGCTTTGCTTTCCTTCATGTCAATAAACATTGCCTGAACGTGCTTACATCCAGTACTTTTCAATACTACCAAACGCATCAGCTTAAAAAAAAAAAAAAAAACTATGTTTGTAAAACTCATCTTTCAGGCAATCATTTCTGATATTCCAAAACAGGTACTGATTTAATCCCTGCTCAACTGTTGATTTTCAGCACAAGAACTTTGGTTTTGTTTCACTTTTTTAAAAAAGTTGTCTTTTAAATTAAAGGCATCCAAATTGGCAAAGAAGTCAAACTATCACTCTTCGCAGATGATATGACACTATATGTGGAAAGTCCAGAAGACTCCACTCAAAATCTGCTAGAACTTGTACAGGAATTCAGTAAAGTATCAGGATATAAAATCAATGCACAGAAATCAGTTGTATTTCTTTACACCAACAACAAGACAGAAGAAAGAGAAATTAAGGAGTCAATCCCATTTACAATTGCACCCAAAACCATAAGATACCTAGGAATAAACCTAACCAAAGAGGCAAAGAATTTATACTCAGAAAACTATAAAGTACTCATGAAAGAAACTGAGGAAGACACAAAGAAATGGAAAAATGTTCCATGCTCCTGGATTGGAAGAACAAATATTGTGAAAATGTCTATGCTACCTAAAGCAATCTACACATTTAATGCAATCCCTATCAAAATCCCATCCACTTTTTCAAAGACATGGAACAAATAATCCTAAAATTTATATGGAACCAGAAAAAATCTCAAATAGCCAGAGGAATAGTGAAAAAGAAAGACAAAGTTGGTGGCATCACAATTCCAAACTTCAGGCTCTATTACAAAGCTGTCATCATTAAGACAGTATGGTACTGGCACAAAAACAAACACATAGATCAATGGAACAGAATAGAGAGCCCAGAAATAGACCCTCAAATCTATGGTCAACTAATCTTTGACAAAGCAGGAAAGAATGTCCAAGGGAAAAAAGACAGCCTCTTCAACAAATGGTGTTGGGAAAATTGGACAGCTACATGCAGAAAAATGAAACTGGACCATTTCCTTACACCACACATGAAAATAGACTCAAAATGGATGAAGGACCTCAATGTGAGAAAGGAATCCATCAAAATCCTTGAGGAGAACACAGGCAGGAACCTCTTCGACCTCAGCCACAGCAACGTCTTCCTAGGAACATCGCCAAAGGCAACAGAAGCAAGGGCAAAAATGAACTATTGGGACTTCATCAAGATCAAAAGCTTTTGCACAGCAAAGGAAACAGTTAACAAAACCAAAAGACACCTGACAGAATGGGAGAAGATATTTGCAAACAACATATCAGATAAAGGGCTAGTATCCAAAATCTATAAAGAGCTTAGCAAACTCAACACCCAAAGAACAAATAATCCAATCAAGAAATGGGCAGAGGACATGAACAGACATTTCTGCAAGGAAGACAACCAGATGGCCAACAGACACATGAAAAAGTGCTCCACATCACTCAGCATCAGGAAATACAAATCAAAACCACAGTGAGATACCACCTCACACCAGTCAGAATGGCTAAGATTAACAAGTCAGGAAATGACAGATGCTGGCGAGGATGCGGAGAAAGGGGAACCCTCCTACACTATTGGTGGGAATGCAAGCTGCTGCAACCACTCTGGAAAAAAGCATAGAGGTTCCTCAAAAAGTTGAAAATAGAGCTACAACCTAGCAATTGCACTACTGGGTGTTTACCCTAAGGATACAAACGTAGTGATCCAAAGGGGCAGGTACACCTGAATGTTTATAGCAGCAATGCCCACAATAGTCAAACTATGGGAAGAACCTAGATGTCCATCAACAGATGAATGGATAAAGAAGAGGTGGTATATATACACAATGGAATATTATGCAGCCATCAAAAGAAATGAAATTTGCCATTTGTGACAATGTGCTGGAACTAGAGGGTATTATGCTTAGCGAAATAAGTCAATCGGAGAAAGACAACTATCATATGATCTCCCTGATATGAGGAAGTGGAGATGCAATGAGGGGTGTTTGGGGGGTAGGAAAAGAATAAATGAAACAAGATGGGATTGGGAGGGAGACAAACCATAAGAGACTCTTAATCTCGCAAAACAAACTGACGGTTGCCGGGGGGAGGAGGGTAGGGAGAGAGTGGTGGGGTTATAGACATTGGGGAGGGTATGTGCTATGGTAAGTGCTGTGAAGTGTGTAAACCTGGTGATTCACAGACCTGTACCCCTGGGGCTAATAATACATTATGTGTTTATAAAAAAATAAAAAAATTATTTTAAAAAAGTTGTCTTTTACCTGGTTCTGGAAACTACACAGTGTTTCTTGCACCAAATGAATGGTAAAATTACCATGAAAGGGGGTTGGAGATAAACATAAATACCTGGGAAATATTAGAACAAATATTTGAAATAAAGTTATGGGGAAAAAAATCCAGTCTTCACTTTTTATAATTAACAGTAAAGCCCATGATGATTGAAGAAAGTGTTGTTTTATCTATGCAATAAAAACAAGCAAGCAAAATATTTCTTCCTATAGAAATTACAGGGTTGTCTGGTAAATATCATGAGCAAAATTCCAATGTAATAGTTTGTGTCATCTTTGAGGCTAACAACATATTCAACTCCCCAAATTACTAGTAACACTTAGTATATGCATCATAGTTTTACCTTTCCTTTCTCTGGCTACATTCCAAGGCAACTGACATAGATGGTGTAGATGATTTTAGTTAAAAGACTAGAAGAAAATACACACTTGGATGCCTAAGAGCAATTGAAAAAAAAAAAAAGGTGTCAGGATAAATCTCTAAATCAGTAAAAATTGTGACTATTGTTGAGAATCTGTTCCCGAGGCTTTTTCCTGCCTTTTGAGTTTCAGTACTCTGAAATATAATCCACGTATCTCAAGTCTGCCATCACTCATCAATGAAAGAAAGGATTTCATAAATCTGTGTTAATTAACTACATTGTATTGAAACAAAAAACTTTCCATACATGTAAAAACCCAGAGTTGTTTTTTAAATAGTGGTGGTTGAGGTGTGCTGCTCTCACTGCCCTTTTATATCCATTTTTACCCCTTCCCCTTTTTTTCCATCAGGGTTATACCCTGATAACTGATTTCTTGTGAGTACCTGACAGAGAAAAGCTATGCCTACTGGGGTCTTACAATTGCTAGATAGTCTAATTAATTGTTAGGAGTCACCAATGATGAGCAAGAATGTTTTGGATGCCTGGGTAGCTCAGTGGGTTAAAGCCTCTGCCTTGGGCTCAGGTCATGATCCCAGGGTCCTGGGATCGAGCCCCGTATCGGGCTCTCCGCTCAGCAGGGAGCCTGCTTTCCCCTCTCTCTTTGCCTGTCTCTCTGCCTACTTGTGATCTCTCTGTCAAATAAATAAATAAAATTTAAAAAAAAAGAATGTTTTACTTATACCAGTTTGAAGAATACTTTGTGTATAAACTAAGCAATTTTTTCTGAATGCTTTATCTGACAGCTTGCATGCAATTTCAATACAGGGTCCTGCAGAGTGTTTAGGCGACTGAGGACCAGCTAAAGGCCCTTCATGGTTGGCATGCCCTGGGATCAAGACATGATGTGGGTAACAGTGTTCTGCCTTGTGTGGGCTTGCAATTCTTGCTTTCCCAAAACCGACTTATCCTTTATTTCCTCAGCATGCATGTACAAGATTCCAATCTGAGCCCTAGTAATAAGGTATTATTTCATAACTTGCTCTAGTTTCAAGTCAATCAAGAACTCTATTCATTCTTACTAGGTACCCTACATTTGCCTTAGTTCTGAAGGAGATTGGAAAACCCATTCCAACGTAAGTCTGACTTTAAAAAAAATCTATAGTCCAGTCTGGGGGAAAAGACCCTTATACAATACAATAGCTATAATTTTGTATATATTTTATTGATATTAATACTAATTGCTGAAAGTTGTTGAGTTTTTATGGACTCTGTGCTAAGTGCTCTACATACTGTGCCTTATTTACTCTTCCTTTTGACCTCTGAGGTAAGTTTCATGATTATCCCCATTTTATAGGTGAGCAACCAAGACTTGTAAGAACAAATCTGCTTGAAGTCATTTCAATAATAAACGCAAAGCAAAGGCCAGAACTAAGCCTCTCTGACTTCTCTGCCCATACCCAGAGACCGGCAGGAGCAAGACAGAAGGTGCTGAAGGAAAGAAAAGATTTCAAGTCCAATACTCAAGGTCAGAAACCATTGTTCAGCTAGAAGAGTCAAGGTCAGGGCCAGGCCAGTGTGAAGTGGGCCACAGTGATGAGCCATTTTGGTTAAAAAGACTTAACTCTTGAGGAAGCAGCACTGAGCCTGTCAGGAGGGTCGGCTGGCCCTTGAATGTGTGGAGAGGAGGGAGAGAGAGGCCAGGGGCAGGTAGGGTCTGACACACCAAGCTTAGCTTCTCAGGATCCCTGGGGTGTGGCCAATGTTATCCTGATTGAGTATTTCATGAGAACCTAATAGGCTGGAAGTTCACTCAACCAGTGAAACTGAGGGCTGTCATACTCCTAGATGGCAACCATTTAAGATCATGACTATATCTCTCTCAACTTTGCAGGTTTTTCAAAACAGAAGATAGACTATTCCAGGCCCTGGTAAAGTGGGACCATTTTCATAAACTGTTCTGGAGGAAAGTGCAATGGGGAATCATAGGGCTGTGAGTCAGTTTCTTCTTTCTTTATCATCACTGACCTGAGTACCTCAAACACTTGGTTACTCTCTCTTATACTGCATCAGAGCCATCTCAAAGGTTTAAATGCCTTTTATGTTGCAGAATCTTCTCTTGTCTCTAAACTTTCCTTTAGAAAGCTATAGCTAGCTTTACAAAGGAATATTCCCATCACTCTGAGGTTTTCACTTATTATATAAGGCAAAATTACTGAGATCATTTAGACTAATTCATTTAATCCATTAATCCCAGTGATGTTCCTTTAAGCATGTTCAGAGTTTGAGAAAATATTTGTTCATTGCAAGGGATTATTCCTTATCTCCTGTGCTTGTTTGTAGACTGTGCTCCAGAGACGCCAGGGCAGGTGGGATTCATGGGATAAGCTACTACAGTGGTACAGATCCTTGGTAGGAGGTCCAGAGTCAAAGATGCTTATCTCTGGGTGGCACTGACGATGGGAGACCTTTCATTAGACACAGCCAGAATTACTGCCAAATTCTGTAAAGCACTATAAGAGAGAGAGAGAGAGAGAGAGAGAAAGAGCGAGCACAACCCAGCCTAAGGAGTCAGGGGTATGCAGTCTATTCCTAGCCTACTGACTCAGTATCTGACTGGAGACAAGTGGCTTAACTGTACTCAGACTCTTCAACCTTAAAGGCAGATGAAAACAGCAATTAATATGTTTAATGCCTTAGGCATCTCATCTAATAAGCTAGTTTCTTTCCCACCTAGAGTAGTGAAGTGACTTGTTCGAGGTCAAGAGTTCGTTAATGCCCAGGATTCCTGTCTTACAGACCAGTGCCCTGTTTCCGGTACTGTCACCATGGCACCGCTGCCAGCCCTTGTCGAAGGAAATGTTTTGAAGCAGTGGAAATTTGATTTTGCTGAGTGTTCAACTCAGCATTTTACAGAGTTATAGACCAATGTTTCTTTTTAAGGCAAATGTTAAAAATACATAAGAAAGCTGTTTCAGGCCTGCAAGTAAGCTTTGTAAACTTGAATTTCGTTCTCTAGAAGTTGACTCGGATGGATTTGATGCAACCTCTTATTCTAACTCAAAAGAAAAATGGCTTCCAAATGGTAGTCTCCTGACACTCATGCTTCACACTGACCACAAGTTCCTAGGATTTCAAAGATCCCTTCAGCTCTGAAGCAGAGAACAGTGCCCTAAATATAAAAAGCTCACATTAGGTTCTCAAAGACCATTTGTCCATTTATCTATAAATCTCTTTGTAAGTCAAGTTTGTCTTGGTAGGTTTAGACTATAGCAATCAGTGTATTTCTACCAAGTAGGAGTATAAGTCTATCTTTTATATCTTTAAAATGAAGTACATTTTTCTCTTCTTTGCTGGCATAGGACCTAGCAGGCATCATTTTCTAAGAGTCTGATATTGCCTACATTAAAGATCTGTAGAGGAAGTTCACTCCTCCTCCTGGTAATCTCCACAAGCTGGGGGGCAACTTCTTGGCCACTCTGCTGTCCATACTGGCTACCTTGCCTCTGACTTGATAAAGAATCTGATCAGTAGCACTCTCAACACGCTTAGTCTTTCAGTTCTCAACACAATGCCTGGCCACTTCTTCAATTAATATTAAGCTCACAGGCACTTGCCATTGATAGCAATCCTTTGGCTACAGGCTTCACGTTTTCCAGTTTTTTCTCTGTAGTGAATGTGATCAGTTACGTCTACTCTCTGCTTCTTCCTTCATACTGAATCTTTTTTTATTTTTTACGATTTTATTTATGTATCTATTTGAAAGAGAGAGACAGAAGTAGCAAGAGAGAGCACCAGCAGGTGCAAGAGGGAGAAGCAGGCTCGCACTGAACGGGGAGCCCAATGGGGGCTTGATCCCAGGACCCTGAGATCATGACCTGAACTGAAGGCAGACACCTTACCCACTGAGCCACCCAGGAACCCCCTTCATACAGAATCTTAATTGTTTCCCGGTCATCACTTCTGTATCTTCCAGGGAATTGATTTCTTGCCTTACCCCTGCCACCCCAGTTTCAAGAATGGGACTCGAAATATATTCAAACTTTCCAGAAATAGGGGTGGACATAAAGCACAGAAATATGAGCCAAGTAACTACATTATAGGGTAGCTCAAGCTCAAGTTGAGCATCTGCATGACTACTGGCAACATCTAGACTGATAAAATTAACATCGTCTTTCTCTAGAGAGGCTTTTGATTGAAAGTTCTTAAGAAGAGGCTGCTATATACAGTTCTTAGTCTGTCTGTGAGCTTTCATGGGGAATTCAAAGGATTTTTTTTTACCTTCAGGTAAGTCACTTTGCTCAAATAGGTTTATATTTCTTATCTGTGGAGTAAAGAAGATGAAAAGTAAACTATTTGACTGTATGTGGTGTGAGGTTAGCAAGAGGAATTGTACTATAGATTCTGATACACCTTAAAAGGTAAGAGTTCCTATATCTTAAAATTGCTGGAATTTTCCCAGATACTGTGTCCATTAGATTGAAGAAGATGTAAAAAAAATTAGTCATAGAAAACAAAATAATAAATAAGAAGAGAAAGAGAGAAAAAAAGAGAGAAAAAATTGTATATATACAGGAAAATTATTAGTAGTAAAATTATCAGAGAAGTGCAATAATATTTTATTTGTTTTGTTTTGTTGCATGTTTGCTGGAATAGCATTTAAATGTTAAATAAATGGAACAAAAAATAAATATATAGGATAAAATTTGATAATAGTAACTGGCTCCCGCCCCCCACACACCCCCAACACACAGTATTTCCCTCATCCCCTTGGTCCTTCATCCCTTCAAGTAGTTAGATTTATCTATAGATTTTTTTTTTTTTTTAAATCTCTGGGAAGGAATGTAAAAACAAAAGGAGTGTTCTTTCTGCCTCTTTCTGGCTTTTGAGTTTCAAAACACTCAAGAGCTCAATGAATGGCAAGGACTCATGATGTGAATAAAATATTTTAGATAAGACCTCAGGAGTCAGAGCAAATATTCCTCACCCCACCCTGGCTCTCAGACTAATGACAAACAAAATCCTCAGGTTGAAAGGGGAAATGAACATCAGAGATAAGCTATGAGACAAGCTGGGGTTTTTTAAAACATGGCTCCAAAATTCTTTGATGCTCTCCTCCCATTGAGAAGTAGGGGTCTAGGTCCCCTTACCTTGAATCTGCATGGGCTCTTGATTTCTACAACTAAGAGAGTCTGGCAGAAGTAAATTGTGTGACTTCTAAGGGTGGGCCATAAAAGGTAATGCAGCGTTTACCTTATTTTGTAGAACAAGGGCTCTCAGTGCCAGAAACTGCCAGGTAAGAATCATGGCTACCCTGAGGCCACCACACCCTGAGGAAGCCAAGCAACATAGAAAGGCCATAGTAGGAGCTACAGTTAGCAATCCTAGTCTTCAAGCTCTCCCCACCCAGGCTCCAGACGAGTGAGTGAATGCATCTACAGACGATTCCAGGCCACAGCCACCAGGATCCCCAGCTGGGGACCAGACATCGCAGAACAGAGCCAGCATACCTGCTGTGCCCTGTCTAAATTCTCAACCCATCAAATTCTATGAGATAATAAGAAGTTATTAAACTGCTAAATTTTAAGCTGATTTACTGTGAAGCAATAGTAGCTGGAACAGAGGAAATTGTTTCTCTGTCTCTGAACAATTTCTCATACCCTAAGGCTCTCAGATGTGCCCGTAGAATCTGGGAACAAAAGAGACTTGTGTCCATCTCTAGGGTATGGCCCCAGGAAGACAAAAGTCTCTAGTCAAGAGACACTGCCCGGTGTCCAGGCACAAAAGGCCAGAGACAGGATCACAGAGTTGCCGTGGTTTCTGTGGCACAGGTTCCCTAGAGGGACCTCTATATAACCCCAAGTAACATGGAGGTAAGAGAGAAAACTGCTAGACATTTCAGAGTCTGAGGATGGGCTCCAAAGGGGCCTGGGTACCTTTGTACTGGGTTAGCCCTGCAAAGCCTATACACAATTCAGAAGTAAAGAGGTAGCGCTTAAGTGACAGACCAATTTTTTGTCACCCTGTAGGATGGAGGTATAAGACAGAAATTATGTTAAAATAGAGCAAATTTAAGAAAATAACCTTTTTCATACTCCCAAGTGTGTGTACACCTTGTGCCTGCAGGATCATCTTATTGTTCCACATCTACTTCAGGTTCATCTTCCAATGTCACCAATTGCTTGACCACTAATATTATGAGTACGCTGATCAAGTATATTCAACGATCCAACATTGCCAATTTATTCCTAACTCCTTGGCATAAACTTCTATCACCATGTGGCCCTCCTTCCACAAGCAGCCCATTCCATAATACTGTCTACTAAAACCTCGGTACCATTAAACTCTTCTGAACTCCCCCACAGGCCATATTCTTTCTAACTTCCATGCTTTCTCATGTACTATTACTCTCCCTTTCTAGACTGTCCTTCCTCCTTTTCCACAACCAGATCATGTACTCCTGATTCTTCCAATAAAATCCTCTCATCTGTCAACATCCAGCACCAAAGTTACCTTATTTGTGTAAGTTTTGCCATTATGCCCAGGCTACACAGAGTTAGCCATTCCCTTTTTTAGTGAGGCCCATAGCATTTTTTTCATGCTTTGGTTCTAACACTCCTCATAAGAGTATTGTAATTATTTATATCCCTCTCTCTTAGAGTTCTGAGCTTCCTAAGAGCAATGTCTTTCTCAAGTGTGGTGTGGTGATTGCTAAACCACTAGCCCCCAGGGAACGACCTCTCCATATCTATCCTCTTGTGTGGTTCTTCCACATTGACTCTAAGCTTGGCTATAGGATTTGTTTGGGGTAATGGAACACTGGTAAACGTGATTCATGCAGAGGCTTTAAATATGCTTAGAAAGCGAAGCTTGCTTTTCCTCTCAAAGATGTCCAGGCTAACATGCTCGGAACATGGCTCAGCAAATAGCCAGCACCAACCACCGGACTCATGAGAGAAGCCCTTTAGTACTGGCCAGCTTCCACGTGACTTGAAAACTGACCGTGAACCTCTGAGGGAGCCTAGCTGTGCCTTGAGGAGAAGAGATAGCCATCTCATCTTACCCTGTTCAAATTGCTAACACACAGAATGCTTTTGTCTTAAGCCACCAGATTTGGAGGGTGTTTGCTATATACTGAAATTTATAGTTGATCAATCGCTCTAATAAACAGAGCATCTTAGTGGCCTAATGCCATGAAACTTATTTCTGGCTTAATCACATTCCACTGTCAATGACAGGGACAGGAAGAATCTCTGTACCACGCAGCCGTACAGGAACGCAGGCTCCTGTGTTCTCGTGATTCCTCTCTCTCTATTCCAGGTCCTTTGAGTCCTCTTCATTTATGTGGCAGATGGAAAGAGAGAGAGGTGAGAATCACACATGGGATGTGTTTATGGGGAAGGTCTAAAAGAGGCACATGACACTTCCACTTACATTCTGTTGGCATGAACATGGTAGAGGAGACTGGAAAATGCAGTCTAGCTGTGTGCCCCAAAAGAAGAGGAGAACACAGATACTGGTAAGGATGAATGCTTACTGCCATAGGCAGAAATGTCTTATTCTACTTTGTATGTTCCTCAGTGCCTAGCACAACACCTGGCTAATAATAAATACTTCATAATTACTTATGGAATGAATGAATGAAATATTCAGTGATGCTTAGTGCCTTATTTAGAATAAGATCTGAGAATTATGCATGAAGGAACATCTGTCTCATCCAGACTCCTAAATCTTTGAAGAACTAATTTTATGACCGAGTACTCACCAATTTAAAAACCAAGCCAAGAAACAGATACTGATGTTGTATTGTGGCTGAGTTCCTATCACTGAGATGATGACATAATAGTATTTTCTTGTCCTGGAGCTTGTGAGGATATCAAATCTAAAAGAACACACTGAAAGTATGTTTAAAGTTAAGTCTCTGATTCCCGAAGTCTGCATGTGTGTATATAATATTAGTATACTATTCAACCAAGCTACCAGTAACTTGAGCACTTTTAATGAAATATGTTACAAGTAATACAGTTAGAAAATTCACACAATCTAATTTTCACTGCAATGTATGATACTACATAAGCACACTGAATTGAAAAGCCAAAAGTTCTTGAGTTCCAGTCTTCATTAAGTTCCTTTAGTTTCCTACCAGCTATAAAAATCTAGAATTCTTTAATTCGTCCTTATAAAGTGTATGTTGAGGCATCCTTCATTTCTCTCTATCCACAAGTGAAAACGAATATAGACCAAGCTTCTTTATTCAAATTCTAAAGAATAGTCTCTTTCTTATTTAATTTTACATGATAAATGAGAATATGAGTCAACAAACTGTAAGGTATAATTTCTGAACAGCAAGCATTCAGGTAGAGAAGATTAAGTGGATTCCAAGCAGCATTTAACAGAGAGTCAGGGCAACTACTCAGCCATGGGGTAGGACACAAGGGGTAACAAGTAATCTTCCTTTTCTCTTTAATATCATCTTCAATGTTTGTCAATTATGATTGATTAATGCATTTTAAGGCATGACCTTTCCAAGCATTCTATTTCGAAATACACAAAATATGGTTTGAGCTAATTATTATCATGTTGGCCTGACAGAGCATTCTTAGATTATCAAGCCCAGCAGTAAGAGCTTTAGAGAAAGGGATAGCAAATTGGAAAGTTTTAGCGAAGAACAGTGGCGGGGGTCTGCCAGTTAAGTTGGGACCCTGAAGAGCCACCAGAGTGCAGACAGAAGACGCTGGGCACCAGAAGGTGGCGCCAGAAGCCTCCATCCCCCAGAGGAAATTAACACTAAGGACCATTGTGGCAAATAGAAAGACCACACAGATCACAGGTAACCTGATTGGGCAAGTAAGTAGAAGGCAGGATAGGGAAGTGATGTTCTTGGTTATGAAGAAGGCACTGTGGAATAGAGACCAGAAAAGAAACAAAGAATGGAACAAGGATGAGTGGGAGTGGCTAGTCATTGGTTCACTTGCTCATTAGTGAATATCCAAAACTTTTCTCTTCAGTATTGCCCTTCAGCTGTTCTAAGGTATACTCTCTCAGCTTAATTTCAGCCTGTACCTATGATATTAACTTGGGGGAAAGTAACCCAGGTAATTCAAAGAAAAGAATAATGTACAGCATGGATATGCAGTTTGCATAAAGCTTTTACCTTTGATGGGCTACTTTGATGCTATTAGGGACAGTGATAATCCACTCTTAGAAACATTTGATATTAGGAACTGTTTTCAAAATACTGGTATCACTCTGAAATGACTGTCCATCCCTCATTTCCTCACTACTCAATTTCCTTTCAAAAGAACTCTACAAAAAAAGATTAATGGTACATTGTTCTTCTATAATTCTCTGGTTACTCTCACAGAGTCAGGGTAAATTGGAAGAGAAGAAATGCAAACCAGCTTGAGGCAGCACTGCCCAATTTGATCAAAATGAAATGTAACCATCGTGGGTTCGAGTTTGGTGGTCCAAAACATTGGAATGTTTCAAAGACATCTAAAATGCAATGCCAGTGTTGTTTTATTTGGTTTGGGGTTTGCTATCCCTTTATGTTAAACAGGAGTTCGGAAAAATTGCACAAAAGACTCACTGTCTATTTTCATGGATGCCTACATAGTAAGTAGCCAGTGTTACTGATAAAGGAAAACATCAATAGACGTGGACAAAGTCTCCACTCACCTACCTCACGGGCTTAGAGGAGGCTGAGAATGAATCACACCTGATCTTTATTTAGCACGCCCCCTCACAGTAGCAATTCTGTCTGAGGAGCTAGATTCTGATTCTTCAGCCTGCACTTACAACAGACACTCACCTGGCTTCTCCTTCAACGACCCACGGAGTACCTCTGTTGAGTCCTTTGTGCATCAGGGTGGCTCTCTTTGAAGCTGGACCAAGGGATGACTTGAACACCATCCAGATCTTCTTAAGGAAGATACAGGTACGACCGCCTGTCTTTGAACTCTGGAAAAATACTATACTATACACCAAGTTTGGAGGAGGGGAGGTTAAGTTCAGAATCCAGAATGGCAAATTACACCTTTGTGAGTCACCAAAACATACTCTTCCAATATATTCGCTTAAAAGGTTTTATTTTGTTTGTTTAGCCCAGATAGCAACATGCAGTCTTGTCAGTCAAGACCGACTTCAAACTGCCTGCGCCCGTTAGAAACGTTTCATTAATAACATGTGTTTACCATTGAGAGAAGTAGACTTCGTGTGCTAAGATTTTGTTTGTCAGTCATTCATTGGAACCCCACTGTTAATAGCATACAATGGTTTGTGGTTATGCCACAATTTAACCCAGGTTTAAAAATACAAACTAGAGCCCCGGTGGTCTAGAAGGAACAGGGAATGAGTGAAGGTATTGGCTCAACCTGCTTTGTGGGCTGGTGGCTTGGAATGCTTTACAAACTAATCAAATTTATTGACTATGATCCTGAGGAAAAAAATATCACATGCTGGGGTGTGCATCCTGGTTTGACTGCAGTTTGGTGAGGTTCTGAATGTCTGAAGGGGGAAACAAGGCAACTATTTGGCATTCCTTTCCCCAAAGACAAATTAGAAACAGATATCACAAAATAGGAGATTCTTTTTTCAACAGTCTAATAAGAAAAAGAGATTTTCTTTTTGAGGTTTAATTTCACTGTATGTTGAGGATAAGTAAACGGAATTAATATTGCACTAGGCTGAATGGGCAGCGAAAATTCTTTTAATTCAGTAGTTTGAACAGCAAGTGTTCTAAATGCAACACATGAAAAGGAGTCAATTTTGCTGGTAATATCAGCTTACCTTCATAGGGCTGCCTGAAAGTTAGCTGGGGTTAAACACCGCTAACGGCACATACACTTAACGCAGATACATCATCAGAGGGAAAAAATTTACATTTCGTACAGATCTGTGTGCAAAATGTTCATTTAGAATACAATGAAATGTAGCTGTCTCAGTAACAGATAGAAAGGGTCTTTGTATTTAATAAACCACCTCAGTTCTGTGGGAGTGAGCTGAACAATAAGTAGTTGCTCTAACATGTTTATGAAATCTCATAGTCATGGAAATTACACTGTGATCCTAAACATTTGTGAAATCTTATATCATATGTGCCTAAAACCAATTTTCCAGTTGCTTACAGTGTATGCTTTAAAAAATATTTGTATTTCAAAATAAAACAAGATCACATTTAGAGAAAATGTAACCCATAAAAAAATTGCCTTAGCCTGTCCTTAAGTTATCTCTTTACACATTCCTAGAGAAGAGATTTGATACTTTAAAACTTTTTAACAGTTTGAGGTTTCTATTCCTTTCTTTTCATCATTTTTTTTTTTTTTTAAGAAAAAGAACACACCTAGAGAGAAAAATTTACTACTAGAAGAGCCATCTTCCAAGGACGGAGAACTTAGAAAATGAAGACTAAGAGACAACATCTGTTAAATGAACACTTTCTGTTTTCAAAAGTTAAAGCTGACATTCCCTTAGTCCATGAGTATAAATCGTGCATGTGTTCCCCACGCAGCAAAATGCCAGGGACAATGAAGGACACAGAGTTGAATAAAACTGGATCTATCTTTGAGGAGCTGGTGTTTTGCCAAAGTACACAAACACCCAGAGGTCTTAAATCCTTCAGTATCTGAAGGAGTAGCATTTCGATCTCATTTTACTAATCTATGATTATTGGAGGTTTTTCCTGTGACACTTTTTTAAAAATTTTTTATTTCTTTTCAGCGTAACAGTATTCATTGTTTTTGCTCCACACCAAGTGCTCCATGCAATCTGTGCCCTCCCTAATACCCACCACCTGGTTCCCCCAACCTCCCACCCCCCGCCCCTTCAAAACCCTCAGGTTGTTTTTCAGAGTCCATAGTCTCTCATGGTTCACCTCCCCTTCCAATTTCCCTCAACTCCCTTCTCCTCTCCATCTACCCATGTCCTCCATATTATTTGTTATGCTCCACAAATAAGTGAAACCATATGATACTTGTGACACTTTTATTTGTTTGTTTGTACCAGGACTTTGTATATGACAAAATTTCCCTACAATTGATTTGATGGAAACACAAAAAGTACACAAATGATATTTAGTGTAATTGGCCCTTTCTTCAGGGAATGGGGACAGGCAGCACACATAGATGGTAAACCTGAGGCTTGCCAAATGATCCTTGATATCCAGACTGAAGGAAACAATTCTAGAAACTATGTCCTCTGCTTAAACTCTGACCAGACCCGTAATACAGTCGGCTTTAATTCTAAATTCTAGCTGGGCCACTATAAAACAGCATTTTGAGGTTGTAAAATGTTTAATAATATGACAAGAATTTATTTTGTCTTATGAGGAAAATAATAATTTCACCAAATCACTTTACAGCCAGGATTTTTTTTTAATATGCCTTATTTACAAGATTTCACATAGTAAATTCCATTTTTCCAGGGAATATGTCCATTAATTTATGTTATTGCATAGAGAGCTATAATTTGCCTTGTTTATTTGTTTTTTTCCAACATGAATCTTATGTTGGATTTGAACCAATTCTAGACACTAAAATAATACTATAATGCTATTTCATGTACTGATTTTCCTTAACTAAAAATATCTGATTACAGAATCTTCCAACTTAGGTCCTAAGAAGAGTCTTAGAGGTAAATTTTTGGACTTTCACTGCCATTCTCACTGTGCTGTCAAAAATTGAAATTGATTTTCTGACTTATTATTTTCCAAAGACTGACACTTTGCTGAAGGAGCTGTGGCTAATATCAACTTGAGTGAAAACTATACAGTACCCTTACTGTTCTAATCATCTTCGTTAAGATTTTCATTGTTTAAATCTTCAGATGGGAGTTCTTGGACAGTAGTATGATTTCAAAAACCTCCCCTTTATTCTCATGACCCCTAGGAATAGCTACTGCTTTTCCAACATAATGACTGGAAAGAGCAAATTGCAAAAAGATATTGAGTGATTTTTGGGAGTTTGATACACAGCCTAATAATTCTGTGAATCCTAATCCCAATTCTACACATGGAATCAAACCACTTCTTTTCAAGGCTTAGTACAGTATCATTCTTGCCTTATAGTTTTGTCTAATTAAAATTAAGAACTTCTGTTCATCAAAAGATAACATTAAGAGACTAAGAGGGCAACTCATAGAGTGGATAAAGATATTCACAATATATCTATCACAAAGGACTTTTATCTGGAGCATAAAAAGAACTCCTACAAATCATATAAAGGAATATATAAAGAACTCCTACAAAGCATATAAAGAAGTCCTACAAATCAATAAGAGAAATGCAGACAACTTAATAGAGAAACGGACTAAAAGACTTAAAGAGGTACTTCATAAAAGAGGATATCCAAATGGCCAATAAACATATGGAAATATCCTCAAGTTCATTAGTTGTCAAGAAAATGCTGATTCAACCACAATACAATGCTATTAAGCCTCAACCAGACTGGCTAAAACAGTAAAGATAAAAAATTCCAAGTATTGGCAAAGATGTGAAGCAACTTGAATCTTTATCCACTGCTGGTAGTAGTGAGAATTGGTGTATTGGCTTTGTAAAATTGTTTGGTGGTATCGGTTAATTATTTTGGATTTACCAAGTATCGGTTAATTATTTTTATTTAGGTTAAAATAAAATATATAATACACGTGTGTGTGTGTATATATATATATATTTAACAAAAATACATACTTGGATTTACCAAAAGATTTAACTGGAATGTTCATAGCAACACTATTCATAATGTTCCCAAACCAAACTGGATACTATCCAGATGTCTATCAGCAGTAGAGTATACAAATAAATTGTGGCATCTTTATTCATTGGAATTTTATACAGTAGTGAGAATGAATGGTCTGCAAGTATATGCAACAATAGGGTAAATCTTGCAAAACAATATTCAGCAAAGGAAATCAGACCAAAAAAAAGAGCACGTACTGTATGATTCCATTAGTTAATCTTATGACAAAAGGAACATCTGAGGGGTTCCACGGTTTGGTTCTAATGGCTTGTTTTTGATCTAGGTTCTAATTTCAAAAGTCTTCTCAGTTTGTGAAAAATCATCAAGAATACACTTAAGATAAATACACATTTCAATATATATATTGTATCAATAAGAAATTTTAAAAATAGCTTTTTCTCTTCAGTTTACATTGCTTAGGAAAAGAGTTGTGATCTATCTCCCGTACAATCAAAGTAATAATCATGAAAGACGAGCCTACTAGCTGACAAAATTAAACATACGGATGCCCAGTTCATTTCCTTTTTAAACATCTCCCTTCCTTCCTTCCTTCCTTTTTCCTTCCTTCTGTCCTTCCTTCCTTCCTCCCCCCCTTTCATTCTTTCCTTCCTTCCTTCCTTCCTTCCCTCCTTTTATTTATTTATTTATTTATTTATTTATTTATTTATTAAAAGAGCTACATTAAACAAATTTTGTCTAATTCTGGGAAGGAATATTGTGCCAATTTATTCACCTAGATTAGTATAATAAGTCATTCATAGACTAGCTGTCCTTTCAAACCAGGAAGGAAGTGAAGGTTAATGCCTGTGGTGAGGATTATAACAAAAGAGGAAGGAGAGCTGGTGTGGATATTTTCTGCCTGTCTCCACAGCTTTATAGGGAGACAAGGAGAACATCCTTGTCCCATAAAGAGTCCTTAACACATGAACACAGGGAATCTACCAAATTAATGATTTCTTTCTCAGTGGACCTCCTTAATCTGCACAAAGATGAGTAGTAATTTGTTTTACTGAAAGGCAAGCCATGAATATTAGAAAATGAATGGACTTCTTTTCAAGGTTTCAAACAGAAGTAGCAGCAAAACAAATTAGGTAGAGCATCTACTACCCTATCATTATTTAACTGACAACTGGGGTCCTGGGGGGTATCCCAAATAGCTGAGTCTAGTGTCCTCAACCACATTACAGAGAAAGGCATTCATACATCCTTAATCCAGGAAAGCGCAAGACATAACATCATCAAGACAAAGTCAGTTTGGCCCGATTAGAGAATTCCAGCTACCTATAAAAGTCTTTATCCACAAACTCTTCTCACTTAACCCTTTTCTGGATAAATAGAGACCTGTATGTATATCCAAAAAAAAAAAAAAAAAAGATTTATTGATTGCTTTTACAAAATTACATTGAAAACCAGAAAAATACAAAGTATCTCTGATATTTCCTCTAGTCCAAAATATTGGCAAAACCTTTGCAAAATTTCCACCAAAACCTTGTCACCTAAAATTTTACTAAGCTATTTCTAAATATAGGTAAGAGCTATTTAAAAAAACCTTAAATTTGCAGTGATTTAATCTAGTGGAAGTTTATTTGCAATTATTTGAAATGTCGGTGTTATCCCTAAGGATAGGAGGGGATTTTCCTCCACATGGTGAGTCAGAGACGCAGACTCCTTCCATCTTTCTGTCTGCCACCCCTGGGATCTTAACAGGTTCATCTGCACTGAGTTGGAGGAAAGGAAAAAATGTAGAAGGCATACTTGCTCCTTGAAAACCCGACCCTGAAACAACTTCTTTTCATATTCCACCATTGAAAACTAATTGTGTGGCTGCCTCAAGATGCAAGGAGCAGGTTTGGGAAACTAGCCTTGGCGAATCAGCCACCTCTGAGCCACATGCCTTAGCATGGAAGGAGAAATGTGGGTTCTGCTCAACACGCCACCATCTGTGCCACAATTGTCTTCACCTCCATCAGTAGTGAACTTTACAACTAAACAAGGTGATGAATAATTTGAGGCTTGATATTTCACTTAAATATGGCAGGGGAAGAGAATTAGGGAAGGGTAGGAGTTAGAATTGGAGATTTGAGGCTGATCATGATTTTTTTCCCTCTGCTTATGAAATAGTCATTAGGAAACAAAGGCTGATCATGATTTTTTTTCACTCTGCTTATGAAATAGTCATTATGAAATATTGTCATTACGAAATAGCAACACACTCATTGATTCATTGACCAAACAAGTACATATAGGACACCTCTTAAATTTTAGACTTAATCTCTGTAGATATAGGAATGAACAAAACAAAATGCCTGACTCTATGAAGCATACATACATTTTAATGGAAGAGTCAAAAAATAAGCAAATACGCAGAAAGATATATTAATATCACACAGATGGGGCGCCTGGGTGGCTCAGTGGGTTAAAGCCTCTGCCTTCGGCTCGGGTCATGATCCCAGGGTCCTGGGATCAAGCCCCACATCGGGCTCTCTGCTCAGCGGGGAGCCTGCTTCCTCCTCTCTCTCTGCCTGCCTCTCTGCCTACTTGTGGTCTCTGCCTGTCAAATAAATAAATAAAATCTTTAAAAAAAAAATCACACAGAGATGAGAGCTGTGAGTAAAAGGAGGGAGGAAGACGTGATTGCAAATAATAGAAGTCATGTATTCAAATGAAGTGAAGGAATAACTCATTAGGATACCTAGGGAAAAAGTAAGGTCCTTAGGCAAAAGCAAGCCTTACCTTTCCAGAGAAGAGTGGAGTAGCTGATTACAACTTGGCAGTGCTAGACTGGCCAGTTCACGAGATGGATACAGGGCTGCTGAGGAAAGAAGCAGTGGAGAGTGGAAACAGATAGGACTTAACAGAAAAATCATGGAAAAAGAGATGATTCAAAACTGAAGTCTGCCACTCACAGCTGGTATTAGTTTTAGCAAATCATTAACATATTTGGCCTCTGATTTTTCTCATTTGCAAAATGAGGAGACCTTTCTCTTTAAATGTTTATAAGGTTTACATGAGGTAATATACATAAATCACTACTGTTACACAGTACATTGCAAACATTCAATAAATATTAATTACTCCTCTTTATACCTCGTCATGGGGGTGGCAAATGGAAAATGATCTCTTTCCTTTTTCCATTCCTTCTCAAACTGCAACTTTCATGCCTTGTCCATCTCATGAGTTCTAACATCTTTTTCTCATCTCAGAGAACTGGCTTTGCTTCACAATGATGAGGAGGAGAGAGTGACCAGTCATTCTAAAAGGAGAAAGACCTTGATAGAGTCATCCACCCATCAGTGATCCCTTCCTTAATCACTCATGCCATGTTTATACATTCAAGGATTTGGTTGGGAGAGGCCAGAAGTTCATGGCTATGCAGCACAGTTTGAAGGTAAAAATTCTAAGTAAGACTTTTCCCTATTTTATTCTGTCTGTGCTCATTATTCATTCATTTAATTTAAGCTCTGGGGCAAGCTGCTGTCTTTTGGGAAAACTGTTGAGGAAAGATGAGATCAGTGGCTTTGTTGGTTTTTTCCTTCTCAGACACCCCTTTTTGGATTCTCCATCTACCTCGCGACTTGACCATGGCCAAGACAGTTACGCATTCCTTGGTATACCAGTTTGGTTTGCTTTAGCACAAATACATAATTTATAAGCCCTAGTGTGCTTCCATTGGAACAAGTCTGTATTAGTCTACAAACTACAATCTGAATTACTTTGTGCACATTGCTTTATGTGCCATTTTGAGGTACATTCTTTCAGAATGCATGTATCATTACAGTGTATGCATGTACTTCTGAATTTGTCACTTGACAGTGATATCTTCAAATCATGCCTCCCTCTCTAGTAAGTCCTCAGAAACGTGAGGAAAAAAACTCAATACTTCCTACCTTTGGAGAAGCACCTAGTCACTCTCAAGAGTGCAAAACACCACAGGTTCTTAAATACTTAACTTATGTGAACTTCTAATCACCTACACCCTAGAGTCCTGGTCGTAATCCCTTTTTCAAAGAGGTGGTGGCTTTATCATATGAGTTGTGCTTTGAGAACTATTTATAGAGCTCTTTTGACTAGAGCTTGGAGTCATGTCAGGTCTTCCTTTTCCCTCGGACCTACCTGTTCTATCACCAGGTCTAGTATACTCAGACACTGAGAAATGTTTTAGTAATTTCATTTTTTAAAACACTCACCAATTGATGGGCGCCTGGGTGGCTCAGTGGGTGTTAAGCCGCTGCCTTCAGCTCAGGTCATGGTCTCAGGGTCCTGGGATCGAGTCTCGCATCGGGCTCTCTGCTCAGCGGGGAGCCTGCTTCCTCCTCTCTCTCTCTCTGTCTGCCTCTCTGCCTACCTGTGATCTCTCTCTGTTGGATAAATAAATAAAATCTTTAAAACAACAACAACAACAACAAAAACACTCACCAATTGAAACACCAGATTGTAATCTCATGATCTCAGTGAGACAAACAGAATATCCAAGAGTGTCATCATAATGGGGTTATTTGGATTTTGAAAATTTAAAAGAGTGCTAGAGTATCTCTGGCCTCTGTAACAGCAAGAGCCCATATTCTCTCTCATAAAAAAGGGAAGCTGTTTCCTAGACAACAGGTTATACTCTCATAGCCTGGAAAACCCTGCCCAATTGCCTTCCTCTCTCTCGTCTGACAGCTCCCTTCAAGTTTTGCTGCTTCTCTCAGCATCTCGCTTCAAGTAAATCCTGCAAAGATGTTTTCAGGAACATCTGCACTCTCTCATGCGGGAAGACAAGCAGAGCGGATATCCTGCAGAAGGAAATACCAGTAAACACTAAAACACCAGGAAAGACATTTGTTGAGGTATCTGCAGACACTTCTCAGGACTAAATAAGTCCACAAATATGCCCTACTTCATGTAGCGAGCTATTGAAACTCTGTAAATGCCGCAGAAAACTTCTGTATTGCTTTTTAGATCTCTAAATGCCAACTTCTGATGTGCTGAGGCAGGGCCTAGATTTCATGGTGCAAATAAAAAATAAACATTTGCACCAACTTTTCTTTCCAAAAACACCTTTAGATTCCTCATGAATCTTGGATTGTAGTACAGTTGACTAAGAAGGCACTGTGCCTTGTACTTATAAGGTATTTAATAAATACCCACTAAAATCAATGAATTTTAGAATTAGAAGTTTCCTTAGAGACTGTCTAGCCTAGGCACATAGTTCCTTTAATAAAGTGGGCCACCCAAATCTTAATATTCTTTAACCAAGGAGCCTACTTATTACATTTGAATTTCTACAAAATACCCCAGGAAATATATGGATTTGTTCAAAAAGAACTCAAAGTATAATCTCTTGATCCTAAGCTTAACTCATTGAACTAAAATTAGAATATTTCAGTATAATTTTTGGTAAATGACTTGAGTTTTATCAGAACATCCTCAAATCAATGTAAAAATAATATTAAATGCTCAATATATTTTCTGCGTTCTGGCATCTGTAAAGAAAATAATGAATGAAATGCACACTCATTATAAAAACTGTGTAAAATATCAAAGCCTATAAAGAGGACAATAAAATAAATTATTGTAGCCCTGCAGCAGAGACACACATTGCTAATATTCCCATATCTTCACATTGTCTCCTTTCTCTGCATTTTTTAAATAATTGAGGTCTCTTTATATTCTTTATTTTGCTTAGTTAATGTTTTAGCATCAGCACTGTCCTACTCTGGTACTCAGCCTCCAGTGTCCCTCAGTGACCTCTACCTACCAGTACTCACATTTTTGGATAGCCGCCTCTCATATTGATCTAAGATTGATCTGTGTGATCAATAGCATATAACAGAAGTGACAGGTTAGGTTATATAAGATTTTAGCTTTCATATTGATTGTGACCGAGTGTTCTTTCCCTCTCTTGCTCTCTTTCTGTCCACCCCTGCCCCTTCACCCCCCAGGGAAGCAGCTGCCATATTGTGAGCTGTCTTATGACAGAGCCCACTGAAGCCTCTAGCCAACTGCCAGAAAGCCTCTAATAACCATGTGCATGAGCTTGGAAATGGCTTTTCCAGCTCCAGTCAACCCTTAAGAAGACTATAGGCCTGGCCAAGAGCCCAACTTCAATCTTGAGCCAGAACCACCAGATAAGCCACTCTCAGATTCCCAGTCCTGAGAAACTGGGTGAGATAATACATGTTTGTTGTTTTAAGATAATATGTTTTGGTGTAATTTGTTGTATAGCAAGATAAAATTAATGCATCCACATTTTTAAAGATTCTTCCAGAAAACTATTTTTAGTTGTTGCCTAAGAGTCTTACAGATTTATCATGGTTTATTTTACAACCCTATTATTGGATTTTCAGGTTAATCTCAATTTTTTGCACCTTTATGATGGCAGCATATATCTTTTTACACATTGTCTATATCTGTGATTAGTTTCTTAGAACAGACTCCTAGCAGTAAATTATTAAATAAAAATATTAATACTTTCAAGTATTTTTTTTAATATTTTATTTATTTGACAGAGAGAAATCACAACTAGGCAGAGAGACAGGCAGAGAGAGAGGAGGAAGCAGGCTCCCTGCAGAGCAGAGAGCCTGATTTGGGGCTCGATCCCAGGACCCTGAGATCATGACCTGAGCCGAAGGCAGAGGCTTTAACCCACTGAGCCACCCAGGCACCCCTACTTTCAAGGATTTTGATATTTATATATTGTTCTCCAAATTTATTGTGCTAATGAATAGCCCCATCAATTTAAATTTTTTAAAAAGATTTTATTTATTTATTTGAAAGAGAGAGAGAGAGAATGAGAGAGAGCCTGAGAGGAGAAAGGGCAGCTGAAGAAGCAGACTCTCTGCCTAGCACGGAGCCCAACGTGGGACTTGATCCTGGGACTCCAGGACCAGCCCTGAGCCAAAGGCATTCGCTTAACCAACTGAGCCACCCAGGCATGCCCCCCCCCCAACAATTTAAATTTTGACTCACAAAAGGCAAGTCTGTGACATGACTGAACTGTATCTGTTACAGCACCAGATGTTCTTGATGTACACTGCTCTCTATTTGATTGCCTTTTATTTTAAGTACTATTCCAGAGAATTTGATTTTTTTTTAAAGATTTTATTTATTTATTTGATACAGAGAGAGAGAGTGCACAAGTAGGCAGAGAGGCAGGCAGAGAAGGGTGGGGGGGAAGCAGGCTCCCTGCTGAGCAGAGAGCCCGACGTGTGGCTCGATCCCAGGACCCGGAGATCATGACCTGGGCCAAAGGCAGAGGCTTAACCCACTGAGCCACCCAGGCACCCCGAGAATTTGATTTTAATATCCATTTACTTATTGGTTATATCTGATGACTCAACCATCCAATGCAAACACATTTGCTTTCCCTCCATACTTATTCTCTTTCTGTTTTGTTGGGGGTTTTTTGTTTTGTTTTTGTTTTTGTTTTTTTTTCTCATTCCAGGGAATAGTTCTACCATACTCATAGTCTACCAATCCAGAAACCCAAGAGTCATCTTAGAACTCTTCCATCTCACCCCTCACATGCACTCTACCCCTCATCTTTAAGGGGTACATTCCTTTCCCCTTTATAGCCCCACTGCTGCTGCCTTAGTGCAAATCTTGTTCAGTTTCCAAGATTGTCTCTTTATCTTGATTTTCAATCTTCTCTTTTTTTTTTTTTTTTAATTTTCAATCTTCTCTTAACCATGGCTCTCTGTCACCATAATGGATTTGTTACTCTTGGAAACACTAATAATAATTTGATTTTATTCTGCTATAATCCCTTATTTTTATCTTCTACTTCTATGACCATATTACTGAACACCGTGATGCTGGTATTTTTTAAACAAAGACTATGACTGTTTTCATGAGAAAACAAACAAACACGTAGACAAATTATACCCACCCATCATAGCAATGCTTGGCTTTCATTCATTGACCAGGTCAATGAACCATCCAAGAGGATTTTGGTGTTGCAGATGCAAATCTTGGCAGTGTCAAAAGAAAAACCTGCCCTGAGGGAAAATCATTCCTTCTTCTACCCCCCTCAGAACATTCACTCTAGTTGGGATTTTGTTTGGCCTTCCCTTAGGAAGGGTAGGCCCAGGCTGTGGGACTGGAGGCAAACTCAAGCAGCTCCAGAGTAAAGCGTGGAAAATGAGGAAATATAACTGAGTGAAGATGATGTATCATTTGCCCCACGTCTTTCAACAGCTACTGACTTTGGAGCATTTTGGTATTCAGAGGGAAAAAGATGGTAGTTGTCCCAAATAATAATTAATTCTTTGTTAATTATTATAAAATTTTTCTTGGGAACAAAATGGATGCCCTCTTAAATCTGTCTTTGGATTATCTGGGAAAATTCCATATCAATTCTGGGTCATCAATTTTGTCAGCTGAAGTAACCAAAAAGAACTATATATAGATCAAGTATGAGTTTGAATGTATTTTATAGATATTTATAGGAATATAGCATTTTTAGTGTAGCTTCTCTAGCTGACTAGGATGTAATAAAATAAAAAATGTTTTTAAACGATGCCTTATTTTAGCCAAAGCTAAAAATAAACAGTGTTTCAAGTTCTCTGGGCACAAACGCCATCTCCACAGCTCAAGGGATGCATCTTCTAGGTTGAGGCTGTTTCTACTTAGTCAAAAGTCACTATTATTTGAAGAGACATTGAAAGAACATATTAGAATGTGATTCCCATTTTGTTTGGTTCTTGTTATCTAAGCAGTCATTTTTCACTCTCAGTTAAAATTAGCACAGAACATTCTTCAGGACAGCCCCTGCATTCCTAACATATTTCTACAAAGGGCCCTTGGTTGGAGGCCCCTATCCTCATGATGGAGTATTTTTGTGAGCATTTCATTAATAATATTATTCATTATCATAGCTACTTATTATTTGCTGGACACAGTGCTAAAAATTTTACATACACTTTCTCATTTTATCTGCAAGCGGTGTTGCAATGTATCGTTATTATTGCCATCTTTAGACGAAGAAACTGAAGCTTGTCCTTTGAGCCAGTCGACCGGAGTCACAAAGTAAGGGGCAGGAACAGGCTAGTTTAACACCAAAGCAAGTTCTCTCAGCCTTGATGCTGTTTCTTCTCTTGTGACTCATTGCTCAGTAATCCCGTATCAGATTGACTTATGACCTTGATTTTTCTAAGATATCTTCTGAGACTTTGAACAAGTCATTGTACATTAGGACCCTGATTTATGAAGAAACATCCCCACAGAGAATTAACCTGGATTTAATGAATTCCAATTGCTTCCTGCTCAAAGGAGAGAAGCCTGTATATAGTCTGTGTTCTTGTGACTTACATACTCAGTTTCTATCTTTAATGTTTCTTCAGGGGTATACAATAATGTTTCTCTGAGGGCACTAAATTCTCAGGGTCTAACCCTCGAGTGGCATCAGAGTTTGCCAGGATGGACTTATGGCTTCGTCTGCACAATTTAACTTTTTCCTATACACAGGTGGGAACTTCCGGAACAGCCTCCTGCTCCTCGAAAGTATACTCTCAGCCTTTTCCAGACCTGTTTAGTGATATGTATTGACTTGTAGGTGTCAAATGGATGTTTCTTTCAAAACAAACTACATTTTAAAATGGTTTTCATTCTTTAAAATAATGAGGAGACCAGGCCACGTTCAATCATTCACAGGGTAGATCGTCTCACCGCTTCTGTTTCCCTTCCTTTCTTTCATTCTTTTGCCCTCCCCACCCTAACCCTATGCATTTTCTTACTTACTTTGGAGCATTTTGGTGTTCAGAAGGAAGATATACTTATTCCAAATAATAGTTCTTTATTACATCATTTATGATTTTTATTAGGAGGAAATGTAGATCTCTAAAATTTGGTTTTGGATTATCTGTTAGAATTCCGATGTCAGTTCCAGGCCATATACTGATTGCCGGAAGTTGTCCAAAAGAACCAAGTGCCTATCAAATACAGCTTAAAAATGACATTAATAATAACTGATATTTGATTGGCATTTTGCAGGTTACAAAGCTCTTTCACAAATATTAAGTTATTTAGTCCTACAACCTTCTGTGGAAGGAAACAAATTTCTATTAAACATTTACTGCAGGGCGCCTGGGTGGCTCAGTGGGTTAAGCCTCAGCCTTTGGCTCAGGTCATGATCTCAGGGTCCTGGGATTGAGCCCCACATCGGGCTCTCTGCTCAGCGGGGAGCCTGCTTCCTCCTCTCTCTCTGCCTGCCTCTCTGCCTTCTTGTGATCTCTCTCTGTCAAATAAATAAATAAAATCTTAAATAAAAAACAAAACATTTACTACAAGCTAGACACTATGTTAGTGCTTCACATTTAGATCCTCTTTTTCTTCACAACAGTCTTCCGAGATGTGTGTTATTTCCAGTTTATAGATGATAAATTGGTATGGTAAGAAGTTAAATAACTTGTCTAGTACCAGAGAGCTTTAGGATTCAAGCTGAGGGTACTGAGATCCAAAATCCAGTTCCTGGCCCTATGCTGTTTCTGACATCCCAGCCTAATAAAGTGGTTCCCAGTGTCATCCCAAAGAACACAGTCAAAACCATGGGAGCCTTAGCATCTATCAAATATCTATCTATAGCAAAAATTGTCATCTAGGAAATGAGTAGAAAGGCTTACACATTTTTATCTACATTATCATTATATCTCTGAATTCCCTTCTTAAAAGTTTCCTCCCTAAACTTCCTAGTTAAAGACAAGTGAATAAATTCCTTTCTGGTTTTCTTCCAGATGTCCATGGAAAGGTAGAGTTGACATAGGAATGAGACCTCCTCTTGTCTCCAGATAAATGAAGAGTTTATTCCACTCCAAAATGTTCTTCATGAAGCCCATGGGCAATTCAATTATTCAAGTTCTTATGTGTATCACTGTTCAGAATACATGTCCAATAACTATACCGGGTTTGTGTTTCGACAGGATCAGACTTACACAAAAGAGAATTTAACTCTTCTAGATGGCCTGAATGATAACTCACACTCTGCTACTTGCTGGACTAGCACCAAAATAGTAATATGAACTGTCCCTAGGACACCACTAAAGACCTGGGATAACAGAAATGTGTTGGTTCTCTTTAACAGAGGAAAATTCCACTTTGCAGAGTTAGAAAAAGGAGAAGGACTAGGTGAGTGAGGTAGTACAGAAGAGATAAACAGTATCTGGGTGGGCTAAATTTCAATATCTCTCAAAAAAGACATTTTCTCTCTTAATACCTTCTAAGACAAATTTTATAAACAATACATAACTGATTCCACTTTTGTGCCAGATGATAACTTAAACACACACACACACACACACACACACACACACACACGGATGCATGTATAATCATGTGATTATATATATGGGCTTCATCATTAAATAAAATTACCTTTATCCTAATAAGAAAAAATAGTCCCATAAATCTGAAGCATAAGAAGAGTAAAGTAAAATTAATGAGTATTTGAGATATGGGTCTGAATCATTTTATACAAATTCAAAACTGGACGTCTAGCAGACTTCAGAATACGTCGTCTGTGAAATTTCATAAAGCAGCCAGTTTTCAGATATAAGATCTGCAATATTGGAATTCCTATATAAATATTTCCTTTAAGTTAACAGCTATTTCTTGTTAATGGTTTTTAGGACATCATTAACGACTATCTGTAGTTTTGCATTTAACTAAACTATTTCACTTAAATCCTACGACAGGTTCTCAAAAACGTGTTTTCCAGTGTGTCTCCAAAGACACAACAGAAAATGTGACTTTTATTTACAGCTTAATAAATAATGCAATGATGTGAAGTGTTTTAAGTATAACGTTGTACTACTTTAAACAAAGTGGGAAAAATATATAACTGTCTGTGTCTAGTTGTTTTCACTTCTTTTAAGGTTTAGATTTCCCTTGCCTGCCTGTCTGATTTAACTTTAAAAAAAAAAAAAAAAAAACCTTATGGAAAGTGGGAACCTTGGATACTTCAAAGTTACCCAAGATCAAAGGCAAATGAAGTCCACCGAATAAGGAAAAAGTCTGAATGCAAAATGTATCATGTTGATATTGGCTTGAATTCTCTTAGTTTATGGTTGTACCAAAGCCTTAACCTTGAATTTGTCAGGTATCTGAGCACTGGGAGTTTTTGTAGAAGAATGGTTTGCTTAGTTTCTGTGGGAGGCTGATTCCAACGCAGACTCATCAACTTGACCAGGTAAGTATCTTACCTATTGGTAACTGAAACATTGAAAATGCGAGAGGCTTCTCACCTACTGCCTTTCTGTCCACTGCTTATAACTCCTGACAAACATACACCTTCTACATTCTGCATCTTGTTTAATCACAGAAAACTCCTTCTTAAATATGAATTCCCAGAGCATGCTAAGAACACTGAAATTAGTTGTTGTATCCTCGGCTGCTTGATGCAACCTTTGGAACGAGACCATTTCTTTGAATGTTTGCAAGGTTCTAATCTAGCTTTTAAATCTTCCCTGGTTCTCCATAATTTTAGGGTCTGGGGATTTGGGCTTATGTTGAATTCAAAAAATGCAGAATTATGAACATGCAAAAAGGTAGTGTGGTTTGTAATTCAAAAGATGCCATGGGTGTTCTTGAATGTTCTGCTTCACTGAAGCCCTCATACACCACACATGTTACCGGTAAAGGTACAATGTTTTTTTCCTTGAAATGGTCCATGCTGTTTCATTTGAAACGATGTGTGCTGCTGCTGGGTGTTCTGTGGTTCTGTCTCGAAAACATTGCTCAGAACTCACATTCAGCAGGTATCAGCCAATAGGCCCTTTGGTATCAGAGGAGGAAATAAATCACATTCTACAGAAACACCCATCTGTTTTGAATAGTCCCATAGATAGATGACTCTCTGTTTCAGGGAATATTTAATGTTAGAAAAAACTAGTCCAAACAGTTTACTCTCCTTAAGACTAAGCAGCAAGAAGTCTTCCAGTAAATGCTTCAAAAACTGCAAAACAGGAGAGGCCAGAAACATCCCTCTGTGACTCAAAATAAAAACGGAAAGGAAAAAAAAAATTGCTAATAATCTTTATGACTTTGGTGACCTCTAGTGATCAAAATAGGGAACAAATTTACCAGGTTTTTTTTTTTTTTTTTCTTCTAGAAAAGAGGTATCTTCCAAAATCAGAAATTATATATTCTTGCCATTTGTGACGACGTGGATGGAACTAGAGGGTATCATGCTTAGCGAAATAAGTCAATCGGAGAAAGACAACTATCATATGATCTCTTTGATATGAGGAAGTGGAGATGCAAGGCAGGGGGGGTTGGGGGGAGGTAGGAAAAGAAAAAATGAAAAGATGGGATTGGGAGGGAGACAAACCATAAAAGACTCAATCTCAAGAAACAGATTGAGGGTTGTGGGGGGGTGGGGGGAGGGGGGATGGGAGAGGGTGGTGGGGAAATGGACATTGGGGAGGGTATGGGCTATGATGAGTGCTGTGAAATGTGTAAACCTGACGATTCACAGACCTGTACCCCTGGGGATAAAAATACATTATATGTTTATTAAAATAAAAAAATTTAAAAAAAAATAAAAAATAAAAATTAAATAAAAATTAAAAAAAGAAATTATATATTTGTTTTGTAATTTTTCTAGCCATTCTTTAAATAAATTAACTGCAGCTAATTTATCTTATGAGCAAACGAAAATTGCTTCTGAAATATCCTGAATATTTCAGAAGCAAAAGGAGAAAAAACATCCCATTATTTAAGAGCATATTCTTTTCAGTCCCATTTCTGTGCATTTACATACAAGTTCCCAGCAACATACAAAAGTAGGTAATTCTCCACAAAGGATCATACAGGACATTTATTTTGCAACTTACATTCTTAACAGTATACTGTGAATATCTTTCTAGGCCATTAAATATCCTATGACATTTATTTTACTGCCCATTTAATATTTCACAATAATTGATTTAAACATGTCTCTGCTATGGATTAGTTTGGTTGTTTTCCATTTTTTTTCTCCTATCCTTGAAGCTAATTCTTTGAACTCTACCAGCATTATAGCATGAAAATGAAGTCTCAGAAATGACCACTTCTGGTTCAAAAAATATGCAACACGGCACAGTTTTCAATACATCTTGTCAAATTGCCAGGTAATTCTAAGAAATGATCCCCTAGACACGACTGAAGTGTCATTCACAGGGAACATATGGTAAACCGGGAACTCTCTGATGACAACGTGCAGAAGCACCACACGAGATTCCTTGAAGGGCTTGTGGCTGAAGAGGGAACCAAGAGTGACCCAAAATGCTGCACATGAGCTGCTTAATAGCCCTTGTGCATTAATGCCAGCTTATGGCACTTGAGAAAAGGAATATGCTGAGAGTTTCCAGGTTCTGAGGAAATCTGTTTTGTAAACACATACAGACATACAGTTCCCACCGCAGCAAAACCCTCTAATCTCACATAAGGTATTTAGGTCCTAGCTCTCAGCTATAGGCTGTCCATGGAAAGCTGTTGCTAAAGGCTTAAATTTTTTGATTGGTTTTTGCATTCACAGGGTAAATACACAGTTCTCCTTTTTTCCCCCTCTTAAACGATAAATAATGCCCACGTAAAGTTTGCAAATTAAGGGAAAACGGGGAGAAGAGAAATTCTGGACATCTGTTTTCACAATTATCCAAGTAAGGGTAACACATTCTGCAATACCTTCTGAATGTGTAAATTAAATTCCCTGGTCATACTACTTTATGAGTTTCCACTGTCAAAGAGATGTACTGTTTTCAGCAACCACTCTACACATGCCCCCTCCCTCCCAGGAGGATGTCTTAGAATCTCGCTGGACTGTGTCATTTTTTAAAGGCTGTGTCCGTATACTCTTCGTTTCTGAAGACCAGTTACAGAAAGTGAAAACCAGTAAAATCTCCTGAACTGATTAAAACTGAGGAAGGATGGAAGGGATAAGTGACATGACCTAAAATGATGGAGAGACACGGCCTCAGAGCAACATGTATAAACCGGTCTTTGCAGCTGAAGCATCATCTGGTTCAGTGGAAAGACACGTAACAAGGTCCCACCAACTCGTCCTACTTTCAAGCCATGATCTTTAAGCGCTGCTGGCCTCCCAACAGTTGTGACCAGCCGTGCGAGCTTTTTCCCAAGATCGAATAGCAAGAGTAGAAACACCACCTCCACAGACCGGGGGGAAGGTGGGGGGCTCCTGGGCGGTCTCCTCAGACACGAAGAGACATGTCACAAACATGCTGACGCTTTGATTAGAAGACCCCGGCTGAATCTGACGGTCCAGTTCCCCTGGCGTGGCATTGCCTCAGATCTCAAATTTCTTCGTGTGCCTTCTACTGTAAATCAATGCTGGCAAGGAATGTAAACCAAAACTTAAAATGAAAACAAAAATTAATAAATAAATAAAAAGACTAGCTCAGGGGATCCAGGAGCAAGGTGTTAAAGGACAGTTTCTCCTGGGCTTGGTTAGGAAGCACCGGCTCAAGCATCGTTCTGTGTTTGAGTCTCTCTACTCAGAATACCATGTGAATATACATAGTTTTATTAGCTATGGTATCTTGAAGAATAACTATCATCTATAAAACTTAAACAGGGAAATCCCTAAATCACTACGGAAGCTACTGTAGGACCCCATTATCGCAACTGCTTTCTTTCTTATGACACAGTGTTTTCCTGCGTATACTTTTCAGCTATATCGAGCATCAGTCACAGAGTTTGTAGTGAAGGCATTAGAAACCTTACCATATGACTCAATTATTAAATCATACCAGCTAACAGAATCTGAGTTGAGTAACATAGTAATTAACTGTGTGTTTGAAAATGCCTTCTATCATTTCTTGTTCCCAGAGCTTTAGTCCTAAAAAGATAGACATTGAAATTTTCCAGTACTTTCTTCTCCTTCCCTCCTATGTCCAGGATCTGAACAGAATGTCTGAATAAAAAGGATGCCGGCCTTCTGTACTGTCAAATTCTATGAGGGAAAAAAACAGCCCCGGCTCTGGCTGAACCACATAAATGAGAAACAGATTTGTGTAATATGAGTTTGCTCCAAGCCACAGAAGGCCAGCACCATCCTTTGGCATAGTTTGAAGGCTAAAGGGTAATTGAATCCCTTCTGCTCTAGACAGATAGTTAAAAACAAACAAACAAACAACAACAGGACGCAGTGGGGTTTGTCTGGAAGAGAGAGTGGAGGCTCAAATCTTACTTACGGAAGTGTCAAGGCAGGACTAAGGGACATATGCGGACTGTGTTCAACATCCCACATGATTAGCCATACAAGGGCCCTCCAGTCATGGGAGCTCCGTCACCTCAGTCTTCGCTTCTGTCATGGGCACTGGTGAAGCTTCCTCTCTTGGTCCCTGGCCAGTTCAGCTCAGCCTCAGCTTTGCCTCATTCTGGTAATGATTCCTTAATTAGGCACATCAAGGCCAGTCCTCATTAAGATTCTCTTGGTTACAAGTATTTCAAACCCACTTCAAAATGGCTTCCTAGAATGGGAGAATTTATTGCAGGGACACTGGGCTACCTCACAGACTCCAGGCGTCAGAAAGGGTGGGAGGCCCGGCAGTTCCATGGAACTCAGGAACGTTTTTGTTGATGCTGACCCAAGAATGCCATCATTAATAGAGCTTATCCTCTAACTTCCTCTCTTCTGTGTTTCTCAATAAAATATTCTCCAGAGGGGCATTGGATGGTTGGATCAGGTGTCCATGTGTGAGCTAATCAGCCATGGTCAAAATTAAGGGTCACATAATAAAATACATGTCATCTGTGGGCCTACCTCTGAAGGGGAGGAAAGCACCCCAAGAAAAGGGGTGAATTCTGGGCAAAAAAAAAAAAAAATGTATTTTATAAGGTTTCAGCTGGATGTTACAGGAACCTGGAACTTACTAGAGATGATATGGCTTAGGCTACCTCCATGTCTCTAGTTCCCGAGCGGAAGCCCTAGCAACATTGTAGGACCTGTCCCCTCAGCCAAAGACAGTACAAACTTTGCCTTGCCTCCTGTCCAGTAGCAGTTCCCTTCTCTCCATTTTTGGGCGACCCCTCCGTGCCTCTGTCTCTAGTCCAGATTCCTCTTCTGGGTGCCAAATTTAACCATCCATTTCCTACTTAACCTCTCCACTGGGATCTTCTAGAGAGATCTCAAACACAGCATATCCGAATGAAACGCACCGTCTTCCTTCACAGACCTGGTTTGCCCGCAGAATCCCCGATCTCTATAAACGGGACCACACTTTACCTAGTCACACAAGCTGGAAAGCTTGGAAGCAACATGCGGCCTCCTCTCATTCCCCTTATCCAGTTAAACATAAGACCGTTCAATATTGAGGTCTAAACAGTTGTTGAGTCAGTTCAGCTAGCTCCTCAAGGGCTGGCTTATTCAAACACCTGCCTTTTCTGTTCTTCAGTTTCTGCTAAGGTCTTCTCACTCTCCTTGTCAGCAGAGTTACCTCCCTAGCAGCTGTGCTCCATCCTGGGGAGACTATGGCCCCGTGCTGCTGCACAGCCCGGCGTGGCTTACCAGTTGTCCATGGTATGAAACCCCAAATCCTAACATGCCTTATGATCTCACTGACCACCCTCTTTAGCCATATCTCTTGCCATTCTCACCTCTCCCTTTCTATTCCCCAGCCATAATGAGTCAAGTTCACACCTCTGAACAGTATGCACCTGTCTCAGGGCACAGAGAAGTCTCTATTGAAAGCCTCTTTACCTACCCCTGCATGCGACTAGGGAACAATGCCCTAATTTTAGTGTTTGGTCTGTCCCTATCCTTCCAGACCATGCTAACTGATGAGATGGTCCAGTATAACAGGAGGGAATAGAGTTTGCAGAATATAAACTTGGGCCTTGGTGACAGACTGCCTGGATTCTAATCCTGACTCCACCACAAGCTAAGGGAATGGCAGTTAATTCATAGAATCATGACAAGGATTAATATATTACCCACAAGAAATGATTAGTACAATGCCTGATCCTTGGTTAGAATTCAGTAGCTTTTCATTAATGTCGTGGATTTGTCAGACAAAGCCAACAGATTAGCAGTGTGGTAAGTATCCTACAGTTTTATAACCTGAAAATAAATGCACTTATTTTGGATTGGGCTGGCTCTGAGGGCCTATAGAGGCTCACTTATATTTATTATTACAGCAAGCTCCATAGTTTCTGTCCTCTGACTCCAAGAGTGCAGCCGAGAAAGACAAAATATAAGGGATATCGTGATGAATAATCCCAGATTTTTATAAAATATCACCAGTTTCTTTGGGTTAGTTTTTAAGTTTTAAAGATTTTTTTTTTAAATTTGTTTATTAGACAGAGAGAGAGACACAGCGAGAGGAAACACAAGCAGGGGGAGTGTGAGAGGGAGAAGCAGGTTTCCCGATGAGCAGGAAGCCCAATGAGGATCTTGATCCCAGGAACCTGAGGTCATGATTGGAGCTGAAGGCAGACGCTTAATGACTGAGCCACTCAGATGACCCAGTTTTTAAGTTTTTAAAGCATTAGTAATCTAGCACTAAAAATGACTCTTGGTTCTTTGCTCATTGATATTTGAAACACATGATCCAACTACTCCTCCAAATTCAGCATACTGGGGGAAAAGGTGAGAACATCATCAGGAACATACTGCTGTTGGCTTCATAACCTTCTGCAGGTAGGAGAGGTAATAGGGAGTTACATAGGTACATGGAGGGAATCTTTTCTTTCCCTGGAGGAATTCACCTATCTATTGATTTCTTCCATGGGAACATTAATAGGTTGCAAGCAGAAACACACTTTGGGGGAGGGAGGAGACTGTCAGAGATTTTGGTGGTTCATTGGGGTTGGCATAACAGATTGGGAACTAGAGGAGTCCCAATCACAAAGCACAAAGTGCTCCAGTAGGGCACTTGCTGAATTCTAGAATGGCTCAGCAGTCTGGGGAGCTAAACTGGAAAAACAGACAAACTCCTGCCCGAGGGCAGAGCCTCAATAAATGAATCCCTTCCTCGGGACATCTTCATTGAATCTGTATGGATGGGAACCTAGAAAGCTAAGGTTCAATGTGCTACAGGGGGAAAAAATACATATATTAGGCATGAAAGAGGTAGGAAAACGCCCCCCAAATTATGATTATTATTTTTAAAGATTTTATTCATTTATTTATTTCACAGACAGAGATTACAAATAGGCAGAGAGGGAGGCAGAGAGAGGAGGAAGCAGGCTCCCTGCGGAGCAGAGAGCCCGATGTGGGGCTTGATCCCAGGACCCTGGGATCATGACCTGAGCCAAAGGCAGAGGCTTTAACCCACTGAGCCACCCAGGTGCCCCCAAAATTATTATTTTTAAAAGCAAAAGCTGGTGGTTGTACAACAGTGTGAATGCGCTTAAGTATGCTATTCAAATAGAACCTTAAAAATTTTTAAATGATAAATTTTATGTTACATGTATTTTGCAATAATAAAAGTAACTAAGATAAAAGCTGAACTACCGCTGTCCAGATTTTAGAGTCAGCAGACAAGAACATTGGAATAACTATGATTGGTTATGTTCAAGAAATCAAAGTAAAAAGTACATAGAATAAATGAAAATAGGTAGAATTTTAACTGAACTGGAACTTATAAAAAGAATCAAATGAGCATTCTGAATTAAAAATGCAACATCAGAATCAAAGAACTCATGGTATAGGTTAATTTTTTAAAGGACTTTATTTATTTGTTTTAGAGAGAGGGAGAGAGGGCCAAGTGGGGAGAAGATAGGGGGAGGGAGAGAGAGAATCCCAAGGAGACACCCCACTGGTCATGGAGCTAGCTGGTCATGGGGCTCGACCTCACAACTCCAAGATCTTGACCTGAGCCGAAGTCAAGAGTCAGATGATTAACTGACTCAACCAGCCAGGCACCCCCACATGATATAGATTTAACAGCAGACTAGACACAGCAGTTGACAGGATTAAAGGTCATTAGATAATATCCAAACTAAAGCACAGTAAGAAAAAAAGGAATGGAAAAAAAATATGTAAAATGAATAATAGTTTAAAAATCTAATGTATACATATCTGAAATCCCAGAGGGGAAAGTGAGAAACAATATTTTAAAATATTTGAAGGGATAGTGGTCAAGATGTTCTAAAACAGCTAAAAATATCAAGTCATAAATTTAAGAAGTTCAGATTCCCCTTCCCCCAAATACATGCAGACATATCATAACCGAAATCGTAAAAATCTAAGACAAAGGGAAAATCTTCAAAGCATCCGGAAGGGAAAAGCACACGTTACCCTCAGTGAAGGAACGATAAGTTGGGAATAGATGATCTTTTCAGTAAGGTGTGCGGAGTCAGTTGGATAATCGGAGTGATATAAAGGAAAGTTCTCCTCGGCAACCTGAGTGAATCTCCTGGACTTTATGTTAAGCAGGGAACAACCCAGACATGAAAGAGTTCATAATATGTCATTTGATTTATATGAAATTCAAGAATTGACAAGACCCAACAATGGTGTTAGAAGTCAGACTAGTGGTTACCTCAGATCAAGGGGATAGACAGTGGGAAGGAGAAAGAGTGAAATCTCTGGGAATGTTCTATATCCTCATCCGAGAGATGGTCTCACACACATGCACGTGTATGTTTGTATGTGTGCGTGTGTGTATATAACTGACCCATCAAATTGCACACTTAAAATTTGTGTATGTTACATCTCAATAAAAAATAAGAAGTTAACTATGTATTTGTCTTCTATCTTACGCTGATACACTTTCCCCAGTATTTCTTTACGTACAGAACGAGGGCCAAATTCATGTACACAAAGGTGAAGGGCAGAGAGAATTGACATCCTAGACATTGAAAAGTGTAAATGTGCACACTTGTGTGTGTGTCTTTAGAATTTAAGTTTTGCAAACCACCCCAGTGCTGTCTTTCAATTCCAGACCATTATTTATGCTGTTTTCTCTGCCTAAAATGTGCTTGTTTCTCCCTTGACCTTGTTAGACCTCTGTGTCTATTTGCTTACTCTGGAAAGTCTTTCCAGAACCTGATGCTTGAGTTGGGAGCCTCCTTTTTAAAAAATTTATTAGCGAAGTATAATTTACATACAATGCTGTATTCGTTTCAGGTGCACAACATACTGCTTTGACAATTCTGTACATTACCCAGTGCTCACCATGGTAAGTGTAGTCACCATCTGTCATCATATGCTATTACAATACTTTTTTTAGATTTTCTTTATTTATTTGAGAAAGAGAAAGCATGCACCAAGTGGGGGGAAGGGCAAAAGGACAAGCCAACTTCCTGCTGAGCACTGAGCCCCACTGAGACTTGATCCCACAACCCTGATATCATGACCTGAGCCCAAATCAAGAGTCGGATGCTTAACCAACTGAGCCACCCAGGCACCCCTGTTATTACAGTATTATTGACTATATTTCTTATGCTGTACTTTTCATCTCTGTGACTTACTTATCCTAAAACTGAATGCCCATCGTAACGTCTTCCTTTCGAGTTTGGAGCCCCTCTTTGTGCCCATAGTGCCCTTTGCTCACAATTGTATAACAGGCAATCCAGAATGCAGTTGCCTTCTTATTTGTCCCCCAGGTTAGCTGCAAGTTCCTCCAGGGGAAGCTGAGTCACTGAAGGTTGTATCTCTGGCACTTGATAAAATGCCTGGTAGGTGCTCATTAATCATTCGTCGAATGATTGAATGGATGCAGAACAAATGACCTGTTGAGCCTCCATGGAAAGATCGTGCCTGATACCATTCCAGTAGAATAGCACAATGGAATTCAAGCTGACCTGGAGTACTCGTTCACTGCCTCCTTCTCACGTGGCGTTGAGAATTTCCGACTTCTTGGGCATTTACTTAGCACACCTCCGGCACACAGCACATCACTGTATGACTGTAAAGAAAGGAAATGGGGACCTGGGTTAAATCTCAGGTCTAGAAGGCCTTTCAGAGCTCTCCTATCTAAACTGGGTTTACAAACTCAAATGCTGAACAGAGCTGGGCACAGAGTATAAATGGACATGGTTAATTATATCAATGGATATGGCAATTATATCATGTGCTCTCAATTATCGACTGCCTTTCCTGAACGTGTGTTAAATAGCCTCACCATTGTCGTATGACTTGCAGGACCTCCCATTGGAGGAAGTATACTTCCTTGTCCCACTGATGTCAGCTTGGCCTGTGATTTGCTTTGGCCAGTAAACTGTGAGCAAAACTGGCATGTCCCATGTGTCAGCAGAACAGTTAAAAGCCGTTGCCCTTTTTGGCCGTTTTTCTTTTCCCTCTGCAACAAGAGTAGCAGATTTCAAATGGGGACTACTCCTTCTGTCTGGATCCTGGAAGCCCTAGCCTTTCCACGGACAAAATGTAACATGAGCAGGAAATGAACCAATGCTGCCGAAGACACTGAGGCGTTGAGGTTCCTCCTGATTATAACATAGTGTAAGCTGGCTGCTGCAGGCATCAGGGGAAGGACTTGGCTATCTCCAGAAAGGCTACCTGACCCAAGAGACGGCCAGTCCTCTCTCAGCTCCAGGGGATCCTGCCTATGTGGGAATGCAAAGCTCACTCTTGACGAATCTTCCTGACGCTGAAGAGGGGACAGAGTTTTCATTAAATCCCCTCCCAATAAATGCCTAATATGTATAATACATACTTCATGTTCATTAAAAAAATAGTAAATCCTTTCCTTATCTTTAATAAAAAGACACTTAGAACCAAATAAAATTAAGGGATACATTTACAATCTCTTACCTTACCTCGATTTTCTCATGTATAAAATTTGAATGATAATCGAGGTATCCCTTGCTTTTTGAAAGTTTGTGTTGCACCCCTCTGCTCCAACAAAGGACCTACGTTAGAACCTGTCTCCAGTAACCAAAAGTTAAAATCTGAGGAGGATTTTTGTTTTTAGGGGAAAAAAAGACAAGAAATGACAATAGCATTGAGCGTGTGTTTTTACATGAAGCCATTACGGAGGCGGCACAAACCGGAAGAGCCAGAGCAGCCCCGCCAAGGTCCTTCCCCGGGAATTAGGCTCCACAGCATCTCAGTGTCAGGCTGCCAGAGCCTTGAGGGGTGTCTGTGAGCTCCTGTGTTTTATCGCCACTTCTTTTGTGCATCTGTTAGCAAGATGTGTCTAAGGTATGAGAAAAACCGAAGAGAGGTTTTCTGGGGGTTCTGGAAACGCTCAGATATGTTTCTATGTAAATAACGGTAATCGCTTCTTTGCTTTATGCCATTTGGCTTATGAAGTTTCACGAGAAGGCTCTGCCTTTGGGTAGCAGGGGAAACCTGGATCTGTTCTGCCTCTCGAATAGGGTTATTTTGAGCAACAGATTTGTCAGATTTGTGTTTCTTTCAATTTTGAAATGCTGTGGTAACAAAAGAAGGTCAAGGAGAGATGTTAAACCACTCTGGCAAAGCAGGCTGCGGCTTCCTACGCACAAGCTAAAATGGAAGCCACTATGTCAACTTTCCCACATCTGCCCTCCCTCTTTGGTTCTCCATGAAAAACACACACAGTAGACTTCTCCATGATCTTCTCCAAGATCAGACCATGCTAGTCTGATCTTGAAACAGTTGGGACGTTAGTAATTGACAAAAAGGGATACTTCACCACGGTGAAACAAGTTGGAGCTAGGTTGGCAGATCCAAATTGACTTTCCACCTTTGCCACATTATAATTCGTCCTTCTTCTGGACTACTGGCCGTCAAGAAAAAATAGCGCAAAGACATACATACCAAGAAACTGAAATAAGATTTCCCTGTTTGAGGAAATGTCTCAAAAGTACTTGTTTTATTTTAGACGTAAACTCAAAATTCTCAAAAGGTATGTAAATTTGTCTGACAGATTTGCATGATGTATCTCAGAGGTGGGGTTTTGTGATGCTCTGGAATATGTGTTTCAGTAAAAATATAAAGAAGATTGGGGAAATGCATGGAAGGGAGAAATGTAATCTGAGTATCTTTTTCTGTTGCATTTTCAGGTCTCACATTTTTCCTTCCATTATGCGGATGTGCCACTAGAGGTCACTACGCAGTTTCCTTCCACGCACCCTGTGTGTAATGCCGGCTCGCCTCCTGTTTTTACGCTGAGAACCCTGCAGGTTTTGCCTGTCTTTAATCAGGCCAGGTAGGGTCAACGTGGGTGCCCGCAGGAAGCTATAAAGCTGTCCTTGCCCCAAGGTCAGTTCCCACTCCCCACATTAGTAAAAGCTGACTGATCGTTCCTAGTGACCAAGAGCAAAGCATCCATTTCTCTTCTGTGGCCGGCTGTTCGTGGAGGCAGCTGCCTTTGTGGTCTGGTGGCCAGCACTGATGACGATTTACTGACCGCCCCTCAATCTCGGTAGGGTATTCTGCCCAGTGCTGGAGGTAGAACAAGGGAGACAAGACTTACTAATACAACAAAATAGTCATGCAAGAAAACAAATGAACTAGCTTAAGTGTTGCAGGAGTTTCAAGAGTGGTTAATGAAGTGACTCCCCAGGAAAGCAGAAGGTCACATTAGGAAGTCTTCCCAGAGGCCCATCAGTCCAGGCTGAAGATGCTACGGATTTTAGACTGATTTTCTTGTTCTCCTTCCGCCTTAGCGACAGACTTCCATGCTGGAGGTAACCTGAAGCTACGATATGACATAGGAGATGGGTAGATAGATAGCTAGACCTACCTCTGCTCCCCAAGATCGCCTAAAAGAAATTGCTTTCCTCTGCAGTGCAATATTCATTTGCCTTTCATTGATTTGACAAATATTTATTGTCAACTGTGCCCCAAGCACTCAGTGGTAAGTAAGATAGCCATAGACTGGGCATGCACACTTAGAATTTGTAGTCCAGTGAGGACACAAAGATGACTGCAGTGCAATATGGTAAGCTCGATGATAAGAGAACAGAAAACCCTGATGCAGACTTAGGAAGTCAGGGAAGGCTTGCTGGAGGAAGAACTCTTAAACTGAGATCTTAAACAGAATACAAGTAGATCATGTAAGAAGAGAATGTGTTCCAGGCGGAGGTAACAAGCACAGAAGAAAAAAAGAATCAAACAGGATTTTATTTTTGTATATACAATTTTGGATCTTGCCATTTTCCATTTTTATCCCGAGTCTTTCAACTGTTTTTTTTTTTTTCAACTGTTTTTGAAAACATGATTTGATTTTATTTTTTGAAAACATGATTTTTTTTTTAAAGATTTTATTTATTTATTTGACAGACAGAGATCACAAGTAGGCAGAGAGGCAGGCAGAGAGAGAGAGGAGGAAGCAGGCTCCCGGCTGAGCAGAGAGCCCGATGCGGGGCTCCATCCCAGGACTCTGGGATCATGACCTGAGCCGAAAGCAGAGGCCTTAACCCACTGAGCCACCCAGGCGCCCCTGAAAACATGATTTTAATAGCTGTCTAATAATCTATTGTGAGGATAGTGACTATTTACCTATTTTCAAAGGGAGATAGCATTTTTAAGGCTCATGCTAATTGTTCTTACCTTAAAAATACGAAATCATGTGAAATAATCTTATTGCTCTTATTAATATCCAAAAATAAATCTCCTTTATTTGACTGTCTACTAGGAACAATTTCTGCAACCCAACCTGATATCCAGCCATAGCAAATACTAAATTTAAGCAAGATTTTGGTTTCCTAAATATTGGTTACATTTAACTACTTGTAAATTTTGCTATAATTGCTTTGCATGAATTGGCAGGCCCTTCAGAGGGGCTCCAGGATTCTGGGGTTTTAACATTCTTGCACTGTCTCTCAGAGTCCCCCTCTGTGACCCTCAGTCCTAGTCCCCCCTGAAGCCTGCTTCTCAGCGCCCGCTCTGTCCCTCCAAGCTCCCTGTCTGGGATGTTAGCTGACATTTTTCTCCATCTTTTCTCCAGTAAAAGACTTTTTTTCCTCTCTCCGTGGCTCCATTTCCTGAGGCTGCAAACCATTTGTTTCATAAATAGTCTTTTAAACCACATTTTGGGTGAAAATATACATATAATTTATTTGACAAATTGCTGACTTAGCAAATCGATTTCCCAGGGCAAGCAGGAAAGATATTCATGGCTCTAATGGGAAGATTTAGGTAGAGTACCCAATCGCCTTCTTTTGAGCAGTTTCAGATCTAATTCATATTCTTTTGTTTTGTTTTCTGCCTCCCTTTAAAATGGCCCTTCCTCAGAGGGCTGTACCCCACATTTTAACCTGCTTTACAACAAGGTTTTGGGGTCATCTGCCTTGTGTTTGAGTGTTTGCATGATTGTCCTGCCACACATTTCTGCTTGCTTTGTGAGGCATATTTTGGAGAGGAAGAACGCCCTGATTGCCGCCACGCGGGTCCTAGCTGTTGCATTGAAACACTGGTTTGAAATGAAATTTTCTTGTGTTTCATGCATTCTCAGATCACTGTGTGACTTGTCATGGGTGTGGGAATTCTTTCAAACCTCAGAGCGCTCAATGGCAATGGAGTTCTCCAATACATTCAGTTCACATATAAGAAGTCACTTTCATCCCGGCCCGCGAGGGTCTCTACATGAAACATGAGAAGGTCTCTAGCTCCCTAACGGCCACCCCACCCTTGCTCAGGGACCCTGTCTCAGGTCTTCAAGGTCCAACTGGGCAGCTCCTGAAGACCACTGCCTTGCAATGCTCACTTAATTTATGACAAATGGAGGCGCCTGGGTGGCTCAGTGGATTAAAGCCTCTGCCTTTGGCTCGGGTCATGATCTCAGGGTCCTGGGATAGAGCCCTGCATGGGACTTTCTGTTCAGTGGGGAGCCTGCTTCGCTCTCTCTCTCTGCCTGCCTCTCTGCCTACTTGTGATCTCTGTCTGTCAAATAAATAAATAAAATCTTAAAAAAAAATTTATGCCAATTAAATTTAACATGTAGCAGCCAATTCCCTGCAGTGAAGACCTTACTTAACACTTTAATAATGCCAGCTAAGAAGCGATCCGTGTATCTTTACTGACAGATGTTTGACAAATTTGCCTAATTTAAATTGCCTCCCAGGCCTATCAGTGCTGCCTCAAAAAGGTGTGTCTGAAAGATACCAGCTCCTGGGGGGGCCACGGGCCACCACACCAGTCTGTCCCTGGTGGCTTCCCAGTACTGACTACTGAGAGCCCTCTCATGATCTCAGGATGTACGAAAAAATAGTATTTATATTACTACTCTCAGGTAAGTGGATTTTTTTTTAGCATGATGCTGTTATATTGGATATAAAATTATAGATTAAAATATAAACTGCCTGCCCTAAGTTCTATCTTACTTAAATGAATAAATGAATGACTAGTGTCTCAGATCTCAGTCTGGTGAATGGATTTTTATTGGAACTGAGCTGGTACGGTGGAAGGAATCGGATTACGGTGCTCAGGTGCTTGGTAGTTATGGCTGGATCAGAGTTTTCCAGTAAGAGAAGCATGCTTCAGCTCTAAGTCCAGCTACAGTGAAAAGAATTGTATCAAATAGTATAAGAAATATCCCCATGTGAATAAATTTGTCGCCTTCTTTGTGTTTAACTTCTAAATTAAAGAGTCACTAATGAAGGTGGATATCGGGTCCTCAGTTTTCAAAAAAGTTTTCTGAAGAGTTCGAATTTCCTCCTTCTCCCACCAAAAGAGTACGAGCTACAAGCATGAACTCTGAATTCATGTGGGAGTTGTTTCCCACTCTGTGGTCCGTTACTGAGGAATGATGGAGGAAAAAGAAAAAGCAAGTCTTATTGGCTTAGGTATTGTGTGGTTTGGGGAGATATCAAAATGTCAAAATCAATTCATTAAGATTAACATAGAGTATTATTTATTTTTATTTATTTTATTATTTTTAAAGATTTTGTTTTTATTTGAAAGAGGGAAATAGTGAGAGAAAGAGGAGAGGGAGAAGCAGGATCCCCACTGAGCAGGGAGCCCGACATGGGGCTTGAGCCCAGGACCCTGGGATCACGACCTGATCCAAAGGCAGAAGTTTAACAGACTGAGCCACCCAGGCGCCCCCCCCCTTTTTTTTTTTAATTTTTTTATTTTGAGAGAGAGAGAGAACAGGGAGGGGCAGAGGGAGAGGGAGAGAGAATGCCAAGCCTGCTCTATGTTCAGCGCTGAGCCCAATGTGAGGCTCGATCTCACCATCCTGAGATAATAATATGGAGTATTATTAAGTTGTATTAAATTAACAATTAGTTTTGACTTCTTCCTGAGAGTGGTATGGTTAATGTCTTCTCAAATGCAGTGTTTATGTGTTAGAAATCCTAGCGCCCAGCACAGAGATAAGAAGCAGGCAGTTCCTTGAAATGTATTTATCCCCCAGACATCACTCTGACTCAAATTGGAGCTCAGATCAGGGATCTTCTGGGCACTCTGTAGGAGACAGGGAAAGGATCTAGCATTTTCTAAGATATATTAGGGGATAAAATGTATAATGGTTAAAATGCAGGCATGAGAAACAGACAGAACTGGTCTCCTACCTGCTTCCACTTCTGAAAGCCTGGGGAACGTTAAGGTGAAGCATCCTCTCTTTGCCTCAGCGTCTTCATCTGTAAAATGTATACATTGTGTATCGCTTCTCGGCCTTTTGGCTAAGATCATGTGTAAAATGTATACATTGTGGGTACCTGCCTCCCAGAAATGAAATAAGGACAAAATAAAGTAATAGCAAATTAATAAATAATTTAGCTGTGATAGTAATTACTGTCTAGGGAGCAAACCTGGGTATGTGATTTCCGAGAAGTCCAGGAACATGGGAAAATTATAGGAAAACAGAAGACAATAAAATTGCTCTAATTTTTTCAAGTAGCAAAGTATAAAGACAGTTAGCTTGAAGAAGAGAGAACAAGCAGAGGAGATGTGGTATAATATTTAAATATATTTCAGTACTTGTAGAGCTATTACACAGAAGAGAGAAGAGGTATTCTTTCTGTTGTTCAGAGGGGGAAGGGGGCCTGCTCCGTATCCAACTAGATGCATTACCCTTTTTTTTTTTTTTTTTTTGGCGGCGGGAGTGGGGTGGGATATTTGGAAAAGTTTCCTGGAAAAGAAGGAAATTCTTCATATCAACACCTGCTAGAGGGTACTAAGGCCTTCGATGGAAACTTCATGAGCGATCGTCAAGGCCACGTGACTCCAAAGGCACCATGAGGCCGCAGAGCCAATGGTGCTCCCTACTATCTTTGCCTTTTCTGAAACCCTCTGAAGAAATCCTCTGGATGTGACTACTTTATAGAGTAACGCAAAGGTGTCTGAGCAGGATCCTTCCCCTTCCCCCCGCAGCAACTGAAGGAGAGAGTCTGGGAAGTGTGAGGCTGGTTAAACATCTTTGGCTAGGGAGAAAAAGAGAGAAGGCTGTTTTTCTCTCCCCAGGAATCTTAAGGGTAAAACCAGTAATTCTAATTCTAAATTTATCAGATATCATCCTCCAAATGGAGAGTAAGTTCTCCTCAGATTGTCTGATTCCCCATCCCTGAATTCATGTACTCATTCGACTCTTACGGGCCCGGTGCTGGACCCTGAGGCCGCAGCAGTAAGACCCCTGAGCTCCTGGGAGGGTCTGCTCAGGGTGGGTGGGGGCAGACTGTGGGAGGGAACACCAGCACTAAATGGAATAAGTAAACCGCTAACATAAGGGCAGTGATAAATAACACAAAGAAAACCCAACTGGGAAAGGTGATAAACGTAATGCAGCAGGCTGATTTCCAAAAGGGTAGCAGGACATTTTTCTCTGAGTAAGTGACATTTATGCTGAGAAGTAAACCACGACAAAAAGCCAGCCTGAGACATCTGGCGGCAAGGCGTTGAAGGAAGAGGGAAGAGCAAAGGTTAAAGCTCTGACACAGGCAGAAAACTTGGTGTGTTCAAAGCTTTTCTTTGAAAACCAGATTCTGACGCTAACAAGGAATTTGAGAATAGAGGGTTGCAACACTCTGATCGGCAAACGATGTCATAAAGCAGGATCTCTTAAAATTTCCTGATTTTACTTGAAAATGTATGCAGAATTTGCATTCTAGACCATAATATATAGATTTAATTGGAAGATCCAAAGACACAGGTATTATGGCTGTTTTATTCATTAGTGTATCTCCAGAATCAAGCATAGCTCTTGACATGTATTAGGATATTGGTTGAACCAAGAAGGAAGCAAGTAAAGGGGGGGAGGAAGAGGAGAAGAGAAGGAGGAGAAGAAAGGAAAGAATATTTGTCTTCATTTGTTTAGACAAAATGAGAGCTCCGCGTAGATAAACCCTGATACCGGAGCATCTTTCTACATAGTCCTCAGGTACATCAGATTGCAGAGCACATGCTTAGAATGACAAAGTGAAGAAACAAGGCATCTCCTTTTTCTTTGGTGATGGAGGAGTGTCTTTCTGCCCGTGTAGAAGTTATAGGAAAGCGTTCTGAGCTGGGTTTCAGGACCACTTAAATTTCTTCAAAGTAAAACCTGTGTCCTTACTTATTCATCCACACATTGCGAGGCACAAAGTAAGCTCAATAAACTCAAACTCAATAAATAATAAACAAATAATTAATAATAAGTAAATAAATAATAAACTCAAAGGCAATAAATAGTAGTTGCAGAAATGACAAATGACCAGAATTTTGGTGCAGACTAGTTTAACTGTGTAGAATCAGTCCATCTCAGTTTCCTTGTGCCTATATACAATAGAATAGAATTCCTTCCACCTCTAAACCCCAGTGACTTCTCAAAGCTCAGCCTGAGATAACATGCAGTGTAGCCCCCAAACCTAGGAATCTCATTAGCTTGGTGTGACATTGGGTTTTTAGAAAGAAACGGACACCCCACTATGAACACTTGGGGAAGGATCCCTAAGAGAGGGGAAACAGAGATGAGATAGTACCTCAAAATTGACACACACTTGGGGTGCCTGGGTGGTTAAGTGTCCAACTCGTGGTTTTGGCTTATTTATTTGTCAATAAATAAATCTTTAAAAAAAAAAACCTGACACATACTAATTTTAAATTGGGAAACTAGATTTAACATTCTTTTGATGCTTTTTTTTTTTAACTTTGATTTCTAGAGGATTGTTTAATACACCTATGAACCAATTTAGGAGGCACATTTTAAGTGATTTCCCCAACTTGTCTTTATAGGTTGTATTTCTACTCAAAACGAAGAGGATCCCACGGATCAGGATGTACAAGATAAGTTACCGGAAGAAGCAGGTTTGTAATAGTTTTCCAGCCATCATCATTTCTGCATATTTAATTAGTACCTCTCTGTGTGGTCTTCTGTGATACATGACCTGGATGGAAACTAAAGCAGAAACATCCCAGGGTTATCTCCAAGTGTTGGGATTGTAGTGTTGGGATGTTTTTCTTATTTTTTGATGCTTTTTAAATTTTCTGCAAAGAGAATCAATAAAGTATAATTAGGAAGAGTTTAAAAACTATTTAAAAGCAAACTGAACAAATCTCTGCTTTCTAAGATGCCCCTATCACGAAGCGATGCTGACAAAGATTAACAAGAAAACCAAGATCCTGGGAGATACATTTCACTGTGGTTATAACTGCTCAAATAAATTTGGTTACAATGTCTGGTAAAACTGATTTCAGGGATCTGGTCAGGCAAAAAGCAAGAATTATTGGTGAACAGATGAGATAAGCCATACTTAATAATTTTTCCATTTTTACAGGGTTTGCTTCTGCTATGATACACAACCCATACACTTCTGTTATGATGCACAGACCCAAACTGCCAGCTGCCACATTCCAGCAGCTAAGAGTACCAGTAAAGTGGTAGCATATAGAACCTTAAGATGCTTATTCACTAAGAGACTTCTGTCACATCATGGGACTCAGGGAGTGTTCTGGCCTGTTCTGAGCCTGTCTCAGAAAAGTAAACGCCTCTAAAAACATCACAAGCCCCAAATCATAAAACATTGTATATTCTTTTCTCAGTCCCCAAGCACGACACCAGCCCCCAGAGCAAAGGTGCAGGAAGAGAGTTCTGCTCTCATCTCCGCTAGAGCCTCATCTCCCTTGGTATTTTAGAATCAGACTCAAATTTAGCAAGTTGCTTTGAAGATCCAAGCAAAAGTGCTGGGTTTCCCTCCAAGGTGTGCATAACCCACGGAGGTGTTAAATTTAAGCAATTAACTAAGTACAACAAGAAAGACAAACCGGCTTCACTTAGGGAAGAAGAGTTTAGATCCCTGGTAGTAAATGGAGAATGAGTCAAGTGAAGGGTTTTCTGCTAAGCTATGCTTCTTCTAATCCAATATGAAAATCAGACTGCGTTATGACTAACATCAGTCTTCTGTACCATTAGCCTCCCCTGACCTTAACTTGTTGCTATGCCTTCAGAGTATCCACACAAGCACCAATTACACATCTGTTTTCACCACCTCTGATCCTAGGTACTGTGAATCCAGTGATAGAACATATTTACCCAATGATAGAGACAATGAGTTCTCCACTTTACAGAAACCATATGCAAAGAGAGGACAAGGGTCATGCCTATATTTAACTTTTCGCATATTCATTAGAGAACAAGGAGAATTGGAAAATATAAGTAGTTCAAGCGGGACACTTTCTATGTTCCAGGCACCATGCTAAGCCCCTTACATGAATTTTATTCTGACAATAACTCTAGGAAATAGGTTCTATCCCCATTACGCAGGTGAAAAAACAGAGGTTCAGAAAGTTTTATTTTATTTTATTTTTTATAGGTTTTATTTATTTATGATAGAGAGACACAGTGAGAGAGGGAACACAGAGGGAGAAGCAGGCTTCCCACAGAACAGGGACCCCCATGCGTGACTCGATCCCAGGACACTGGGATCATGACCTGAGTCGAAGGCAGACGCTTAACTGATGGAGCCACCCAGGTGCCCCTAGAAAGTTTTTAAACACTTGCCTAAGGGGGACACCTGAGTGGCTCCGTCGGTTAAGCATCCATACACTTGATTTCGGCTCCAGCACAATCTCAGGGTCCCGGGATTGAGCCTGGTGTTGGGCTCCAGGCTCATTTTGGAGTCTGCTTGTCCCTCTCTCTCTGCTCTTGCCCCTGCTCTCTCTTTCTCCTTCAAAGGAAGGAAGGAAGGAAAGGAGGGAGGGAGGAAGAGAGAGAGGGACGGAAGGAAGGAGGGTGGGAAGGAGGGAGGCAATCTTAAAAAAACAAATCAAAACAAGAACAACAAGAAAAAATGTGCCTAAGAACATATAGTAAGCAGGAAAGCTGGATACAAATCCAGAGGGTTTAACTGTAGAACCCTCAGCCTTAACCAACTTGTTCTACTTCCTTCCTCAAGAGAGGAAGTTCTACTCTCTTGGGGAAGTTCTTCTTCCTTCCTTATTCCTAATCTGCTATTCAGAAATAAACACCGTTGACATTTTAGTATGAATATTCCAGAAATTTTTCTAGGTATATTTACAAATATATACTTTAAAAAATGACATAATATTCTGAAACCTGACATAATATTCTGAAACCTGACTTTTCTTCACTTACACTTGATCTTAGCCAAAAGGCCGAGAAGCGATGACTTTTCTTCACTTAGAGAACATCTTTTCCATATTAGTCAATAATACTTATAAAATGTTTTAATGGCTTCATGGTATTACATCCAATGCATAATCATAGTTTATTTAACCTATGCCATGTTTCAAATATTTAGGCTGTTTCTGCTTTACAGTCTTTTGTTTGTTTGTTTAGGTCTTTATTTAAGTTCTAGTTAGCTTGGGGCACTGGCTGGTTCAGTCAGTTAAGTGTCTGCCTTCGGCTCAGATCATGATCCCGGGGTCCTGGGATCAAGCCCCGCATCAGCCTCCCTGCTCAGTGGGGAACCCGCTTCTGCCTCTCTCTCCCACTCTCTGTTAAATAAATAAATAAATAAATAATTTTAATTAATTAATTAATTAATTAATTCTAGTTAGCTAACATACAGGGTAATACTGGTTTCAGGAGTAGAATTTAGTCATTCACCCCTTACGTATAACACCCAGTACTCATCACAAGTGCCCCCTTAATACCTAAACAATTCTAAGATAGACATCTTGTAGACTCGTTTTTGTGTCAGAATATGAACGTTTTAAAGGTCTTGATGAATATTGCTAAATTCACTTCCCCAAAAGTTATGTCAAAGTGTATACCCATCACTAGATTTTGAAGGCATCTGTCTCAGTACTTTCTTGCCAAATTGTATCCCAGAAGTCTTTATCTGAGATAAAGGTTAAGTGAACAACCTGGTATATTTATGTTTTGACTTTGATTTCCTTGATTGCAAGTGAAAAGAAACTGTTTCTCTGTGTTATTTTTTAACAGCTTTACTAAAATGTAATTTGCATGCAATGGAATTCACTGATTTGAGGTGTAGGACTCAAGGCTGGGATTAGGGTAGAGTGAGTGAACTTGTCACCTCTGTACCAAAGTGAAGGGGACACCAAAACCTTAAGTCATCAAGATAAATATTTTAATGAAATGTTTTTTTTTTTTAAAAACTCAAGATGAATGCAAAAAATCAATGGTGAATAAAATATCATAATTTTAAATACAGCCGGGATCCATCAGAGTCAGATTTGGGGTGAGGTGAGTGAGGGCAAGCAAACCAGAGCCAGCTCAGATCCTGGCTTCTGGGGGGGCAGTTACTGGAGAAGAAACATCTTAATCCACTCAGCAACCAAGCCTCTGAGAGCTACAGCCGGCATTTGGTCTTTTGGAAAGCTCTCTTTCTGTTCACCCCTATTTCTAGGGAGTAGCGTTTTGGGGGTCCCAACTTAAAATCTGTAGCATTCATTGTGGCTTCTCCTCCTCAGTGAGCCCTGAACCCCTCGTTCTGTGAGACCATTAAACTCTCTCACAAGTTTCACAGCTTCTCGGGACTCACTTGGAAATAGACAAATAAATGTCTTCAGGGGAGAGAGAGCTGGTGGCCAATGTCAAGCTCACCCATCTGCACCTCCCCTCCACCTCCAGAGCCTGCTGTTCTGGTAGACTCTGCTGCCCTCCCTGGATGCTTTCCATTGGCTCAGCTCTTCTGTGTATCATGGACAGGAGGATTTTTGGTCTGCAACAAGCTGGTTTGCCTTGATGGGAAGCCAGAAGTTTTGGTTTGTTCCTCCAGATGAGTTTCAGAATCACTTGGGAAAGCTATCCCTTAGGCAACATGAACTTATCTCCATGTTATTTGGTGAGAATAGAATGAACGATGGAACGAAATGAATAAATTAGCTCATGGCAAAGAAAAACTTTGTAATGGTAAATCTATGAATTGGGAATAGATCACATTTTTCTTCTGAGTCTTATCTTACATCCTCTGAAGAGTTGAAAAAAATTCTGAAAGAAACTTTAGATAAATGTATGTGTCTCCATTTTGAAGAGGCATTTTACATGTTCTATTATATTATGTCTTAATTAAAATAAGTTTCAGGGGCACCTGGGCTCCTCAAGTCATGATCTCAGAGTCCTGGGATTCAGAGAGCCCTCCCACTTAGTGGGGAGTCTGTCCCTCCCCCTCCTCATGCTCTCTCATGCACTCTCTCTCTCTCAAATAAATGAAAAATAAAAAAAAATTTTTAAAGATTTTATTTATTTATTTGATAAGGAGAGATACAGCAAGAGAAACACAAGCAGGGGATTGGGAGAGGGAGAAGCAGGCTTTCTGCTGAGCAGGAAGCCGGATGTGGGTCTCGATCCCGGAACCCTGGGATCACTACCAGAGTCAAAGGCAGACACTTGATGACTGCTCCATCCAGGCACTCTGCAAAATACAATCTTTAAAAAAACATGTTTCATTATATTTTCAAATTGTTTATTGACAGCCTAAGATGAATTTATTACTTTGTATATGTTCATTTTATAAGGGACATCACTAACCTTTTTTTGGTTAAGATAGTTGATTTTCTTCAATTTTCAAAACTAGGTAATTGTATTCCGTATAAAAATGAAATTTTGTTTCTTCACTGGAAATAAATATTTTTAGCTGCTCCTTTCCTATCATATTGCATTTGTTAGAACTTCTAAATGTTATATATGTTAATGTTATATAATGGTAGTGACAGTTGTCATCCTTGTCTTGAGACTACCTATAATATGAATGCCACACCATTAATTATGACATCTGTTGCTTTCAGTAAATTATCCTTATCATATTGAGAAATTTCCCATTGATTTAATCAAGAAAAGATCTAAAATTCTATAAAATACCTTTTCTGCATCATAGTTGAAACATTGAAATTTGACTTCCATAGCTTAATGGTATAATAATAAATTTTCTGACAGTTATCAAGAGAGAATATATCTATTCTACCAAGTATGACAGGAGTATTTTTTAAACATTTGCTTACTTTCCTTTAAGAATGTCTGTTCATCTTACTAGTTTCTGTTTTTTCGCTGTATTTTTATGCTTCAGTATATTATGTTAAGTGATGAATTATATCAATGAATATTATATTGCCCTGTGCTTCCCATCCTAGTATCAATTCCTTGTCTCTTGTATTCCTTTAATGTTGTGCTGCATTTAATTTTTGTTTTAGGATCATTTTACCTATATTTGCTATACATAAATTTTTTCTGCAATCCACTTGTGTGCACACATGCATTTCCTATCAAAAAGGTAAATGCCTAGGTGGCTCAGTCAGTTAATCACCTGCCCTCAGCTCAGGTTATGATCCCAGGGTCCTAGGATTGAGCCCCACTTAGTGATCTCTGCTCAGTGGGGAGTCTGCTTCTCCCTCTCCTCTCCCTCTCCCTCTGCTTGTGTTCCCTCTCTCACTGTCTCTCTCTGTCAAATAAATAAATAAAACCTTTTTAAAAAAGGTAAATGAATTTTTGTGCATTTTATTCAAAAATAATTAATCACTATGTCTCAGTTTTAAGCATGAAAGATATTTTGAAGAAGAGTCATCTCTTCCAATTATAGTAGAAGGATTTTTTTACAAAAATAAGCAAAAATTATATTTTCTTCATGTATACACAAATATGGTGAATTATATTATCCTACTCCTTTTCTCTAAATTTTTATTCTGAAAAATTCCAAACACATGGAAAAAAATCAAAGAAGACTAGCAGAAATATTCATATATTATATTTCTTGATTTAATAATTGTGAATAATTGACCATATGTGTTTTATCTGTCTGTAAGTGTATAAATATATACACTTTTGTTGTATCATTTGAGCATAAGTTGCAGACATTATGACACTTCACTCACAGTCATTTTCATATTCACCTCCTAAGAAAATGGACATTATCCTAAACAATCACATTGTTTCATATTTTACAATATTAATAGTAATACCATAACATAATCTTTATATTTGTATTTCCCCAATTGTCCCATGAATGTCTTTTATAGCTGTTTTTGTTTAAAATCAAATATTAACCTACATTCATTCATCGAATTTGGTTGCTGCATCTATTTTAGTTTAGAAAGATTACCCAACTTTTTTTTTAATGGCATTGATTTTTTTTGAAGGCTCCGAAAGAGTTGTCTTGTTTGATTTGCTTAAATATTTCTTAATTGAGTGTGTTTCTTGAGTGAAATTTTTGGCAGTGTTGTTTCTTTATGGCTATTTATTTCTCAGGCTTATTTTCATTAGATGCTTAGTCATAGATAGATAGATAGATAGATAGATAGATAGATAGATATAGATATAGGTATTCACATATTCATATGTATGTATATTTAAAGATTTTATTTATTTGAGAGAGAGAGAGAGAGAGAGCGAAAGAGAGAAGGAGTGGAAGGAGGGGAAGAGGGAGAAACTGACTCCTTGCTGAGTAGGAAGCCTGATGTGGGGCTGATCCCAGGAACCTGAGATCATGACCTGAGCCAAAGGCAAACACTAAACTGACTGAGCCACCCAGGCACCCTTCAATCATACATATTTTTCCAAGACACTTTTTATTTTATTTTTTTAATTTTTATCTAAATTCAATTAAGATTATGTATTATTCATTTCAGAGGTAGAGGTCCATGATTCATCAATATTATAAAATACCCAGTGCTTATTACATCATGTAACCTCCTTAATGTCCATCACCTAGTTACCCCATCACCCCACACTTTTCCCCTCCAGCAACCCTCAGTGTGTTTCCTATGCTTAAAAGTCACCTATGGTTTGTCTCCCTCTCTGATTTCTTGTTTTTTTTTTTTTTCCTCTGTTCCCCTATGATCCTCTGTTTTGTTTCTTAAATTCCGCATATTAGCGAGATCATATAATTGTCTGTCTCTGAGTGGCTTATTTCTCTTAGCATAACACTCTCTAGTTCCATCTACATCATTGCAAATGGCAAGATTTCATTTTTTGATGGTTGAATAGTATATATATATATATATATATATATATATATATATATATATATATCTCACATCTTCTTTGTCCATTCATCTCTCAATGGACATCTAGGTTCTTTCCATAGTTTGGCTATTGTGGACATTGCTGCTATAAAGATTTGGGTGCATGTGCCCCTTCAGCACTACATTTGTATCTTTGGGATAAATACCCAGTGGTGCCATTGCTGGGTTGTAGGGTAGCTGTATTTTCAACCTTTTGAGGAAACTTCACACTGTTTTCCAGAGTGGCTGCACCATCTTGCATTCCCACCAAGAGTGGAAGAGGGTTCCCCTTTCTCCACATCCTTGCTGACATATGTTGTTTCCTGACTGATTAATTTTAGTTGTTCTGACTGGTGTGAGGTGTTGTGCCCGAGTTTCACGTCCGAGAAACCACCAAGGAGCCAACACCGATGCAATCGCATGAGGGTTTATTTGACAAGCTTAAGCTTGGGCCCAAGTATACCTGATGTAGCGGAGTAGGGACTTGGACCCTGAACCAGACTACAGTCAGATTTTTTAAAGGCAGAGTAGGGGTGGACTCGGCAGTGGGTGAGGACAAAAGGGGATATTCAGAAGGGCTATCAGGGTAGAGAAGACTGTCAGGATATTGGAGGCCTGGTTATTATCAAGCCAAGGCCGTTTTTCCCTCTAGTGAGGCACTAACATAAAGACAGCTGGGAGTTTCCTGGTGGAATGTCACATTCCTCCTATCAAGCGTCCTTGTTAGTGAGATTTAGCACTGGGACATTTGTAAACTGAGGGAGACTCCTGTCTTGCAGGATTGTGATTTCTACAAGTTAACTATTTGTTCACATATACTACCGAGGGGAGGGGAGCGGGTGGAGAGGGGGTGCAAGGTGCCAGCTTTTGCTTTGTCAAGATGGCTGTACTTATGTCAGGGCTAGACTCGAGGTGGGTACAGCCTTGTTTTTCTTGGCCTCCACATGAGGTGGTATCTCATTGTGGCTTTGATTTGTATTTCCCTGATGCCGAGCGATGTAGAGCACTTTTTCCGTGTGCTTGTTGGCCATTTGGCTATCTTTGCAGAAATGTCTGTTCATGTGCCCATTTCTTGATTGGATTATTTGTTCCTTGGGTGTTGAATTTGATAAGTACTTTTTATTTTAATTAAGGTTTTCCGATTAAAAATGTTATCTGTGAATTTTATGCACCTTTTCTCATTCCTAACAATTACATATTTGTGTTTTATGTTTTCAACTTGTCTTGATTGATTAGTTTGCTTATTTTATTAATTCTTCAAAAACTATTTTGACATATTAATCAATTTCGATATTTTACTCTTAGTCATTTTTGCTCTTATCTTTATTGACTTCTTCCTTAATCTCTGTAAGCTTTATTTTGCTATACTTTTGCTCATTTTATTTATTGTCTTTTTTGTTTAATAATGATCAGTTGAGATTGTGAGTTTTGTAAGTTTATTTTTGGCCATTATTACTAAACTTTGATAAGAGATGTTCTTGCTGTCAATTTCAAAATGGTCAATAATTCCTGCATTAATCCTCTACTTTGTCACAGTTGGTTACTTCCTTAAATTTTATTTTTTACTCCACTTTTCCCCCCATATAAATTTCTCATTTTATTGTATTGTGGTCAGACACTATGCCCTATATAATTTCCACTTTGGGATTTTGGTTGAGTTTCTTTGTAACCCAAATTATTATATGTAAGCACTGGAAAAGAAGATGTCATCTTTAGTTTTAGTGTACAAAGTTCTATACATAGTTATTTAGTCAACTTTGGCACATCCATCTCTACCTTGGTATAGTATAGGTTAGGTTCTGTATACAGTTAGATTCCAAATAATAATACCAGTATTCATATAGCATTTATTTCGTGCCAAGCACTACACTCAGCCAGGTACATAGATTTAATTTTTTTTTTTATTGTGGAGACATACATGTAACAAATTTTACCATTTTAACCATTTTTAAATATGCAACTTGGTGGCATTTAGTATAATCACAATGTTGTATACCCATAGCTACTATTTAGTTTCAGAACATTTTCATAACCCTAAAAGGAAATACCAGATACATTAAATTCTCATTTCCCCTCCCATCGGCCTTGGAAACCATTAATTTGCTTTCTGTCTCTATCGGTTTTCCTATTCTGAATATTTCATATGAATGTAATTATACAGTACATGGCCTTCTATGTCTTGCTTCATTCACTTAGCATAATGTTTTCAAGTTTCATCCATGTTGTAGCAGGTGCTAGTACTTCATTCTTTTTTATGAATGAATAATATTCCATTGCATGAATACACCACATTGTATTTATTCATTCATCAGTTGATGGACATTGGGTCATTTCTACTTGTTTGGCTTTCATAAATAGTGTTGTTATAAAGATTCTTGTACAAGTTTTTTTTTTTTAACACCTTTTTTTTTATTCTCTTTTGAGTTTACCTAGGAGTAGAAATTTGGGGTCATATGGTATTTTATATATAAGTTATTGAGGAGATGCCATACTTTTTTATAGAAGCTGCACTATTCTACAGTCCCTTCGAGAGTGTATGAGAGCTCCAGTCTCTCCACATCTCCAGCCACACTTGTTATTTTCTAGTGGGTGTGAAGTCGTATCTTATTGTGGTTTTGATCTGCATTTCCTTAGTGACTGATGGTATTAAGCATCTTTTCATGCGTTTGCTGATCATTTGTATATCTTCTTGGAGAAATGTCTACTCCAGTTCTTTGCCCATCTTTAAGTTGGGTTGTTTCTGGTTTTGTTACATTATAATAGTTCTTTATATATTCTGGATAATAGACCCTTAGCAGACAGATGATTTGCAAATATTTTCTCCCACCCTGTGGGTCATGTTTTTGCTCTCTTGAGAGCATCCTTTGACACACAAAAGTTTTTTATTTTGATGAAGTCCAATTTTTTTTTTTAAATTTTGTTGCTTGTACTTTTGGCATTTTATCTAAAAAAAAAGAAAACCACTGACTGCAAAGTCAAGGTCATAAAGTTTTACTCCTATGTTTCCATCTAAGGGTTTTATAGTTTTAACTGTTATATTTATGTCTTTGGTCCAATTTTTTATTTGATTTTTTTTTAGATGGTGTGAGATAAGAATCCAACTTCATTCTTTTGCATTAGGATACTAGTCGTTCCAGCACAATTTGTTGAAGAGACTGTTCTTTCACCATTTAATTATCTTGGCACACTTACTGAAAATCTATTGGTATATGTATGGGATTACTTCTAGATTCTCAATTCTATTCCATTGATTCTTTGAGCAGCAGCATATTGTTTTGATTACTGTTGCTTTGTAGTAAGTTTTGAAATTTTGAAGTGTAAGCCCTCCACCTCTGTTCCTTTTCGAGATTAGTTTGGTTATTTGTAGTTCTTAGCAATTCCATATTTAAGACCAGCTTTTCTCTTTGTGCAAAATTTATACATATTTTAACTTATTTAACTCAGTAATTTATAAGATAGAGACAATTATTATCCCCATTTCACAAAAGAGGAAACAAAAGTACAGAGAGATTAGCCAAACTGCCCAAGGTCTCAGCTATTGGATAGGGAAATTAGTCTGAATGCAGGCAAGCCGGCTCTAGAATCTGGGCACTTATTCAATACATTAAGTTACCTAATTTGTCTCTTACAGAGTGATGTTCCAGGCTTGGCTCTTCCTTACTCTTGCAACATTGTCACTCAGGTCTCTGCTTGTGCTTTCATTAAAGTGGAGACCCGACTGAAGGCTGGTGGTCTGTCTTCTCCTACGGGTGCAGTTAATGAGCCTGAACTGTGTGACTATGATGTTAGCCTTTTGTTCCTTTTACTCTGGGCTAGACAACCTTTTTATCTCGGGATCTCCCTTTGGTGATTACCACTTATTTCTCAATCTCTATTATACTTAAAAATCATAAGAAATAAAATAATCCCAAAGTACAGAATGCAAGAATAGTACATGGGTTGAAGGCAACTGGCAGGGTGAATCGTGGTCGTGAAATTGCATCCTCCTGGGAGAAACACTGCACAAATATGCCTCTTGGTGTCGTTCCTCCCTGAACTATCCTGTCAGGTGCAGATCACAAAAGCATCTTGTCAGGCACTTCAGCAATGTCACTTCGAAGTGAGGGTATGAATGCAGGAACACATGATACAGTTTATTCTCTTTGATTTCTTGCACCCAAAAAGTAAACATCAATCACTTGTGACTGCAAGCCAGATGTTTTTCAGGTCCTGTCAGTATTTTTTTTTTTTTTTGCTTCATCGATCTATCACAGTTGGAGAAAAGTGTTAAAATTGTTCCACAACTATTGTAATTCTGTCAATTTCTTCTTTTGCTTGGTATTTCTTGTTGGTATGTTTTTGGGATATAATGATCCATATTTACCTAAGAATCATTGTGCAATATGTCCTTTAATAGTATAAATTAACCCTCCATGTCTTTGTAAGTATCCTTGTCTTTAGTTTACTTTACCTAATTTCAAAATTTTTGATTCCTGTTTTTATTTATCTTTATTTGTCTAATATACCTTTGCACTTATTTTTTACATGTTTTATATTCTTTTGTTTGTGTTCCTTGTGATCTAGCATACATTCACTGGGGCCCTTTTTTTCCTATCTATTTTGACTCAATCTAAAGGTCTTTGTATTTTAATGTGGAAATTTCATTTATATGCATCTATGGATTCACAACTGACATTTAGTATCTTTTGTTATCCTTATTCATACTTTCTTTTTTTAATGATTTATTTCTGATGTTTTGACATATGTGCTATGGTCAGTTCGCCTTTATCCTCTTATGTGTTTTGAAGGTATATAGTCTATTTGTAATTATCCTGCTGGTTAACTTTATGTTTTTAAAGAATTCTCTCTCAGAACCCCCAAATCACTTTAATGACACAGTACACACAGAAACTCCAGCTGCTTTTATGGACCCTATAAAAACTGGGTAAGGTTGGTCTAGGGTGGAGCCAACTAGCCAGCAGCTCATAGGTGCCTTGAATGGATCTCAGTTGTGTCATGCACTGTTGATTCCCTCAGCCCTTCTGGAGGCCAGGTATTCAGATAGCGTATAGCAAGGTATCTCAACCTCAAGACCCATTCAAATGTGATTAAAATGTAGTAAATGTCCACTGCAACTCACCCTACACAAATACATAAACACATATGAAACAAGATGCCACAAAATAATAACTCTCCTTATTATGTGATGCACTCTTTTCTGTTTTATACAATTTAATATTTAAACACCAGCAATGACACAGTGAATTGATTTCAAAGCCAATTACTGCAGGAACTCACTCTCTTGACTACAGTTGGAACCATCTAAGGGGCTCTCTCAAAAAACAGTGATGACTGAGTTCCATAGCCAGAGAGTCTACATACACTAATGTAGGCACCAGCACACTACAGTCTGTGAACCAAATCCAGCCTACCACCAGGTTTCGTACAACCTTCAAGTTAACAATGGTTTTTACTTTTTAAGTGTTTTAAAAAATCAAAGGAAGAATGATATTTTGTGACATATGAATATTATATAAAATTAAAATGTTAGTGTCCAGCTCTACCATTTATCACCTGAATATCTTAGGCAAGTTAAGCAATGTTTCTGATCTTTGTTTTTCTCTACTGCTAATGATTAATAGATAATAATATGCACTCAGGTAATTGTTTTGAAGATGGCAAGAGAGGATACCCAGACTGTAGTGAATAGGCAATGTGTTAAATATGAATATTATTATCTCAGTCATACAAACGATATGGGACTAGTGAACTTCCTTAGAGGATATCTGTTCCATTACTCTCATATTGGAAGCAAGAAACTGATAAATTCAGTGACCTACTCAGATCCTCAACCAGTTAGTAGCAAAGCTAGGAGTAGAACTCTGACCTCCTTTCTCACTGGGATAGCAGAGATATTCCTTGCTTTCTTTCTTTCCGGGCTGAAGAAAGTACAGTGGCTGAGATTATAGGCTGATTTTTCTTTCTATTCCTGCTGCCTCAACAATGATTTGGGACCATGAGAATGGCCAGCAGCTGGGCAGTCCAGAGCCAGGCAGTCACGTTCAAGGTTCCTTGAGGGAAGCTGCTGTCATCCTAGTCCACAATGAGGACTCAATGAGGAGCTGTTATTCTATCAAGTGAAGGAAGGTAAAAGTGTGACCACCTGGCTGCATGGGAGCCACCAGAGCAGGCCACACTATAGATGAGCGGAAACTGGGTCACTGCATTGGACACCACACTCATGAAATGTACTGGTTAACAAGCTGCCCCTTTCTTTTTTTCTTCTTTTTTTTTTTAAAGATTTTGTTTATTTATTTGACAGACAGAGATCACAAGTAGGCAGAGAGACAGGCAGAGAGAGAGGGGGAAGCAGTCTCCCCGCTGAGCAGAGAGCCCGATGCGGGGCTTGATCCTAGAACCGGGGGATCATGACCCGAGCCGAAGGCAGAGGCTTTAACCCACTGAGCCACTCAGGTGTCCCTGCCCCTTTCTTTAAGAGCTCTTGAGCAGAGAGTTCAAACCAAATACTGAGGGCTATTCAAAACACCAGGCTCAAATGTCATCACAATGACCACTTTATTCTTTAGGAAGCTCAATTCTTCTAAGTTGTAATTGACTATTCTAGCCTCCTAAAACCCTTCCAAAAAAAGAAAAATGAATGACCACAGACAGGATGGACATCTGACTCAATCCAGATTGAGTTTGTCAATCTTGTGGTTCAAGAGCAAAACTGAATATTTCCTTTAAAATATTGCGTCACAACAATAGTGTCCTCCAAATATATATATATAGTTATATAGTTATAGATATATATAATATACAATAGTGACACAATATATATTTGGGAACAGGCAAGATCCTCATTTATACATTCATTCTGTATAAAACAAGAGGGGCTGGCCAAAGAGACACTGAGTTGGAAGTCAGGAGATGTGAGTTTTTGTCCCTGTCTGACCACAAATTAGCTGTGGGAAACTTCCACAGATAAGTTTATCAATCAGTTTTCATGGTCCTCACAATGCCAAGAACAAAACAGAGCAACAACAACAACAACAACAACAAAACTATAGCGCTTAGAAAATTTAGTTTTCTGACTTGGAAACTACTTCAGGCATTTCATGTGTAGGGTGTGTCCTTGTAAGAGTTTGCTTTTGCAAGATAAGGCTTCTATCAGCTGCAAGTCAGGAGGGAACCAAACCCAAGGCAGCAGCTGCGAGAGCCGGCGTTATCACACCGAGACAGGAGCTCAGCTACTGGGAGTATGGCCATTAAGCAAGACCATAGGGCATTTGTCCAACATGGCACTTTATTGTTATTCTTTCTTATAACATTTCATGTTAGAAATGCCAACTGTTTGGGAAAGCCGTGTGATATAGTGGGAAGAGCATAGAGGAGGGTATTAGGAAACTGGACCTCTAGTCTCCATTGTATCTCTAACGTGTCCTGGGCCCACAAGTTACCCCACCTTTTTGGTGCACTGGGAACAGAGATGGGGGCCTTCCCATGCTCCCTGACTCAACACAGGGACGTCTCAGACTGGTAGAGTCTTAGTGAGCAACGGTGAGATCAGAACAGTGAGGAGAAGAAACAAAAGAGGTTAATGTTCTGGAACAATTCAGATATTATATAAGTATGAGATGATAAAATCATGAAAATTAGAAATCTTTACCATTCTGGATGGCATATATGGATTCATTCTTTACACCCTTCCCGAACCTAAAATTAGGTGATTCAGTTCCAGTCACTGTAACATACTTTTTAAGAAGTACCGTAGCAGGGCACCTGGGTGATTCAGTGGGTTAAGCCTCTGCCTTCAGCTCGGGTCATGATCTCAGGGTCCTGGGATCGAGTCCTGCATCGGGCTCTCTGCTCGGCAGGGAGCCTGCTTCCCTCTCTCTCTGCCTGCCTCTCTGCCTACTTGTGATCTCTGTCAATTAAGTAAACAAAATCTTTGAAAAAAAAGAAGTACCGTAGCAAATGTCATGTCAGTGTCTGGACACGGAAACAAAATTTTAAATGAGGACTTTGAGGCCTTGCTGCAGCTACTCTTGTTTTTATTTTGCACTAATTTGCCACTTGAACTTTTAACTCTTGTCAGTCTGAGAGGCTTGCCACCCTCGGCCTGCTGGCTGCCTCCGGGTCTCCACGTGAACACGCATTGCAACCCTCTTGTCGTCGCATTTTAGCTCACGATATTTCTCGAGCTTAATTCCCCCTCTTCCACATTTCTACTTAAAATTCTTCCCATCCTTCAAGGTTCAGATGGTGAGTCATTGTAAGTAGACATGGGGTAAAGCCTTCAGAGTATATATTTCAGAGCAATTAAGGAAATGCACAGTGTTGTAAAGGAAGATGCTGACACAACTTCCATAATGCCTCAAGCAATATATGTTTCTCTTAGAGACCTGGAATTTTTCAGGTATAATCCGGATGTGTTCTTCCTAAGAGAAGTGAACAGATCAAAAAGAAAAAATGACCCTCATGTCAGTATTACTAGAAAACAGTTTCTCTTTGTGGCTATAGGAAGAGGATTCTGAGGGCTAAGAGATATAATGTAATTACTGCAATAAATTGGTGTGAAAAAAATCAAAATGACGAATATACGACTATTTTAAAACTCCTAGCCCCCAAGATCCCAGAATCGCAAGGCATTTGTCTTTTTTTGTGTGTTCAGTGCATCCGGATGTTCACCACCTAATATGCTAAAACATCTAAGAAATCTTGCTGACAAGATTTCAACCAGGCACAGACCTGGAAATGGAAATATTATTGGAAGTCAGCAGAATTAGGTCTCAGTTCTGTTCCTTACCAGCTGTGTTAAACTGAGCTTATCAGTTAATTTTAATGAGATGAAATTTCTCATCTGTAAAGTGAGGAAGCTGAATTAGATGTTCTAAGAGACCTTGTCATATAAAGTATAAAAATACATTCTGAATTAAAGAAGACAATATTTAAATTGACCTTTAGTTTGCAAATGATGCAATCAGATTTGTTGAAAGCTGATTTAGCTACAGAAATCTAGGGGCCCGGAGCACGAGAAAAAAGAGAGAGAGAGAGATCTCATAATCCTGTCCCTAAGTGGTATAGGCAAACCATGTCTGCTGTTTAATGGTTACAAATTTGCTTGGATGCTTTCAACCTAGTCAACCCAATTGAAGATTCCATTGTAAAAAAAACTCTGCTTAAAATCCCCTTATTCACAGAAATTTTGCAGCTTTGGGTAACTCTGTATGTCCACAGCTGTCCATTAGCTGATTAGGGCCCAAGGAATGTGGGAGAGTCACGCAGAATTGAGGGCTATTGCTGCCGAATGTAAGCATCAAAACATTCCTGATGGTTGTTAGGGGTACGTATTGTGGGATTTTAGTTTCCTTACTTTGAATATTGAAAGTAGTTTAAGCACCTGAGAATGTACAAAAGGATACTTCTTTTGTTTCTCCTAGGTGACATTTTTCAACCTGGGGATAGTGTATTTAATTTGAAGTGATTGATAAAATGTTTCAAATTGCCCCATGTGAATCTTAGAAATAACCAGCAAGTTCTTTAAAATTTAACTAAGTGCTAAAAATAGAAAAACTTATGTGACTGAGCAAAATTATTGATCCTTCAAGCTAACATTTTTTGGTAGACCATGTATTTCAGTAAGAGATTCTGAGCCCTCCCCGTATTGCTAACAAGCACACAGATTAACGACAACTGAAATACAGATTTTTTTTTCTGAAAATGGAAGAAAAACTACAACAAAGATCATTTTATAGATCTGTTCCAGATACTTGATTGTTGAGGAAATGAAGTTTAAAAAACATTTTTTATCAAGTTGCTCTTAGGGCATTTATTTGCTATATTTCTTTTCTTACTGTGTTGGTGACTTTAGGTGAGTATAATAAGAAAATGCATCAAAGCAACTAATTCTGGAGAACTAAAGCAGGTATTTCTAAGAAGAAAAGTGGAAAATTTGGGCCTCAAATAAATTTGGCCACCAGTCAGTTTTTGTAAGTGTGCAAGTAGAATGCAACATTTGCAGTTGGGACTTGAATCAAGTATACACAATTTTTGGAAATTACCTCAAGGACTTTGTTTCTCTAAACAATGCGTTGCCTTCAGTGTTAGATATTCCTCCTGAGTTCTGGCTAGAGTTTAGGGCCTTGGGCCTCAGCCTTCACTTCTTCCGAAAAAAATTTCCACTAAATGTTCCTTTCCTCTGAGAAATAGCTTTTGGAGAAGAAAGACATCTATTTGCCAGAGGCTGAAAATGGTTTTGATAAAGTTCAAATTTTATTTTAATAAGGTCTGTCTCCATAAGCATCTTCTCATTTCGGTAACAACAACAACAAAAAGTTATATGTACTTTGCCTATACATTTATAATATTTTTTTTTCCCCTTCTCTGACTTTGTTTAAAATTCAAAGCAGTGGGGCACCTGGGTGACTCAGTGGGTGAAAGCCTCTGCCTTAGGCTCAGGTCATGATCTCAGGGTCCTGGGATCGAGCCCCACATCGGGCTCTGCTCAGCAGGGAGCCTGCTTCCCCCCTCTCTGCCTGCCTCTCTGCCTACTTGTGATGTCTCTCTCTCTCTGTCAAATAAATAAAATCTTAAAAAAAAAAATTCAAAGCACTAAGGTACCGGTTTTAAGAGGTGTTCGATCCTATTGTTGGGTCTTTTTTTCTCCACAACATGCTGTTATTTTCTACTTGTTAAGCCCTCAGATTATGCGTCTTCTCCGCCAAAAAGCAAGGCCAAGTAGTGATAAGGACCCTCAGTGAAAAGGAGTGCCGGGCTATAAAGGGACTGCTTATCTTGGCCGTCCCTGAACGCCGGTTCTCATTCTTGGGCATGCTCTTTTCCCCCACATCCTTCAACCTAGTATTGACAGTGATCTCCCGCAAATGAAAATTTGGTTCAAACCCTTTATTGTCCTTCCACAGATAAAGTCCGAATTCCCTACCAGGGTTCCCGGCACACGGCGCTCCGCTAAGCTCTTCAGCGGGTTCCCTTGCTCCCTCGCTGTATTGCTTCTCTTTCCATTTTCGCGGCAGCCCCTTAGATGTTTGCAGATCCCTCAGCGATGTCTCGAATTCCTGGGCATGGCTGGCGCTGCTGACTCAGTACCTAAATGTCCACACAGTCGAAATCCTAGAGTTCTTGCAAGATGAGTTCCAAGAACACCTCCCCGAGGTCTTTTGATCTTGTCCTCCTCCCCATAGAACAGACCACAGCCTCTTTGGGTCCATCACTTCACTACCAGAGAAAACACATTATGAGACTTAGATCAAATCATTGTATCTCTTTACTAAGTTGCAGTTTCTTGCTGGGAAGACCATGACTTATTGATTTACTGATTTATTGATTCATTTATTTCTTGTGTTCTTTGTACATAGCACAAAGTAAGCATGCTAAAACACTTTCGTGAACTAATGAGTAAATGAATGAATACCCAAGGTTCCCAGTAACCGAGGGGTCCTTGGAAGAGGTATCTGGATTCCAGTCAATCATAAGATTTCACTAAGCCTTTACCACACCACGCCAAGCACTGGGGACTTGATAGAGTTTGTGGTACAAGTAGGGGAGATAAGAAAGGATGTCCAAAGAGAAATGGTATTGAACTGAGACCCAAGAAGCAGACAGCTAGGCGAGATGGGGATGGGAGAGGATACCTCAGACAAAGGGAAGAGGAGGCACAAAGGTGTGGGCATGGGAAATAGTATGGTGCATTTGAGGAACCAAGAGGTGTCTGGCATGGCTGGAGCCTAGAGAAAGAAGATTGAGGGACAAGCAATAAGATGGGGAGGCAGGTGGGGGGCTGGATCAGGTGGGGTCTTATAGGTGTTCACAAAGAGGAGGGGGCACCCGCCCATAGATTGAGCATTGCCCTAACTGACTCCTGCAAATCCCCACTCAGGTAGACCATGATGTCCTGTGGAAGAGTTAGGAAGCCTGGAGGAGGGTGTATTTGTGTTCACAGACAAAACTCCTCCATGGCTTTGGTTAAATTTTTAACATTTTCTCTCTTTTAACACTTAAAAACTTTGGTATGGATTGTTTTGTTTTTCAGTTTTAGATTTTTTTTTTTTCAGTTTTAAAAGTATGGGGGCGCCTGGGTGGCTCAGTGGGTTAAGCCTCTGCCTTTGGCTCAGGTCACGATCCCAGGGTCCTGGGATCGAGCCCTACATCGGGCTCTCTGCTTGGCGGGAGGCCTGCTTCCTCCTCTCTTTCTGCCTACTTGTGATCTCTCTCTCTCTCCCTCTCTCTCTCTGTCAAATAAATAAATAAAACCTTAAAAAAAAGTATGTTATTGAAATGTTGAAAATATTTTGTTGATCTTCTGTGAATGCATTTTTTCAGTTATGCTTGTACTCATTCTGTAGATGCCTCTTTACCATATGGCTTGTTTAATTCATTGTTATGTTCATTTTAGATGCAATCTAGAAACTCACTTGGTTGTTCCTCTATAAGAAGTTGGCTAAAAATTTATAACTATTAGTATTTCACTAAATACATATTATGTATAAAACACTGTTCTGATGCTGAGGTGATTCAAAATGAGCTAGCCCTGGGAACTAGAAGCCCTGGAAACAAGTTTTATGTCTCAAAAGAATCCATTTGATGTTCTAAAGTGATTACATATGTATGCCCTACCTATAAGTAATTATACTGAATGAAAAGGTGTAAAGGAGATGTAATAATCAAGAGATTAAATAATTTTTGTTCATTAGGTATCCTTTTTTATATTTTTACATACTTTCATTGATTCTTAATAAAAAATATTCTTTTCCATAATTTTGATTTCAATATTTGTTGAAACTTAAAATTCCTATCATCAGATTATTGTTAAAAATGTTTTTTCTTATATTATTTTTTAAATCATCACACCTGAGTGTTGAAGATGAACCTAGAGATAGCTGTAATTTATCATACTATTTAGTTCATTTTGTAGCAATTGTTTAAATACATGTGATGAATCAGGTAGTAGGACCAAGTCGAGGAACAAGATGAAAATTGAATTTATAGGAGAGGAGAAAACATCACAGAGAGTTTGGGGACAATGATTCCTGCCTGCACAGGATTCACTGGTAGCTGGTAGAAAGAGGCAGGTCTTGGTACTCAATCCTTGAGGAGACTGACCAGAAATGTCAAAGATACTTTTCAGTTCTTTGTGGATTCTCCAGGAAATGTTGAGCATTTAGCTGAGGAGCCAAGGTGACAGTCTCTCTGGACAATGTCTGCAGGTGCTCATCCACCCCCTCTTTGTTGTACCTGAGCACAATTTCCCTCACTAGAATGTCTCAAAGGAATAAGCAGAGATAAATCCACAGAGTTTAATATGCTGATGGTTATCTAAGAATGCATAAAAATAACATAAATGCTCAAAGTCAGAGACTGATGACTAAACTATGGTACCTTCATACAATGGAATACTATACAGCCATTCAAAATCTTGTCATAGAAGAGTATTAAAAAACATAGGGTACATGACTGTAGTATATATATTTTAAACACTATGTACATATTTATACATACTTAAACACAATGATCCTATATTTAGATGCATAGCTAAAAGTTCAGATGACTACATACCAAAATATTTATTTATTTATTTTTATTGTTTTATGTTTATCACCATACAGTAGGTCATTAGTTTCTGACAAAGGGTTCTATGATTTATTGTTTATGCATAACACTCAGTGCTCCATGCAATCCATGCTCTCCTTAATACCCAGCACCAGGCTAACCCACCCCACCACCCCTTCCCCTTATAAAACCCTCAGTTTGTTTCCTGGAGTTCATAGTCTCTCATGGTTCATCTCCCCCTCCGATGTCTCCCCCTTCATTTTTCCCTTTATTTGAGAGAGAGAGATAGGGAGAGAGAGAGAGAAAGAGAGCATGAGCAGAGGGGAGGGGAGAGGGAGAGGGAGAGGAAGAAGCAGACTCCCTGCTGAGCAGGGAGCCCAACACTGGGGTTATAACCCGAGCTGAAGGCAGACTCTTAAACAACTGAGCCACCCAGGTGCCACTAGATTACTTTTGTAATTTAAAAAAAAATCCCATTTAATTTATAAAAGTCTTATAAAATAATTCATAAATTTTATACTTATAAAATTTAAAAATATAATTGTTTTGTTATAAAAATAAATTTATAATATATATAAAGGGATTTTAAAAGGATGTATGAGAATACACATCTTATATACATGTTTGTGTGTTTATATGTTTTTATTCTAAAGAATAACCATGGCCTAGAATTCATTGCATCACTTGGTTATCTGGATCCCCAGCCAGTAATCTTAGACTGGAGCCAGTATTTCCTACAGTTCTATTATAATTCTGAAATGCTACTTTTGAAAGAGAAAAAAGAAGTATGGGTGGGAAACCTTGGAATTGACTCACTCTCTATCCAGCAAGAAGAAAATTGAATTTAGTCATGTCTTGGTTTTAATTTTTACCAGGGAAGTAGAATTGTACCAAGGAGGTGGAGAAAGGGAGGCATGTGACAGAACTTTGGTCCTATGTCATCGTCATGAGTCTCTCCTTTTCTTTAACATTGACAATTTCCCGAAGTTATGGAACATGACATGCAAAACCTCTTCCCTTTATAAGAATGGTAGCAATAATAACCAACATGTATGTCACATTCTTTATGTGCCAAGTACTCTACTAATGTGTGTGTACATGTACATACGTGGACAAAACTACTTTAGTCCTTACAAGGACATTTTGAGGCAGATTTTAGTGCTTTACACAGGAAATTAAGATACACTTTCTTCATCTGTAAGCCCCTGCTATGTAGAAATTCTGGAGCTGCCACTGAGAGGGACATGGAATAAATTTGCCTTGTATGATATGCTCTAGAGTCCACTCAGTCACCTCATTGCTGATCTTCTTCTCAACTTCTGTTTTCTACAGTTGTGCCTACCACAGTGAAGACACCACCTAGCACTCCTAGTGTAGGACAAGCCTCTTCAAATCTTACACACCAACAATCTCCAGATGGGAGACAAAGTATGTTCATTTTTAAAATTTTTTGTAATTCAAGTATAATTAATGTACATGTACTCTATGGTATTAGTTTCAGGTGTACAATATAATCATCACAAGAAATGTACTCTTGGGGCGCCTGGGTGGTTCGGTGGGTTAAAGTCCCTGCCTTCAGCTCAAGTCATGATCCCAGGGTCCTGGGATTGAGCCCCGCATTTGGCTCTCTGCTCAGCAGGGAGCCTGCTTCCTCTTCTCTCTCTCTGCCTGCCTCTCTGCCTACTTGTAATCTCTGTCTGTCAGATAAATAAGCAAAATCTTAAAAAAAAAAAAAAAAAGAAAAGAAATATACTCTTAATCCCCTTCACCTATTTCACTACTGGTGGAAATGCAAGCTGGTGCCACCACTGTGAAAAACAGTATGGAGTTTCCTCCAAAAATTAGAAAAAATAGAAATACCATATGACCCAGTAATTCCACTATTGAATATTTACCCGGAGAGCGTGAAAACACTAATTTGAAAATATATATGCATCCTTATGTTTACTGAAGCATTATTTACAGTAGCCAAGATAAGGAAACAGCCCAAGTGTCCATCCGTAGATGGAGGGAAAAGGAAGATGTGGTACATATGTACAATGGAATGTTACTCAGCCATAAAAAAGAATGAAATCTTGCCATTTGCAACAATGTGGATGGATCTATAGGGTATAGTGCTAGGTGAAATAAGTCAGTCAGAGAAAAACAAATACCATATGATTTCACTCATGCACGAAATTTAGGAAACAAGGAAAAAAAGAGAGAACAAGAAAAACCGGGTTTGTTTATATTTTAAAATAGTTAACTTTGGAGTTCATTGTTATGATGCAACTCTATTTAATTGGACCCGTCACTGTGGCAAAACTGACCAACACTGAGAAACAGCCCTAAGGAGACACAATCCCTACTCCAGAGGAATTCTCACTTCTGGAATATCTCACAGAAATAATACTGTGGGCTAAAGAAATTAAAACAATCTAGCAGAGTGCATAAATGCTGACTGTGACCATGAAATGGTGGGCCAGATAGAAGGGATCTCATCGTGCAGTGGTGAGGATGGCCTGGGGTCAAACCATGCAGGGGTCAGCTATCCTACTTGCTGACCCTGAGTGAAGTTCCCCAAGAGGTTTCTGTCCCCTTCATTTTTGGGTCCATAATTCTCATCTTACAGTATTTCTCTAGAGATCAAATAAGAAGATGTATGCAAAATTGCCTCACCCCAAGCCTGACATATCATAATTGCCTAGTAAATGAGAACTCTAAGTCATGCTGGGTACTGAGAGAAGGGCCATTAGGCCACATTCACTGCCTCTGGTTATTTTTGTCAGAAAAAGAAGATAACATCACCAGAGCCAGTAGAAAGTAGAAAGGGAAAGTGTCTCTTGTAAGTGAGTTTAGGCAGGCTACTCCAGATTTTTTTTTCCTAAAGATTTTATTTATTTATTTGACAGAGAGAGAGATCACAAGTAGGCAGAGAAGCAGGCGGGGGCTGGGGGGGGGGTGGGGGGGTGGGGGGGTGGCAGAGAAGCAGGCTCCCTGCTGAGCAGAGAGCCTGACATGGGACTTGATCCCAGGACCCTGAGACCATGACCCGAGCTGAAAGCAGAGGTTTTAACCCACTGAGCCACCCAGGTGCCCCAGGCTGCTCCAGATTTTTTAAAAAGGCTTAGAAAATACCTTGAGAAGCTGCAGGATCATTAGCTAATAGAAACATGGAGAAAATGCTCTGGGATAAGCGGAAGCAGCAGATTTTAAGAACAGGGACCTGGGAAGGAAAATTAGGCTGAGGGCTGGGAACTAATTATTGGGCTTCTGTGTTCAGTGAAACAATCTAATTTTCAAAGTGACTTCAGTGTGAAGCCAATGTGATGGTGTCCAACTGGAAGGCATTAAAAGGTCAAATATAGACACGCAGTGCTACATGCCCTGAATCCTAGAAATAAAGGCTAGCATGGGGGGCCATTGTTAATGTTGTCACGCATTACCTAATTTCACCCAAAGAGATAGGTATTATAATCTTCATTTGCCTAAGAAATTACCAAACCACAGAGCAATTAAGGAACTTGTCCAAGGCCACATGACAAGTGAGAGAGATTCCTGTGACTGAAACCCCTCCTGTTTCGCTCCAGAGCTCGTGTACTAACCATAATTACCACCTGCCATGAAGAAAGACAACACAAGCCCCAATTAACCTTTAAACATAACCTCTAAAGAATGACCCAATATAACCAAGTCCCTGACAACATGATAACATATGGTGTGATATGTTATTTGTAATAACTAAATTCAAGAAAACAGTAAGGCTGTGGTAGTCTTAGTACTTCGAGACATAAAATGGTGTTGGTGACTGCAGAGAAAGAAATGTCATCAGGTTAACACTAGTAGTGCCTTAAGGTGCATTAAGGCAACAATACTAGAAACTTCTGCAGATAGGGAATCCAGTGCAACTGTTGACAAAAGCTCAGATGAGACACAATAAGGATTTGGATTCAGATGGTGGCTGTGGTATAAAACTGGAAAATTGATACCTGACATGATCTCTCTTGGGTTTGGACTGAAGCTCATGTGGGGTGATGGCTCATTGGGTCTTCTTTCTTCTCCCCATTTTTTCATATATTTTTAAATGCACTGCTTTTTGTAGACGTCAATAAGTGGTTCTTTTAGTACTTTCTCATACCCTTTCCTTCATTTAAGAAGATGGTTTGCTAATGTCTGATCCATGAATACCTGTTGGGTAGTTGAAAGTAGATAATGGAATTACTGATGTTAAAATTGACCCATCACCTCAGAAGTTTTACTAGTTAACTGTTTAAAATTGAACAGTAGCTCCCCAAACACAGTTAATAAAAAGAAACCCACTAAACAATGTAATTCTAATATGGAACTTTAAAGATATACTCTATGTATTCTGACTTTATTTTGAAATTTTGTGTTTTTAGGAGCAATGAAACAAATTGTCCACCCTTTCTCTGAACCAGGTATGTTAGTACTCAACATAGAATAACAATAATTGCATCTTAAATGACACATTGCTAGTTCCAAATGCCTAAGAAAATAAGAAACATCAATTTTTATCTTTTTAATTTTTTTAAAGATTTTATTTGCTTGAGAAAGACAGAAAGTGGGGAGGAGCAGAGGGGAAGGGAGAGGAAGAATGAAAGGATCCCAAGCAGACTCCGTGTTAACCAGGGAGCCCAATGTGGGGTTCCATCTGACCATTCTGAGATCATGACCTGAACTGGAACCAAGAGTCAGAGGCCTAACCGACTGAGCCACCCAGGCACCCCAAGAAGTATCAGGGTTTTTTTTTAAAGATTTTTTTTTTTTAATTTACTTGACAGAGAGACACAGTTGGAAAGGGAATACAAGCAGGCGGAGTGGGAGAGGGAGAAGCAGGCTTCCCGCTGAGCAGGCAGCCCACTATGGGGCTCAATCCCAGGACCCTGGGATCATGACCCGAGCTGAAGGCAGATGCTTAACGACTGAGCCACCCAGGCGCCCCAAGAAGCATCAATTTTTAAAACAGAAGAGGGTATATTATTAACTTTCATGATACAAAATTGTAAAGGCAAGCAAAATATGCTCTTTTTAAAATTAAAATATGCATTTCTTATTTTCCTAAATATTTTGGAAACAGCAGTACATAATTTAGAGTTTTTTAGCTTTCTAACCAAGCATGGGTACATGAGAAAAGCCTCGTAGGAGCTTATAAAACCATTGAACTTCCTTGTTTCCTACTTGTAAAGAAAGCAAGGAGCTTAAAGTCATCTGATTACTTGGCACATATCAGGAATAAATATAGACCATTTATATCTCAATCCTGATTCATTCGGGGCCCTACGCCACCACTTTGGAGTTATCCTCCCAGCCCTCTCTGACTGGAGGACTGTCATCCCCACTTCTTAGGTGCTGCTGTGGATCTGGCGTTAGTTGATTTATGTGCTCATTTACTATTCGGCCTTTCTAAACGTCCCTTCGCACCTGGCCTGCATCCATTCTTCACACAAGAAAAATGGATTGTAGAAGCGAATCACCAGCTCATGAGTTAAAGCTACACAGACAGGAAGGCTGGGCAACACCAGTGGCAGGAAAAACTACATTTACTTTTTTAAAAATCAATAATAAATCTTTTAGATACAAATGAGCCAAATAAGTATGCCCTTTTACTTGTATGTTTTGCCTTCAGTTCCATTTACTTCACTTGAAAGCAAAAGTATTCATGAATAGGCAAGACTACCTGTAACTTAAATTTTGTTTCATTCTCAACATGTAAAAGATTTGAGAAATATTTTTAGTATACTTCCAGTATAGCGTATTTTGTATATTACATTAGAACTATATGAATTAGTATACATATTTTATATACTAGGGTATATTATATTGAGTTTATTTCCTCCAAAACTGCTGATTCAACGATCTCCCCAATACCCTTTTGTACATCAAGACATTATTTTCTCTCAAAACTTTGAAACTATGAGTTTGTGGTTTTTGCCATATCGTGGCAGAATGTCCACGTGGCTTTTCTCCATAATTATGCCTGTGAGGTCCTGTTCAGAACAATGGGAGTGAGTTGGAACTCTGGAGACTTGTTGTCATTAGATGTATGACCTTGGACAAAGATGTTAGTACTCAAAGTTCCAGTCTCCCACATGGTTACTGTGAAAAACCCAATTTTTGAAAATATATAATATACATAAAAGTATATTAATGTATTTTCTATAAAATGGTAAAGTGATATTACCCTGATTTTACCTGTTGTATTTTTCAGTTGATATGTGGTAATTTATCTCATACTTTTGTAATTTTCTGTTCTTTTTTTCTCCCACAGAGATAATAGGGATTATTTATGCAGTGATGCTTGGTATCATTACAGTTATCCTCTCAATTGCCTTCTGTATTGGCCAACTGACAAAGGTGAGAATTCAGTTTTTAATTTTGCTGTAAGTGCTGGTGTGAGCAACTCTATCCCTTTGAGTTCAGATAAACTCAAAGAGAAACTAAACTGCATAAAACTCCATCTTTTTCAACCAGACACGTAAAAGTCACTGGGTTATTCTAGTGGATTTTTTTTTTTTTTGCATTTGTCCTATAAAGGAACCCAAAATATAAAACTCTCCCCCATTTTTTAGTGAAAATTTTTCCAAAGTTTTTGCCTCACTTGATTTAGTATACTTTGATGGATATAGATAAAAACAGGCAAATTTCCAATCATAAATGTACTTTAACTTGTGTTTGCAAAATATTTAAAATAACATGATATATTTACATATGTTTAAAACTTTTGCTGTTTTTCAGTCTCATATTTCCTGGTACATATTAATCAAACTCCACCCACATGTTTTCCAGCATGAGTGATTTTTTTCATCACTAAAGCTAATTTTAAATCCATGTGACACAGCATTTCAAAGCACATAACCTTTACTCTAACTTTCTACCTAACAAGTTTAAAACAAAATTGTGTGTGTGTGTTTCTGATGCCATAATTAGAACTGTAATCCTAGATCATTAGGTATCTGGTCACCAAAGAACGATACGGTTGAGTTATCATTCATCCTGTCTTCTTGATCTCTCTTTGTGTTCTCCACACCTTAGCCACTATGTATATTCTTTCAAAAAGGCTTATTTAGAGGGGCAACAACTTTGCAATGACAGTGGTATAACAACAACTTCTATTAGGTGACTTCTATAAAGGTCCAAACCTATGATGGATAATCATTGCTACATGTAAATGTATCTTTTCTAAAGAATACTTCTTAGTAAAAGTCATTGAGAGTGCTTGCTGTGATATGAGGGATGTTGTAAAGCTTGAATGCAAGATAAGTCCTCCAGTCTGCTGTATAAATACTGGGGGAAATGCATCTCCTTGTGTTTGGGTATATATGGCAAAATGAGTTGTCTTGTCTCTTGGCTGATGATCTAAAATCAGAAAAGTCATTAAAATACTTAGTTGGTAAAATTCAGAGAAAATATTCCATTTGTATATAGAAATATTGGATCATAATCAGTATGCTAAGAGACCTTACCTCTTTTTTAAAAACTTTCCATTTTAATTTTTCATTACAGCAGGGAAATATGAAAGTCAATGTTTGGGGGTAATAATTCACCTATGAAATACCAAATACTATTTGAAAGACAAATACAAGTTGAAATCAGTTTGCAAGTATCTATGAAATTGTGTATTTTTCCAAAAGTAACGTCTACAAAACACATTTTAATCAAGAGAAAACAAACGCTAACCAAAAACAAAAAGATGTTGAACTTGAGGCATTTTTCTTTATATGGTCTTAAGTTTTGAAAATTGTGGCATTAATATTTGTCTGATTTTTATTCATAGAAACGTTCACTTCCTGTCCAACATTCGTCCCCAGAAAATGCAGACTTTGAAGTTCTATAGAAACAAGAATCTAGGTTGGTGCTGATATATTTAATACCGTTTGCCTTTTTGGGAGGAAAATAAATTAGTTACTTCTTTCTGAGTTGGGAGGTTTATGCCCAATTCGTATTCATTTACATTCTATTTCATCAATGTTACCTCTGGAAGATGTTTTTTATGAGAACATTTGTCTTCAGCATAGTGAAATTATCCCTTAGGCACAATGTTTCTTTTTTTTATTTAAAAAAAAAACCTAAAACAAATGCTATAAGTAAAAGCAAAAGTTAAGTTCTTTTGTATACTTCCTATTTTCCAAACTGCAAGGTTGTCTATAGGAGACCCTACAGTGGATATAATTTAATAGCCCCTGATCTACAGCCAGACCTGGATTTGAATCCATACTCTAACACTTAACTAGCTGTGTAACCGTGAGCAAGCTCCTGCTATGGAGATAATGATAGTTAATGTGGAGATCACTTAATATGGACATAATGATAATGTTTCATGAGGATTAAATGAGCTACAACAAGTAAGCATTTAGAACAGTTCTTGGCCATAGTAAGTGCTCATGCCTGTTAGCTCTAATAAGTGATGCAGGCTCCACACTCAAATGACCTTCTCTGCACAAATGGCCAGTCCCCTGGGCCCTGGTTCTCACTTCCATCTGCAGGTGCTAAGTAGATACACAACACCTGGAAAACTGCAGGTCAGTTTTGTTCACACAGAGCAGTATTAGCCTACACAATGGTTTTTAAAAAGCATATTCATTTCCAACTTAAAAAAAATAGGAGGTTTTTAGGTTAAAAAAAAAATTAGTCCTCTCTTACAGAAAAAAAAAAAAATGTTAACTCTAACAATGTTGGAACCTCTGTACCAGCATGAGAGCAATTCCTAAGAGCTAAGTAGTGGTTGCTGCCTCAGCTGTTGGTTTAAATACCAAGCCAATTCCATTTATTTCATTCATTATGGCCTCTTGTACATTCTTGACAATGAGTATATAGTTTCTATTAGATGTCACCTGAAGCATAAATCCAAGTGATGTCTATCTTGGGAGATGTCCACCTAGAATGAATCTCTCTCTGTGAGACTCAAGCAAAAAGGACCTAACTCCCCCTACAAAACTGACTAGGGTTTTTCCATAGTTACAAAAAATCATGACAGGGACACCTGGGTGGCTCAATCAGTTGAGCATCTGACTCTTGGTTTCGGCTCAGGTTATGATCTCAGGGTCCTGAGATCTAGCCCTGCCTGGGCTCTGAGCTCAGCGGGGAGTCTGCTTGACATTCTCACTTTCCCTCACCCTCTGCTGTCCCCGTACTCTCTCTCTCAGATAAATAAATAAAATCTTTTTAAAAATCACGATAGGACTGAAGAACTATAAATTTTTGGATTCTAGTTTTAACCTGGGACTAAACACCTGTCTTCAAAGGACTTGCTAGGTTTCCTAGAGTTTGGAGTGGCGAAAGAAAGTTTTAAAGATTCACTCCAGCTGCAAAACCTATTATAGCAGGACTTGCCTCATCAAGTTATCTTGTGGATTGTCCTTTAAGCTTAACCATGATTGTTACATAATTCCTTAGTCCCAGGAAGGTCATGCTTTGTAGAGTAAATGGCATATACAAAGTTCTGAGCAAAAAGGATTAGTAAAACCCGATCTGCTGATACTTAACAAAGTTTGAAGTCGGGTGCCAGAACCACTTAATGCACAAGGATACTTTGTTTTAGGACTTGCAGGTAGAACTAATATCTGTAATTTTTATCTAAATAATGCATTATTTCCAAAAAAAATGTTCTGATGCTGTTTCTAAATGGAGTGCTTACCACCCAAAGCCATGAACATTACCCAGGGCAAGACAAGGCACTTCCGGGCAGAAGGACAACATGGCAAATGGCGTGGGAGAAGACAGAACATGTTTCAGGGAATTATGTGCATTTCTACTTTAGCAAGATGAATGCTTTGGTTCCCAGTTCATGCCTCAAATATATGGAAAAGACAGGGGAAAGTCAGATGAACCAAATTTCAGGCTTCTTTCATTTCCCCATATTGGTGCAAATGAAGTAATTAAATGTGTCTCAGAAAATTAGTGAAATGGGTTATAAAATCTGATCCCATCTCACAGGAAATATTGGGAAATACATAAAAGGATCTAAAAATACTCTAGTCCTGCTTTTGTAGTATACTGCTGCAAAGAAACGTAGAAGTCAAAGACAATAAGAGACAGGAACCGTGCCTTATAGATGAGAACTGGAAATGTTAGGGTGTAAAGTATTACTTACTTTAACCCCCTGAATTTGCATGTAGTTTATGCCTGATAGGAAGTGAGAAGAGTTGGATCTGAGTTAGCTGTCCTTGGTGGCGGCTGTGGGTGACTCCAACAGCTCATTTCTCACAGGAGAATGTTTGGGATACACAGTTCCTCTGATATCCCAAAGGAAGAAAACTGTGGAAAACACTGTTTTCACAAGAGCAAAAGCTCTTCTCACCCCTTTAATATACTCTCCAGGAGTAACACAAATTCAACTTTGTAGCCAAGAAAGGTTGAGAGTCAGGTTTGATGAAAGAAACCAACCCAGCTCCCTTTTCCCATATGCTAGTATCAGAGAGGAATTTAGGTGTAAGGTGCTGTACGGACTTCTCCTTGCTGATGTCCAAGGAACAAAGTTATTCCCAAGAGAGATTGTAGATGAGAGAGATTGCCTTACATATACGTAATTTAACTCACTTATCAGTCGCTGCCTTCCCACCATATTCAGCGCCTATACAAGTTTGGTGTTAGCATCTCATCTCTGTAGAAATGAGGAGCAGAGTAATTATGTTTGTGCCTTATCTAAGGCTTTTAGAATAGATTTTCTAAGAATCCTTTCTTTACATGTTTTTCTCTTATAGTGCTAATCTGAAAGACAATTCCTTTCATTCCCTAATAGCTATATTCAAGGACACTCTGTGAGAATGTAGAATTCTAAAGTGTATTTTATGCATTAATTTCCTGTTGCGCTTAAATAGAACTGTGACTCATACTATTGCTTTTTCCCCCTCTCTATAATCCTTCCACAGAAAACTAATTCATGAGAATCTGATCCTTAAGCCAAATTTTGGAAGAAGTCAAAGACACAAGACTTCAGTCAAATGAAAAACGAACGTGTGAATTACATGCTCCAATATATTGTATACCTTCCTACGCAGTACAACTTCAAGATGAAAATTTCATCATAAGGAGTCCAGTGACTCAATGATGGAAAATGTCTCTACTCATTAACATTACAAAATGAAGAACAATTATTTCCTTTTATGCGTGCTTTTGTGTGTTAGTGTTATTTTTATAATTAATTGATTTAGAATTCTGATCTCCAAACTCCAGTTGGCTTCATCTGTAGTTCTTTATGACTTATTCTATTTTATTATAGTTCAGTGATTATGCTGTCAAATGAAGAGCTTGTAATGTCCGGATGATATCTAAGTTCTCATCCCAGAGTTCTGAGACTTGTCATTGTTTTAAATATATTAAGGGGACCTGAAATCCTAATATTTCTTTCCACTGCAAGATAGGGTATTACACTGATGATAATGATATTTTAGTTACACTGATAAGGCTTGTGTTTGGAGATCCCTTACGTACACACATGCATAAACACATACATTATAGATAACATAGATATAGATGTATAAAATGACATTCATGTTCATCCTCTAATGCATAAATGGACACAAAAAGGTTTTCCCGCTTTAAGAGGTGAGATGTTACACATGTGTGAATGACCTATTTCAAGGAATTTGTCTGACAGGCGGGTGTGAACTCTTTTTTTGTTCCACTGGCAGAGTTATTTATATAAGAGGTCATGGTGTCCTGACAAAGAAAAGAATTAATGACATTTCTTTACAAACTTAATAACTCTCTAAATGCAGGATAATGAAACTGAGTAACTCTGTAAATGCAATAAGAAGGGCAAACTTGACAAGCAGGTGAATATGTTAATAGGTTGTCCTGTATTCTCAATTGAATTCTTTAATCCATCCAGTCCTATTTTCTCTTTAGGAAAGCTTCGAAAATTAGCCTAAATAATCCAAAAGAAATTTCTAGACATTAGACGATTGCTTTGTAACCATAGAGCTATCACTCATTTATAATAAAACTTAAAAAGCAATATAAAAACAGAGAGGTACCCACCTGTGATCGTCTACTTCCAAATGACTAAAAATCCATGTGGCTTTTTATTGTGATAATTAAGTAAATGATATTATGTACGTATTTGGGCTCAGCAAGTTCAATTTTTTTAAATAAATTACAAAGTCTTAGTCTTAACCTACTTGTTTGTTCCGAGAGAGTTCTTGTGTTAAATTGAAAATAAGGGCGAATTTCTATTGTTACATATTTTATAAGTAGTTTGACAGTATTATTGGGTTAATTTAATCTACTGAATTACTCAAGCACCAAGGCAATTTTAAATGTACTTTTTTCAATAAAAATAAAATGTTGAACCAAGAACAGGAGACTAGGCTTGTCTCTAAAGTAATTTACAAGTCAAAGACAATAGACTAGAGTGGCTGTCCCTTCTCAACAAGAGCAAAAGAACTCAGAGAATAATTAAAATATGAATTACTTTAACCTCCTGGAACTCTTCCGGTTGACTTCTCTGTACGTCTATCTGTGGACTTTTCATTTTTGGACTTAATGTTTATAGGAGGACATTTCCTTTACGGTCTTTATAGTTTAATAATTAAATCAGCCTAAGACTATAGTGAAGAAATCTTACCTTGGAGGCCGACATGAACGGTTCATGTTGAATTTCTTAAAATTGAGACCCGAATCAGGGATGGGAATGAAGCTGATAAGAAAATTTGATCCTTCAGTCTGTATGTTTGCTTGTGTAGGTGTGAGCAGAGGGTCTCTATGAGGGGAAATGAACGGAGAAAGACGAGAAATTTGTAAAGGAAGAACATGGGGAGCCAAGGAATGACAGGGTAGAAGGGCTATTTCAGTATATTCATAGACAGCAATAGATCAACAGCCTTCTGGTTTATTCTCGGTATTTGTCTTATCAAATGTAGCACATTTCTCATAAGAAATTCCTAAGAGCCAAATGTCATCCAAACAAAAAGCAATACAAAATTCTACCCAGTATCATGCACAAGCCTGTCACAGCATCAGTGGGTATCTCTGTAGTGAGTATCTCGTGCCCTCAGCTCTGTTCAGCGGGTGTGTGCGCGCGGGCAGCTTACCGATAACCCACTTGCAGTTTCTAGATGGAAACATGTAGCCTGAACCCTCAAGGCATTTGTGCATCTCGTTTTGTTGTTGCTGTTGTTGTTGTTAATTTTTTTATTGTGTTATGTTAGTCGCAAAACAGTATGTCGTTAGTTCTTGATGTAGTTTGATGTAGTTTTCCATGACTCAATGTTTGCATATAACCCTCGCTGCTCCATGCAATCAGTGCCCTCCAGGAGACCCAGCACCAGGCTCACCCATCCCTCCCCATCCCTTCCTTTCTAAAACCCTCAGTCTGTTTCCCGAAGTCCATAGTCCTCTGCTCATTTACTATGATCTGAATTCTATCCCCTACTTAACTGTGAGTCCTTGGGTGCAGGGGTCTTAAATCATTTTTGTGACTCCTGTGAGGCTTCACAAAACCTGCTCTTATTTCAGGACGCTTTTCTTAATATTTAAAATGACATGATTCCTAGTGTTATAAAGGCTTCATCTGGGATAGTATGGAAAGAGAATCAATTTTGGATCCAGAGTTCAAACTCCTGCTTGTTTATTCATGCAACTTCAGTTTCCTTATCAGCAACGTGAAGATAAGACTAACTGCCTTGCAAAAATGTCTTGACATTGGTGTGAAAATGAGGTATGGAGGGCATGCCCAGCACCCAGGAGGTGCTCAATAAATGGCAGCTCTGATTAACATCATCTGTGACAAACTCTTCCTTACTCGCTACCAGCAAGGCAGCATTGAGTTCTATAGTCAATGCACCTTACATGCCCTGTGGAAATATTTAGCCTTTGAAGGCTATTCCCACCTTTCTTTTTGCCATATCACTTTTTGTTGGACAAAACAGGAAAGCCAGTATTTCTTATCTTTTGTCGCTGGAATATGACAATATGCATTTTTCAGTGAGTAGATGTACGAAACGAAATCAGTTGCCTTTTAGATTTCAGTTGTCATTAGTAGCTTTAAAATGTTACTTGAGAGTAAATTGAAAAGGTAGGTTTGTTTTCAAGACAATAAGTTTAGAAAAATAGGATCTTGGTGATACAAGGAAGTAACTACTAATTTTCATCATTTTTAAAATGTCCAACACACTCACTCACTCAGTGTAGGTTTTGTAATTGGGGGGGGGGGGGGAAAGCCTTCCCTACTTGCACATCTGACTTGCTTTCTTTCTTTTCTTAGAGAATTAGTTGGAAAGCATATGAAGAGTCAGAGTGTTATGAAAAACATTCTTGCCATTTGTGCTTAACAGCCAATAATGGAACCAACCTACAATTTAAATATTGTGTAACTTCAAGTGTCAGTTACAGTGTATATAATTTACCAGAAAAAAATTTCCTCAAAGTAAGATGTCACAATTTTTAGATATTAAACAACTATTAAACTGACAGAAGCATAGCCATTCTTTTTGGAATAACTGATTCTACTGACTTTTAATCCCAGAAAGTTTTGATCATGTTGACACATTCTCTTTGCAACTAATAAATCATTGAACACTACAACAAAAACTTATGATGTGCTGTATATTGGCTAACCGAACATTTAAAAAAGACACATTCTCCTCAAAAAGAGAATTCTCTTTTCTAACTCTGGGTGCTTTCTGGATTCATAAATCTTCCTAAACTGTCTCATTTCCTTAAGTGACCTTGTTGTGATTATAACAATGATTTGTTTCATTTTGCTACCTACATAAATGTGAACATTGGCAGTATATGTCTTAGTTTTTTAAATATATTTTAGATTTTAAGGTTTTAGCAGAAACAAGTTTGAATTTTGTTCTTTTTTATTACCATAGCATCATAGTACAATTATGCATTCAAGAAATATTTTGCCATTTTAATTTATTTTAAAAACAGGCTTCATGGATAATGATATGTTAATATTTATTGAGCATTTACTATGTGCCAGACACTATTTTAAATGCTTAGTGTGATCTTCACAAAACCCTTGAGCTAGGTACAAGTTTATTCTTGCAAACGTAGAAAACAGTATGTTTACTCCTAACCACCACAACAAAAATACACATGCATAAATTAATAAGTTCAGAAAAAATGTGCAGTAATATTCAACAGTTTCTTTTTTCTTGTTGTTACGAGGAGCTAATTTAATATGAAATGGTACCAACGTTGCAGGATCCTATTGACTATCTCGAAGCTAGAGCTCTCTGTTAAAACAGAACACCAGCGACATCTTGGTATTGCACCATCGTCCATATCTCATGAAACACATTTGTGGGTGTGCTCGATATGTGCTGTGACTTGGCAAAAATTGTCCTTGAAAGTTGAAGGATAAATGTTCAAATAAAGTGCAAAACAGAAAAATTCATCAATAGAATAACTTGGTCTGTACACTTTAAAAGGAAAGTGATCCTATTTTCTTTAATATGCTGCAGACTTAAAAACTATTTTCTCATATTAAGACATATATTAGTTTGGTGCAATGTTAGGAGCAGGTATGTATATGATCTTCCGTGAGCTCAACTTATTTTACTTCATTTAAATCCTTGTTTGAAAGAATCAGGCTACTTCTTCCTCTTAGAAACCCAAGGAATAGCAGTGTTGGCCCAACAACAGAAGGCAGAAAATCATGCATCTGTTTCCCCCTCACACTAAGTCTGCTAGAAGATAGTGTTATTCCAGATATCTGATAGCCACCCCATTCAGCAGTGGTCGTGCTTCCCACAGCGGCTTATACAGAAAACCCAAAAGGAAAGCAAAAGAAGCTGTCATCTCTCTCACCAGGACTATTGGAGCAAAAGGTACAGGAGTTATGTTGCCCATTTCCTCTGACATATAACAGTTCTTTTTCACTTCTAAAACTCTACGTAATGATATACAATCCTCTATGTAATGATAACCATGTCATAATTTTTTTAAAAATCTTTAATTATAATTTGCTTTGATCTCCTCACCTCAGGGTTATTACAAAGCTTCCCATATATGGGAGTCCTAGTTCCCAGCATTCTCCCTTTATTCTTGTTTAATACAGCTATATTGCATGACCTCTCTTATCATGTGGTTTACTCTCCTCTTACTTGCAGTGTGTACCGTGAGAGTCTCAAGGGCAATACAGAGGATCTTCACATCATGGCTCCTCCCCTGTGCTCAGAACAGAGCCTACCACAATGACTCATTATTACATATACTTCTAGTAACTCTTCTTGAAATCAAAACTAGGATAGACCAAGAGGTGCCTGGGTGGCTTAGTTGGTTAAACATCTGATTCTTGATGTCAGCTCCAGTCATCTGAGGGTCATTAGATTGAGCCCTGTCTCTCTCTCCTTCTGTCCCTTCCCTGTGCAACGCATGTTCTCTCTCTCTCTCTCTCCCTCTCAAAAAAAAAAAAAAAAATTTTTTTTTAAATCTAGGGTAGACCAAGAGTTCATTTTTTTTTCTTTTTTCTCAAGTATTCTGCAGACATACTTGGAAATGAGAATAATACTGTGTTTCCTGGTAGTTTGAAAAAGTATCTTAAAGTGACAAATACCTGATTTTTGGATTTATAAGAATGTCTTTTCCCACAATTCCCCTACTAGGATTGGAAAATGGACTTGAATCCTAACTCTTTCATCTGGTTGCTGACCACTTGGATAGCCCTCTTCCTGTGAGAGATACTTCTCTGTATCCTCAGGACCTGATGTGGTTGTGATTCTAAACCTAATCAAGCTATCCGCTGCCCTCCATCTGAGTCTGAGTATTGTCAATGCCTGAACTTCCTGCTACGTTATCTCACCCACTAGATTGTACGTGGTTTTAATTAGAGCAACTTAAGACCCAAAACATAGTGGTGTTAATACATAGGAAGTTTATTTTTCTCTTCAGGTAATGGTACAGAAATACTGCAGGTCAGCAGGGAACAGAGATTATCCTTCACATAGTCATTCATGGCTCTAAACTGATGGCATCTTTGCCATCGTCAAAATCTGGTTTCCAAATTTCCTTCAAAATTACCATTCCAGAAGAGGGAAGTAATAAGTAGAAGCACACACAGGAGGTTTAATCCATCCCTCCCATGAATTAAGAACCAAAAGGAAGGGATGGGGAATGGTCGCTTCTCGACTCATATTCTATTCTCTACTATTCAGTCACACCACCACACTTAACAGCAAGGGAGTCTGGGAAAAGTCAAGCCTTGTGCCCAGGAATAAAGGTAGAATGGATTTTAATGGACATCTGGCAGTTTCTACCACAACTCATGCCTCTGGTCACGACATACTCATGTATGCCCTTTATTCTCACACACATACCATACTCTTCTCCCCTCTGTTAATGCACGCAGCTCAAAGCCCAGGACCTCTTGGTCATATACAGTTTTCTCATCAGGTTGAAATGTAGTTTCTCCTCATCAGACAATCAACAAGCTAAAAAGTCACGTTTTCTTCCCACAGCTATATCCAATACACAGTGGTGGAGCTCGGACATCTGCAATAAAAATTAGTCATCCAAAAAGAGATGACCATCAGTCATTGGTCCGTGGCACTGAGAGAATCTAATGGGCAAACACTGTGTAGGCTCCTGCCCAGGATATGGAAGTGTCTGTTGTTCTCTATGGCAATACGGTTTGCACTTGGCTTTGCACTGGGTAAGTTCTTCCTGGTCATTAAATTCCATGGCCATATTTGAAGTGAATGTTGAGCCCTGCTTATGAGCTATACAAATTTGGTAGCACATTTTCCAATGGTGGTAGGGTTGATTTATAGAGAAATAGGAAAAAACTTTTTCAAGCCAGGCTCATACTTACTGTGGCAACACAAATCCCTTAGAAAATAAAGTGACTTCTGTTCAATTTGCTTTCAGTCAGCTCCATCTTCCTGCAACTACATCCAAAGTTATTTCTGAGACAAAATTCTAAATCTTTTCATTTCTTTGTATACTTGCATTAATCCTTGCCTCTAACTTAATGACAGCTTCTTTGAGCCATCTTAAATAATGGGTTATGATGAAAAGCAATATTCTTGATGTGATCTCAGCCCCAGGGCTGAGTTCTTTGGTTAATGAGAAACATTGATATGTCTTTTTCCTCTAAGTCTTTTTCAGTCTTATCTGTCCCACTGTTTTAGGCCCAGAAGCATTTGCTTTCCCCAACACTTTGAGATTCTTAATTTCTTCTTGGATCAGCCAATTATTTCCTAAACTCATTTTTGTTATAATATCATTAAAAGCTGTAACAATTAGCAAACACTAAAACTTGGGCTCTTTCGAACCATCTCCTAAGCTATAGACACAGAAGGCACATAGTAATCCCTTCCAAGTTATTGTAGACAGCACTCACCAAATAACTTACATCAACATAGCATGACTAGTCTACTTTCCTGAAGTAATATCTCATTCTTTGTCTCCTGACACCCAGATACTAAATCCATGCCATATATTTCAGGGTTTTGCTATGGTAGCATCCCTATTCCTGTATTAGACAGGCTAAATACTACAACAAGTAAGACCAAAATTTTAGGGTTCAGCACAATTAGAGTTCATAATTTTGGTCATATAACTGTCCAGTGTGAATCTGAGAGGGGATGGGAAATGATTTCTGCTCCATACAGTCATTCAGGGTTCTAGGCTTATAGTTCCTCCTGCTCTGCAAAGTCATCTTCCCAATCACCTAGCAGGGGGGAAGAATGGAGGGACATTCCCATGAGGTTTTCTGGGCCAGACTGTCAAGTGCAATAAATGGTAACCTTCACTCCCATGTCATTGGCCAGAGTTAGTTGCATGACCACAACTAAAGGTCGTGGAAACTAAGATTTGTTTTAGCCGCTATCTTCAGTAATATGTTACACAGGGGCAGTGGTAGTTGACATCCTTCTTCCTCTTTTTCTAAAGGGATTATGTCTGAACTTGTGTGCCCATTTAGAATAATGTTTCCTGTAAGTTTTTCACCTATAACCATCATAGTTTGAGAAAGCTCTTTCCCAGTCGCTGGGGGATTTTTTTTCTTCGTAAGCAGTCGTTGAATCCTATCAAGTGCTTTTTCTTTCCTTTAAAATTTGTAAACTTTAATCTTTCCTACTCCTGTAATTATCATTTGAGTACAACTGCACCTGATTTCAAGCCCAGGCTTTCCCACTACAAAAGGATTTGGCAACTACTCATTAGAAGCTTCTGTGCAACATGGAAGTGAAATTGTGATTAGAAATGACTGTAATGAAGGAGAAATCATGATGCACATCGCCAGTGAAGTACCACAGGTGTTCCAGGAATTGAGATGAAGGAGAAAGACCATGTTCAGCTGTAGGTTTCGAGAAAGACTGAAGGGGTTAGAGATGAGAAGTAGACACCCAGAGTCAGAAAAGTATGAAGGCTAAAGTAGGAGTCAAGTTTGAGAGAGCAGGCTGGTGGTGGATCAAAGGTACACCCGGGGAACCCTAATGCAAGTCACACCTCTCTAAGTCAGGTCAAAATAGACCTTTCATTCAAGATAGCACAATGATCATGTGAGTATATATTTTCTCCTTTCTATGCCTCCTTCTAATTATAGTAAGTGGTAACAAACAAAATTTAAAGAATAGAATAAATAATAACAATAACAGATGAATATTTCAGTAAAGATCTGGAAAACTGAAAACAAAAGAGAGCAGTAACCGATGAATTAGAAAGGAAGAGGAAATGTGATTTGTGCAATAGAATTTCCCCCCAAAAACCCCAAATAAGTTCCCTAGAGAATAACAAGAGTGCCTGTGTGAGTGTTTATTTCTAGGACCTGAAATGAGTAGTGGGGAGAGGCTGGAACAAAGAATGGTTGCCAAATAGCATAGTGGTTAAAAACACAGTTCTTACGGACAGGACACATAGGTTCAAATCCAAGCTCTCCCATATACTAGTTGTGAGGTCTTGAATATACTATTTAACCTCTCTGTGCTTCATTACTCTTATTTGCAAAATAGGGTTGATAATCACAATAGTACCTTCTCAACACATGGTAGTGAGGAGTGAACAAGTTTATATACACAACATTTAGAATAGTGCCTGGGGCAATCCTAGTGATCAATTAATGTCAGTGTTGTGATTTTTATTATATTTTCATGAAAAAACATTTGTTACAGAAATGTACATGTACTATCTTGATGACTTGTTCTTTTCAGTTCATTTTTAAGATTTTAAATCCAGTAGGATAAATGTGAAGGAATGAAGGTATGAACCAAGCCAAGAGCAGAGAATGTGCAGAAGAGGGAGGGAGACTTCTGCCCGCATTCTCACTGCATGGTGGTCCAGACACAAATGAAATAACATGTGAGGGATGGCAAAGGAATGTCCCAGAAAAAAAAAAAAATGAGATTTAGTCAAGTATCCCAAGTGCCCAGCTGCTGAAATGGCACTGTGATTAAAAATAAAGCAAAAGAGCAATTTTATTATTCTGTGTCTTCAATGAGGACAGGGACTGCGTTTATTTCAAATCTTTGTCTCTAAGGCAAGGTTTTTGAAAGGCTTCCACTGGTATGAAGTGATGTCAATTATAATTAACCTGCCTGGAATTTAGAGCCTTCCCTCAACAGTAAAGAGAAGGACAGGCATAGGGTAGGAACCCACAGAGGAAGGCCTGACTTCGAAATGATCTCTGGAGAGTCCCTGTCATCTCAAGGACAGGGCAGATCTGAGTCAGAAATCTCTAAGGGGCTCCATGACACCCTCATGCCTATGACACAAAGTTAAACCAAAGAGTCTCATGTCACATGTAGTCCTCCCCCTCCCCGTCCCTCACACCAGACACACTGTGACAGCCTTGCCCTGGGGTTGAGGGTAAGGGATGTCTGAGGTTTCATTTCTCCTATCCTAAAAGACAGGGAATGGCAAGGCCCTGGCCATGTGTCACATGCCTTCCCTTGATGGACAACAAAAGACTGTCACAAAGCTGTGTTGCTCAGCATCAGCATTTGAATAAATGTGTACCATGAACTCCCAAAGTGACTGCTTTGAATGTCTCAGTTCTGGTGTATTCTGGAAATCTCAGAACAAGACTTAACATTCACATTATGCTAACATCTGTTAGATTTAATGACAAGGAATGGGGTTTGTTGCACGTTTGAGAGATTACCAATGGGTCCTGTAGTAAGAGCTCATTGTGTGTGTGTCTGTGTGTGTCTGTATGCTTAGAGATTGTATTTATAGTGAATTTTAGGCTTTTTCCCTTTTTACATTTCCCTAACTTCCAAATTTTCTATAATAAGCCTGTATTACACCTTTAAAGAAAAAATAAATAAAAATCATTGTTTTCTTTTTCAATTTAAATTCAATTAGCCCCTAACATATAGCACATCATTAGTTTTTGATATCATGTTTAATAACTCATTAGTTGATTATAACATCCAATGCTCATTACATCATGTATCCTCTTTAATGCCCATCACTTGGTTACCCCATTCCCCTGCCCCCCTCCCTTTCTGCAACCCTCAGTTTGTCTCCCTCTCTGATTTCTTCCCAGTTTTTCCTCCCTTCCCCTATTGTTCTCTGTGCTATTCCTTATGTTCCACATATGCGTGAAACCATATGATAATTGTCTTTCTCTGATTGGCTTAGTTCACTTTGCGTAATCCCCTCCAGTTACATTCATGTTGATACAAATGTGGGTATTGATCCTTTCTGATGGCTGAGGAATATTCCATCATATATATGAACCACATCTTCTTTATCCATTTATCTGTTGAGGGACATCTTGGTTCCTTCCACAGTTTTGCAAAGTTAAAAAAAAAAAAATCATGACCAGAGTTACTAAACTACATTTCCCTAGTGAACAGAGTGCATTAGTCCACATGGGGTTTTACTTATGATAAAAACAGTCCTCCAGATCTATGAGTTCCTAGATTGTGTTGCTTGCATGCCTAACACATCTAGTAACTCTTTGACTGTGGCTTATAGAGAACTGTGACTCTTAGTTCAAATTAGAGACAAGAATTTCAGTCCTCCAGTGGGTATCCAAAAAGTTCTTCAGTATAGATGGGTTAGGGAATAGAATTTGAGAGGGACAACAGGTGCTGAGTGGTTTCAATTTTTTTTTAGGTTGGCCTTGAAATTATCCTCCCCTTAGAGTCAGTCTTAGAATTGATCTTAGGCTCAGGTCAGTCATTTCGCAATGAAGAACATATAATTTCTCAAGCATCCCTCTTTCCAAGTTTTATGACTAGAGTTCAACCTGAGTTCACATTATCAGTTGATGAACATCAATCAGTGGAGCTTATTAAGTGGAATTGTTGCCTCAGTTTGGGCCTCTTCCAGATGGTTTTACCAAATACCATCAGTGCATCATACATTAGGAGATCATGTTATTTCAGTCTCTATTTAAGTCACTCACAGGATGTCCTTGACCCTTCTCATGGCTCTTCTCTCATGTCGGTAGTGTTATTTGTAATAAGATGTAGAAAGATCTGAGAAAAGCTAATAAAGTAATTTTTAGACCATTTATCAACTGAAGTTGAGTAATTATTTCCAATATTGCCAACCATGTGAAAATAATTTCCATTCTCAGATGAAGGATACTATTAAATCAAAAGCAATCAGTTTAATGTATGTCTTACTTAGCCTAAATCAATTAAATTCTTTCTAAGTCTACTAAAGCCCAAAAGTGCTGAACATTTTAATTTTCTCAGATCAAAGTAACTCCATCCCTGACTATTCTGAAATGAAGAAAAGGGAGCACTGAAAAGTGACCAGCACCATTTATTCTTTTTTTAAATTATTATGTTGTTAATCACCATATAGTACATCGTTTTGATGTGGTGTTCCATGATTCATTGTTTACACATAACACCCAGGGCTCCATGCAATACATGCCCTTCTTAATACCTATCAGCAGCCTACCCTATTCCCCCCAACCAAAACCCTCAATTTGATTCCCAGAGTCCATAGTCTCTCATAGTTCATTTCCTTCTCTGAGTCCCTCCCTTCATTTTCCCCTTCCTTCTCCTAATGTCCTCCATGCTATTTTTTATGTTCCACAAATAAGTGAAACCATATGATAATTGTCATTCTCCTCCAGTTCCATCCATGTGGATGCAAATGTTGGGTATTCATCCTTTCTGATGGTTGAGTAATATTCCATTGTGTATATGAACCACATCTTCTTTATCCATTCTTCTATTGAAGGGTATCTTGGCTGCTTCCACAGTTTGGCTATTGTGGACAATGCTGCTATGAACATTGGGGTGTATATGGCCCTTCTTTTCACTACATCCCTGTCTTTGGGGTAAATACCCAGTAATGCAATTGTGGGGTTATAGGGTAGATCTATTTTTAAATTTTTGAGGAACCTCCATACTGTTTTCCAAAGTGGCTGCACCAAACTTGCATTCCTACCAAGAGTGTAAGAGGGCTTCTCTTTCTCCATAACCTCTTCAACATTTGTTGTTTCTTGTCTTGTCAATTTTTGCCATTCTGTAAGGTGGTATCTCAATGTGGTTTTGATTTGAATTTCCCTGATGACTAATGATGTTGAACATTTTTTTCACGTGTCTGTTAGCCATTTGTATATCTATACTTTCAACACCATTCTGATCAAAATACCAATGGCATTTTTCAAAGTGCTGGAACAAACAATCCTAAAATTTGTATGGAACCAGAAGAGACCCTGAATCACCAAGGAAATATTGAAAAAGAAAAATACAGCTGAGGGCATCACATTGCCTGATTTTAAGCTATATTACAAAGCTGTGATCATCAAGACAGCATGGTACTGGCACAAAAACAGACACGTAGATCAGTGGAACAGAATAGAGAGCCCAGATATGGACCCTCAACTCTATGGTCAAATAACATTTGACAAAGCAGGAAAAAATATCCAATGGAAAAAAGACAGTTTCTTCAATAAATGGTGCTGGGAAAATTGGACAGCTATATACAGAAGAATGAAATGTGACCATTCTCTTACACCATAGACAAAGATAAAATCTAAATGGATGAAAGACCTCAATTTGAGATAGGAATCCATCAAAATCCTAGAGAGCACAGGCAGTAATCTTTTCTACATCGGCCACAGCAACTTCTTTCAAAACACGTCTCCAAAGGAAAGGAAACAAAAGCAAAATTCAACTTTGGGACTTCATCAAAATAAAAAGCTTCTGTACAACAAAGGAAACAGTCAACAAAACAAAGAGACAACCCATGTAATGGGAGAAGATATTTGCAAATGACATTACAGATAAAGGGCTGGTATCCAAGATTTATAAAGAACTTCTCAAACTCAACACCTGAAAAACAAATAATCAAGTCAAAAAGTGGGCAGAAGATATGAACAGACACTTCTCCAAAGAAGACAATGTCATTTATTCTTACTACAAAGAAGAGATGAGATTTTGGGGAACACACTGAGAGCCCATATGTTATTTCCCTATCTCCCTTCTTATTTCCTATCCTCTATCTACCACAAAGCAATCAGAGAAATTTTTCTAAAAACGTAAATAAATTAAAACATAAACATTTACTTCCCCAATTTAAAAATCTCCAATGGACTTCCCATTGGACCAGACTAAAATCCCCACTCTTCAGCATGATCTTCCACGGTCTCACCTGTCCTTATGACCGATTTCTTTCTCATCCCAACACCTTCTCCAAATCTCTCCTTATTCATAGGCTCCAGCCACTGACCTTTTCTCTTGAAACGCCAATACATTATGCTTCTTTCTTTCTTGTTCTCACTTATTCCCATATCTTTCCTTGGTTACTTCCTTCATATCATTCCTGTCTCACACCTTCAAAGAAGATTACTGTTGGTTTTACTTTTGTCTGCTTTGTTTATTACTATATCCCCAAAGCTGAGAATAGTGAGTAGACAGAAAAACAATAAAATTTTGTTGAATGAAATAGGTATCCCCTGCCTACCCAGGAGAAAGCAGCTTCCTCTCTCCTTCCTCCATTAAATTCTATCTCATTTTTCCCTTTATTTTCTTCATAGCAACCAGTTTCTAAGACTGTCCTCTTTATTTGCATAACGGGTTATTGGCAAGTCTCAACTCAAAAAGGTAAAAAAAATTCAATTTTTTTATTCACTTATGCTATATGGAATATATGTTTCCTATTACTTTCAGACATCTGAGAGAGAAAAACTTTCTAGTCTCTTTTGTTATTAAAACTATTTCACGTTCAATATGTGAATCTCACATCCAATTCAAAGATCTGTGGCTACCCCATTTCCCTTCTAGCTTTAGCTTCCTGGGGGTTAGAAGTGGAGAACAAAAAAACGGAAATGACATCATTGTACTTAACTCTTCCAAGCTGTGTTTTTCTGCTTGATGGTTGTGATTGTTGATCTGGCTTACACAAATGCCACCAATGGACTCCAGGAGCCAGTGTCCAATGCTGGATCCCTCAAAGATATGGGGGAGTCTTAGAAGGCCTTGACATCACATGGGGATTCACACCAGCTGTTTCTTTTATTCTTGTTCATCTCCTATCCCCAAATTCTTATCCCAAGGCTCTTACTCTTGGTGTCCCCTTGCTTAGGGAGCCATCCTTTTGTGTGATATACCAGTAAGATAATTCTTTGGCCACTTTACACTTGATCCATTGGATATTCTGGCATCAGCACACACCAAATGGATGGGGTTCATCTTCTCAAGCACTGCCCTTCTCTAAGCTCTGTTGTCCCACTCCAATTGTCTTTCCTCTACTCATGTAGAAATAGGGACATGTTCGCAAAATGTTGCCTGGAGAGCCTTCCAACAATAAGCAAAATGCCAGTCTCTCCCATATTCTTTCAGGCATCCCCAATTTGTACAAGCTTTCCTTTCAGAGCTTCCCTTTCTCTTCCCCACTTGGAATCTGGAAATGGAGAGCAATGTTCTTTCTTCCTCCATATATTCCCTACCAGGTCACTGACAAGGAAACCCCAGTGAGTTTCTTCCCTCCACATTGTTCACCTTGCATGGACATGGGCCATAGAAAGTCTGGTTCTGTAAAGTCTAAAAAACCCCTGTGAAGTGGCTGGGCCACTGCAGTGAGCAGCAGCTCAGTGGTTCTAAGAATGAGGTGGTACTCAGGCTTTCTTGGTTTGTCATGGATGGCAATTATGAGAGAATAGGAATATCTCACAACATCTTGTAACACTGACTTACTACTTTATCATAAGCCACCCACAGCCCCACAGACACCAGGCTGTAAGTTTCCTAAGAGCAATGACTGCGTGGGTCTCTATGTAACTAAACTAGTTAGTAGAAGAGGGACATCATTCAATAACTAGGCAGTGGAATGACTGACAAGAAAGTTTCAAACACTTTCTTAGGACATAATAAAATTTGCTAGAGCAATTAGCAGAACTCATCTCCTAAGAATATTTAACACATTCCATGTTTTTTCCAAAACACCTAACTTGTTCAAAACTCATTCTACCTTCTGACCAATACAGAAGGTATTGAAATTTTCAGCACTCTGGTAAGAAATACCAGTTTACTCCTTGAGCCATGTTTTACCAAGTCCCTTTCATGCTCAGAGCCCATCTTTCACAATGAAAACCTCTTGCACAACTGATTTGTCATAGAAATGTGTAGCCTGGGCCCACTCCATTGGCCTGCCCACCAGCACCATTGCGAACTGCACAGTGAGGACAGTCACATATTCATCTGGACCTATGATGACCCTCAGGCAACACGTGGTCACCCAAACTGTGGCATGAGTTTAGTGATATTGTGTGGCATGTGAGCTGATCCACCACAGCCAACATCCTGGCTATCTCAGGTGGAAACAATAAGGTGACCCTGTAGAAGGAGTCCATCAGCAGGCCGCGGATGTGAACTGGCGATGTCAACAAGGGTCAGGGTTCTGTGTCTGCCTTTGTCACAGAGGGCCAATGGAACGAAGACAGGTGAGGCCCAGCTCCCCACCTGCTGACTCTAGGACTGCTTCTTCCTGGACCAACTGACCAAACAGCTGGGAGAAATATCTCACAGGATTACTTTTCCGGGAGTAGTTACAAGGGCAACCAGATCAGTATCTGCCGTAACATGATTTGACAGGGCTTATAATTCACCACCCTGCTGACAGCGTTCATATTCGGAGGAGAAAGCTACAAATGATCTTCAAATTTATTATTTTAAAATATTTTTTGTCCATTTTTATGTACCTTTTGGGTTTAGATATTATTTGTGTTTTTTTTAATAGTTTTAATAGTTAAATAAACTCATATTGCTTCTCTGGGAAAGACAATGTTGAGAGAATGAGAAGACACATCACAGACTGGGAGAAAATATTTGCAAAAGATGCATCTGATAAAGGACTACTATCCAAAATATATAAAGGAACTCCTAAAACTCAAAAATAAGAAAACAAACAACACAACTAAAAAATGGGTCAAATGGCCTTACCAGACAGCCCATCCAAAAAGATACACAGATGGCAAATAAGCACATGATAGGAGACTCTGCATCATGTCATCAAGGAAATGCAAATTAAAGCAACAATGGCATACCACTACACACCTATCAGAATGGCCAAAATCCAGAGTGCCAAATCCTGGCAAGCATGTAGAACAATAGGAACTCTTATTCTTTGCTGATATAAATGCTAAAAGATATAACCATTTTGGAAGATAGTAGTAGTTTCTTTCTTTTTTTTTTTTTTTTTAGGTTTTGTTTACTCATTTGAGAGAGACAGAGAGAGAGAGAGAGAGAGCACACAAGCAGGGGGAAAGGCAGAGGGCTCTAGAGGGAGAAGAAGGCTTCCCCCAGATCCAGCCAGGAGCCCAATGTGGGTGGGGCTCAATCCCAGGCCCTGGAGATCAGGACCTGAGCTGAAGGCAGACGCCCAACCATCGAGCCACCCAAGTGCCCCTTACCAGTTTCTTACATAACGCTAAACATAGTCTTATGGTACGATCCAGCAATCACACTGCTTGGTATTTACCCAAAGGTGTTAAAACTTATATCCACACAAGAAACCTGCACATGGATGTTTATAGCAGTTTTATTCATAATTGCCCAAACCTGGAAACAACCAAGATGTCTTCCATTAGGTGAATACATAAAAAACTGTGGTACATCCAGACAACGGAATATTATTTGGCACCAAAAACAAATGCACTATCCAGCCATGAAAAGGCATAGAGGAACCTGAAGTGTATATTACTAAGTGAAAGAAGTCAGTCTGAAAGTTCCCATACTGTATAATTCCAACAATACTGACACTCTGGAAAAAGCAAAACTATGGAGTGAAGAGAGATGAACAGGTAGGACACAGAATGTTTTTAGGGTATGAAACTACTCTGTATACTATAATGATGGTTACATTTGTCCAAACCCATGCAATGTGCACCACCACCAGTGAACCCTAATGTAGACTCTGGACTTTGGAGGATTATGATACATCAATGTAGGTTCATCCATTGTAACAAAGGTCCCACTCTGAAGGAGATATTGATAAAGGACAAGGCTAAGCATGTGTGGGGCAGAGGAAATCTCTACGTTTTCCTTTTAATTTTTCTGTAAACCTAAAAATGCTAAAAAAGAAAACAAACAATCCAACTAAAATGGGCCAAACACCTTACCAGACAGCTCATTAAGTAGAAATGATCAGATTTAAGGTGTTTAATTACAGCTAATATTAATTAGTCAAGCACATCAGAGGACAGTGTCTACTGGTAACAGTCTTTGAGGGCTTTGGAGCTGTAAGTCATTTATTTTAAGAAGTGAGTCAGTCTTTTTAATGGTTATTAAACCCAACAAGGATGACCGCACCTTCAGAGCACATCTCAGTACTAGAGCTCCTTGGCTTTCAGAGTCCTCTGGCTGGTTGCTCCATCCTGGAGGAAGACCTGTGATAACTGTGATGAGACTTGAAAAACCTTCTATCACACCAATAGCAATGTCAAGAAAAATGGAGGCTTTCCATGGAGCATGTTCCTGGGTAAAAGGCCCTGAGTTAGGTTCACCATTAATGTTACCTCATTTATGTCTCACCACTCTGTGAGAATGTATATTCATTATTCCCATTCTACTGCTGAGGGAAAGAAGTGACTTCAAAAGGAACCTCGCCAAATAAAAATACAAAGGGCTGAGCAAAGTTTCAAGCCACAATCTGTCTAACTCCAAAGTCCATGCATGGGTTGACCACTGGCTGGCGGATATGGGGCAAACTAAAATCAAGGAAGACTGACAATTCAGAATTCCGAATTGCTGGCAAAGGTGTCTTTCATTTAACTTTCAGTAAAGGCTGAAAGCCCAGATGTAATATACAACACAACTTTGTATCAGAGCTCTGACAGGAATGACATAAAACAACTATTACAGGCCAAGTGGGAAAGAAAATGAGAATCATCGACTTTTCGGAGGTATTTATTTTCACCCAGAGATAGAATTGATATTAAACTCTTATTTATATTGGGTAAGGGATCATACATATTGTCGAGCTCTGAATCTGATTATTACCATGGTGCTGAGCAATGCACTTTAATGTAAACAGTAATAATTCTGTTACTTAGCTCAATAATTCTGAACTTGATTTTTAAAAAAAATGTTTTTAAACTACCTGTGAAGGAGAAATCATAATTTTCCATTGGTCTCTTTTTTCCTGATTGGTGAGCACTTTGGCATTTTTCAAAGACATTAAAGTAAATTTTACAAGGCTTAACTTGCTCAGATGACTTTTGATATATATTTAGTGATGCTGATGGGATGTAGGACAAAGCATACCTCCTTTGCTGTGGTTTGGGTCAAGCTTGAAACACTGGACTTGGAAAAGAAAGCAGAATTTTGCTGTATACTGAAAATAGTCCATATTTCTCTCTTGGGAATGTAAAAGTTTTGGAGGTGAAAATAATTGAGAGAAAGGGGTAAAGGAAAAATACTTTTTTTGGATCATATGTAAACATCTAAAAGCAAATTCTTTCCTGAAACATCAGTAATACAAGTAAATTAGTAGGCTTGCAGCAACATCTTCCCCTCTAATACAGAGTCTGTTTACTGCTCCTTCTTTTCTTAAGTTTCCCCAAGGTGGAAGAACATGAAGAAAATTGTTTGGAAAAACAGTACTTTTCAAATGACCCTCTGCCACCAAAATTTAAAATGGATCTGTTTACTGACTCTGGCCCCAGACAAAGTTATGAATATTACCCTTCCTCCTTGTGACTTTCACAGACTCCTACAGCTTTTTTACACAGGAAGTCATAGTGCATCTGCTTGAAAGAAATACATTCAGATGTCTTAAATGTACACCTTCCAAAAAATGCTCCTAAAATTGCTTTTTAAGATAAAATTGATTGAATTTTTTTTCCTGCTAAGACATGTTCTTCCAGACATATCCTACACCAATTTACTTGTATAACTCGTACTTTAGGATAGGATCTGTTTTTATATGTTTACATGTGATCAAAAAAACTGTTAACATTCCCAAGAGATGGGGTCCCTGAGTGCCTCAGTCGTGAAGCGTCTGCCTTCTGCTCAGGTCATGATCACAGGGTCCTGGGATCGAGCCCCGCATCAGGCTCCCTGCTCGGCAGGAAGCCTGCTTCTCCCTCTCCCACTTCCCCCTGCTTGTGTTCTTTCTCCCGCTGTGTTTCTCTCTGTCAAATAAATGAACAAAATCTTTTAAAAAAATTCCCAAGAGAAAAACATAGACTATTTTCAGTACACAGCAAAATTCTGTCCGTCTTATTGTCCTTTAGGTCTTAGGTTAATGCATACATGAAGCCAATAGATTTGTTCACATATTTTAAGAAAGTGTCTAGCCTAAAAGAACAAAGCAAAGAGAGCATATAGGAATAAAAAGGACAGAGTGAATTTTATGCCTAGGCATAGATGCCATATTCACAGGAGTGGATGTAGCCAAACCCATATCCTTGCCCTTCTCCCATGACTGCTGCCAGTTGTGTCCATTCTCTACTCAGAATAATACAAGGCCGCCTACGTCATGACACAAGTGTGCACCAGGGCATATTCCTAATGCCAGCTGGGAAAGGGGATCTGGACTTAACTCTCTTTGTTCAGCATAGTTATAGACCTGAGTCCCTCTACCTACCACTTTTCATCTGTTTTATTGAAACTTCAGGGGGTTTCTGTGTCTTCTTTTAAGATTTTATTTATTTATTTGTCAGAGACAGAGAGAGAGCACGGGCAGGGGGAGCAGCAAGCAGAGGGAGAAGCAGACTTCCCCCTAAGCAGAGAGCCTCAGGCTGGTCTTGATCTCTGGACCCTGGGATCATGACCTAAACTGAAGGCGGACACTTAACCGACTGAGCCACCCTGGCGTCCCGAAACTTCAGTGTCGTGAGCAGCTAAATCCTGGCTTAGATTAATGTTTCTGCAATCTTTTACATTCTTTTTTCCCAGTTTAATGGCAACCTGATTGGACTGCATTCCATGAAAGATTTAAACGGTCTTTAATTAGACTTTCAAATTCTAAGGAGACCCAGAAATAATTACTTTTAAAATCTTTATAACTTTACTCATATCCATGTGCAAATAGATGCTCTGTTATCAAGAAATGACTAAATTAATGCCCAGTAGGTGTCAACCCATCTTTTGAGCAGGGAAAGGAAAGCGCCATAGTGATTAGCTTGAGTGACAAGTTATCTAATTTATTTCTGCTGAGTGAGATTTATTCATTTGCCAGGAGTAATAGTAACATAAAAATAAAAAGGCCATGCAGGTGCCAAGTGATTTAGTATGGTAATGGAATTACATCAGGCTGCTGTGTGGGGTCTGGGTTTTAGTACAAGGATAGGAAATCGATTTCTATTATCTAGATGATCGTGCCTGTTTTTTCTATGCCTTATATTACCAATTTGAAACACTCTGGTCTTCTTGACTATTTTTACCTAAGATTAAGCCAATTAGAGTGTCAATGCTCTTACTTTTACATAGTTAGTCTGTCAGTATACAGAAATTGAGTCTTGTCTTCCAGAGATGCAGAGATAACATAAAATGCTAAAGTTCTCTTGTGTTGTAGAATTACCTTAAATATTTGACTGACAAGGGTTCAAACTGTAAATCAGACTACAAAGACTCTATCTACTATCTGCCAATATTCTAAATAGAAATTGCAAAATATGTGGGGATGGAAATTAAAAAAAAAACACAACAGAAGACTAGGTGTCCCGTTTATAAAAGAACAGCAATTAGTTAACCCCTATTTTTATGTCCTTCATACTCTAAGATTTTCACTACTTTTGTGGGTGGGGATATGACATACAAATGAGCTCTTTAAGGAAAGCAGCTCTATGGAGCACACATCCCTTTAAAAGGCAATAACAGCTTGGTGTATGAGCGGCACCAATTAAAAATAATAATAATTTGCATTTTTTTAATCTAACGGACCTCTTACTGACCCATTCTCCCAGCTGTCCCTAATCCCATAAAAGGACAGTCCACCAAGAGGTATTAAGTACATATGGGATATCTTATTTCCTGTAATTCTATTTTGTTTTATAAAGACTTATGTAGAAGTGCTTATGAAAATAGAATACGGAGTTTGCACAACTCTAAGTATTAGAGGCTTGGGGATATGATTTTTCTAATTTTGCACGTCAGGAATGTGGCAACAAAACTTTGCTTGCAAGAACGGATAAGGTCCAACAGATCACAGATGAAGTCAAGTGAGAAGAAACTTTAGATGATTGCTATGCCTATGTTCCTTCTTCTGGAGAAATAAATCTGAGATTTGGTTCCTCTTAAAGTCATGAAACTCAACCGCAGAAATCCAGCTATTTCTTTTTACCCTTTTCTGGTTTACAGAAAAAATGCCCTCATCGGCAAGAAATGTCTAGTGCGAGGGTCTGGAACTCACAAGCCCTGCTATTCTCCCATTTCAGCATGCCAGTCTGTCAAGCTTCCCTTGGAAGGCAGTTTCTCCAGATCACAGTACATGTGTATTTTCCAGCAAATCCAGGGATCACCTTCCCTTGTTGTTAATCACAAAAACGAGAAAAGCATTTTCTTGCATTTTACTATCATGGTGAGGAAAAATGTTTCATCATGTCAAAACCTGGAAACTTGGAAGTGTTTAACAGGGAATAGATGAATAAATTGTGGTACGTTTTTATAATAGAATATCATGTGCAATTAAGAGAAGTAAAATAGATTTATATTGTAGATGGATCATGTGGAAAATATCTCACTGAGTGGACAACACCAACAATGAAAAGATACACACACACACACACACACACATATATATATAAAATTACTATTAAATACATATGTAACATATATATATATATAATATTCTATTAAAATAAAAAAAAATACAGGATTGCAGCAAAATCAGAAGCAGCGGCTATCAGCATTTTGGTTGGCTGCAGGGGTGTCTTACATAGGTCTCTCCCAAAGTTACAAGTAACCATCTCCTGAGCAGTATGAACACAGTACCTGGACACCAGATGTGTTCTTGGGACATGCCCTGCCTTGCTTTGTGTATGAGAAAAGTTTCATTTTTTTTAAGATTTTTTATTTATTTATTTAACAGAGAGTGAGATCACAATTAGGCAGAGAGGCAGGCAGAGAGAGAGGAGGAGGCAGGCTCCCTGCTGAGCAGAGAGCCCAAAGCAGGGCTCGATCCCAGGACCCTGGGGTCACGACCTGAGCTGAAGGCAGAGACTTAACCCACTGAGCCACCCAGTGCCCCCAAAAGTTTCATTTTTAAAACTGTGCTAGGATTTAAACAAAAATAAAAAATTTAAAAAATAAATAAATAAAACTGTGGTAGGGAGAGCTTGAACTTTCATCTTTTTGGCAATCTCAGTACCTCTGTTTCTGAGCAGCTGCCACTTAGCCTAAAAAGAAAAGTACATCTGCTTCCACCTTTCTCTTCTTGTCCCCCATCTCTACCTTTCCCAGCCGCTTCATCTTCCACCCCACCCTCACACATCTGATCTCAGGTGAAGCCGGGAAGGCAGAATTGTGTGGAGAGTTGGTGATAAGAAAGCAATTCTTTTTCTGACCCTCCTCCCACAATATAATATAATATATAATCCTAGGTATTCCATATATAGTATTGGATTAGGGAAAAAAAAAAAACACTCAGTTTTTCCCTCTCTCCTGTGTCTTTCTTTCCTGTGTATCTCCTTTACTCTCTCCCACAACCACACTCACAACACTCTGACACCAGATGTGTGGAGGTTTTTCCCCACACCAAGCAATTCTTGGTGACACCAGCTGGGTGTCTTACACTTTAACCCCATTCTAACACTATCTACCTCAAGAGAGCGTCAGATGCCTCAGGTTAAGAGCTCAGTCCAGTCTTGAGGAATTAGTCCCCAGGTTACCCATGACTTCTGTCCTGTTTAGCTAAAATTTGGAGGTTCCCACGGCTCCCTCCTCAGATTTGGTTAATTTGTAAGAGAGGCTCACAAACCCAGGGAAATATTACTGACTTGCATTTACCAGGTTATTAAAGTATATGATAGGGGCGCCTGGGTGGCTCAGTGGGTTAAAGCCTCTGCCTTCGGCTCAGGTCATGATCCCAGGATCCTGGGATCAAGCCCCGCATCGGGTCTCTGCTCAGCGGGGAGCCTGCTTCCTCCTCCTCTCTCTCTCTCTCTCTGCCTGCCTCTCTGCCTACTTGTGATCTCTGTCTGTCATAAATAAATAAAATCTTTTTTTAAAAAAAGTATATGATAAAGGATACAGATGAACAGCCAGATGAAGACACACACAGGATAAGTTCTGGGAGGGTTCTGAGTGAAGGAACTTCTGTCTCCACGGAGCTGGGGTGTGTCACTCTCCCAATGTGGGTATGTTTGCCAACCTGGAAGTTCTCTGACCCTCACACTGTTGGGATTTTATGAAGCTTCTTCATGTAGGGATTCATATTAGCTCTATTTTCAGCCCTTCTCCCTTCCCAAGAGAATGGGAGAGGGGGACTGAAAATTCCAGGATTCTGATCATGGCTTGGTCTTTCTGCTGATCAGCCCTCATCTAGGAGCCCTCCAGGATGTCACCTCATTGGAACAAAAGACATTTGCATCACCCAGAAAATTACAAGGGTTTCATGAGCCCTGTGCTGGGAATGGGAGTCAAAGGCTATCTATTACAACAAAAGATGATCCGACTGCTCTTACCACTTAGGCACTTACAGGGGTTTTAGGAGATCTGTGCCAGGAACTGGGGGCAAAATCATTTTATATATACATGTATGTGTGTGTGTGTGCACCTATACATATACGTACCTATACATATATGTATGTATCTATACATATATGTACCTATACATATATGTACCTGTATGTATATACATGTATGTACACATATGTATACATGCATGTACATAACATGTATATATGTATAGATACACATATGTGTTAGGTGCATATATGTATAGATACATACACACACACATACACATTCTATTATCTCACAATTACAAACAACAGTTTCAGAAAACAACAGAGTATCAAAGAAAAGATTTTGCAAAGCAGGGATTTTTCTGTGTTCAAAAGTATGTAAAGTAACATCTCCCAATTTGTAAGAGCCTCCCCCTTTGAAGCCAGAGTCCTCTTTCCATTTCTACCATCTCCATCTCTAAGAATTCCAAAGGATATCTGAGATACTAGACATTTCTCAGTCAGCCTAAATTCCAGAAGGTCTTATCAAATCTAATACTGGCTTCCTCTTGCTAGAGAGCAGACATATTACTAGAATTTGGTTTTGGTTTTAGTTTTGGTTTTGGTTTAGAATAACATCGATTTAGCAGATTCGTCTATTGTTTCCTTTTTCCTCAAGAGGGGAAAAAGAGTCATGACCATATTTCTTACCTAAGTACTAGTTTAAGATGAAATGAAGAATGAATGCATGAAAGATTTCTTAGCAGGAGTAAGGGTAGGGGAGTTGGGTAGAAATTGAAGAATGTGTAATCACATTGTGACACAACCTTATGAGTACAGAATCAATACATTTAAATAGAGTCAGGCCATTAGTTTCTTGGAAGTGTGGGCTGAACTACATGACTTGGATGAGAATCAGTAATGTATTTTGGCTCTAAACCCACCTAATACAAACAACGGGTTCACTAAAGCAACAGAATATCAAACCACATAATCTTACAAACCCACATCTTTTTCTGTGTCCAAAAGGTTTTTGTGTTAGTTTCAACATTTCTTACATTTCTAAAGAGAATTAAATTAGAAATGAAGTAAGATTATTCAGTATTACTTGCAAGCGAGCCCCATTTTGCCGGCATTTGAAAAATCAAGCGTGTGGCTACTTAAGAAGAGGAATTCCTTTGATGTTGATGTTTTGCTACGATGAGCTTTGCCCAGTGTCCCAGTATGTTGTTCTTTATCACCATACTTAATCTATCTACGTTTCCTTTCTGGCCAAAATTTCATATATAATAACTCCTGTTTGTTCAACTGCCTGTGGGGTGGCTGACTGATATCATCAATTTAGCGGGAAACTGGCTCTTACTTTCTTCTTTCCCTGAGGTCTCTCTGTGCTTCCCTCAGTGAGATTAAAACAACTTTCATTTCCCGAGAACTGAAAAATTAGATAGTATCAGAATTACTTCTCTAGAAAAGAAATGTTTACCACTCCAGCCCCAGAGTGACACTTCCCAGTTTATAGGACCCTCCCTTCAGAGACAGAGTGAGCCTTCCCCATTTCCAGAATTCCAGAAGAATTTGGAGGTATTGGATAGTGAATCTGACCCACAGTGCACACTCAGATACACATCGGGGTTCTGGCTAAACTAGTCACCCAAGACTGCCCTAGTTGAGCATTCTTTTAGAATAATTCTGATTGGGTTAAATATATTTTGTAACTTCTGAAAGAAAATGGGATGTAATTTTTGGGATGTCACTTGTTTATAACTTAGTCACTACCGATAATTTTATCACTGATTATGACTAACTACAATTATCAGGAACAGTAAAGCTGGATGATGTATAAGAAAAACATTGGATTAGGAAATTTGGGTTATCACACCATTCTTACATGTTATTTGCTGGGTTCCCTTAGTTAATTATCTTAACCTCTCTGTTCCTCCACACCCTTGTTGGCAAATGGGGAATGATGAAAACTACCCCACCAACTAACATGCAGTTCTCGTGAGGATTAAATGAGATAAAAAAAAAATTCCAAAATTATTTGAAAACTATGAAGCCCTGGGCAAACTCAACAACAAATTACTCCTAATGACCTGAGAGACATGATCTCTAAAAAAAAAATTTAAGCCAACAAGGAAAAACACACTACAAAGAAGCAGCTGCATATTTCTAATTTACAATCTCATAGTTAATTATTTTAATATGTTTTTCTATGTGGATTGGATATGTAAAAGGAAAAGCCACCAAGTCCTCCTCGCCTCATGCGCACTGGTACTCTCCACCGAGTCAGGCCTTTTTTTTTTTTTGCCCCTATGACTTGGGAGAGAAAAAGAATTAATTGATTTATATCTAAAATGTTCAGAAGTAGCTCTAACTCAAGGCATGTTTGCATTCCAGAGGTCACAGGATCCTGTCCTGGCTCTGTTGTCCCTGTCAAAGAGTTCCACATTCCTTTTTTCACTTCCAGACCCCACACAGGTGAAGAAATGAGGGCCACCAGCCGATCTGGCCGGATGTCCACCGGTAAGCAACCTTGGTGGAAACAGTCCCTCTCTCCCAACAGCTCTGAGAGAAGTCGGGTGCTAACTTTCTTTGGGCTGAGTTGGGTCCCCCAACTCTTCCAGAGCTGAGCTCAGCGACCTGAGAGGGGAACACACTGATCGGCCAGCCTGGGGCCCATACCTGCCACATGCACCCACCCACCTTCAAATATCAGGCCCTGGGCCGGGGTCTGTTCCACGCCACATTGCAAAGACAGAGTGAAGAGGACATGGCTTTCCCTATAATAATAATGACAGAAAAATTAGAGGGAGAAAGAGAAATAGAAGCTGGGCAAGCAAAACGTATGTCCATTATACTGTCCTAATCTAGGATCTCGTAATCTACTTTCTCCTCTAGGTTGAATTAAACTGACCTGAGATTAATCTTTGGTGATATAAACTTTAAATGAATGTTTCAACTTTCTGATATTTTTTAATTTAAAAAGTATTAAATTTATTTCTAAATTTTTAAACATTAAAAGAATTAAAAGAAGCTACATTCATATTACCTTAAAAGTTCTCTAATCAGGCTGTTTCCGTACAAAACCAAACCTCCGGCTTGCATCGTTTGCTTGTTCTTACTGTTCTGGGGTTCACAGTCAATTCCTCCCTCTGGGCTGTATATCCCTGATGCAAATTCATTTTTTTTTTTTTTCCCAAGTGGGCACAAATCAGAGTTTACTTCTGTGACCAAAATTATGCAAAATATCCAGACAATCCCTTTCTTTTTACAATGTACAGATGCTTTGCAGTTCAAACTGTTCTTTGACTGTTTTGCTGCCTCTTTTTGATGCAAGCCTGTTTCTTCTCATATTCATGTCTACTTGCTTCGAAAATACTGTTTGCATTTGAGCAAGTGCTTCCAAGTTGTGCTAAAATGTGCTCTTCTTTATTTACTCCCCATATGTTGGACATCTTTTATTTCCTATCTTACCACCTCTAGGCTTATCCTTCAGCAATTGCTATGCTACCCAGCTGCAGACACCTTAAATCTGATCACCACTCACCTCAGCTGGTCCCCTTTTCTCTTGCTTTCTTCCCCCATGTTTATCTACCTCCTCAACATAGGACGACCACAGAAACGCGCTCAACCATTAGGGTCTATGTGAAAAACTGGAGGTGTGAGAATTTAATATCCTTTGAGTCAATTTTTGACCCATAAGAGCTAATTCCTCAGAGGGACCTCAGCAGAACTGAACCCCAGTTGCCTACACCAGTAAATCAGTCTGGTATTCAAGCAAAACTTCAATTTTCTTTCTTTCTCTCCCTAGTTATTTCTAGTGTCCCCTCTCCAGTTTTTTGGGACTACCCCCCCCAAATAATTTACCTGCCCCCGAATCCCTATTTAGTGCTTTAAATGTAGGAGCTACGGGAGTATCCAAGCTAAGATACTCTGCGTTTACCTGTGATGGAGTTGCTGGTTGTAGACCATTCCTCATGCCAAGAACAATAAGAAAAGTCAGCTTAAATTCTGAAAGAAAAAGAATTACGTATTTGAAAGCACTGGAGATCTTTCAAGGCAGCTAGAACTTGAGGTATCAAGAGCCCAGTGAGAAAGAAAATACAGAAAGAGAAGATGAGTTCTGAATGCCACTTACCACTCAGGGCTTTGCCAGTTCTAGATGTCAGTTGAGAGGTTAAGAATCCTTATCCACTGCTAAAGAGCAGAAAATCTGAATGAGTTTTTGGTAATTTTACAAGGCTGGGTAGACCAAAATTAGAGCTTAATTCTGTCAGGCAGCCACGATTTGAGAGTTTAAGGGAAGAGAAGTGCAAAAAAATTAAGAATGATACTTTTTTTTTTTTTATGGCGGGGGCTGGTCAAGGCACTTTGTGAATCAAGCTGATGAGGACAAGCATAAAGCCATTGAAAATCAGAACATTTTAAAAGAGAATCTTTTAGTGTTGAGAAGATAAAATTGGATGACATGACCCACGAAGGGAAAGGCATTCTGATGAATGCAGCATATTCTCATTTGAAACCTCTGGGATGCTGTACTACTCAAGATTAAATTGTAAAAAGACTGAAATCCAGTTTTTGATCTTCTAGGTTCACTTGATTATGGTGATTTGCCTCCAGAGCTACCAAGCAGAGGATACAGAAAACTCTCTGGAAAGAGGTAACACAATCCATATCATCTCCAATTTTTCATTTGCAATATCTGGTATTCAATAAGACTGTACCAGGTATACAAAACAAAACAGCACAAAGCAACAACAACACAAAAACAAATAGGAATGAGGAGACAAACTAGATAACAGGAAAAGGTTCAGAGGTGACCCAGATATTGGAATTAGCAGTCATGGACTTAATACAGCCATGCTTAAAATATCTAAAAAAATAAGCAAAGTGGGAAATTTCACTGGAATCTCTTACTAAGAGTCATACAGGGGCACCTGGGTGGCTCAGTCATTAAGCTCTGTCTTCAGCTCAGGTCATGATCCCAGGGTCCTGGGATGGAGCCCCACATGGGGCTCTCTGCTCAATGGGGAGCCTGCTTCTCCCTCTCCCACTCCCCTTGCTTGTGTTCCCTCTCTCACTGTCTCTGTCAAATAAATAAATAAAATCTTTAAAAATGAAATGAATTATATAGAAATTCTACATGCAAGATACAGTAACAGAAATGAAGAAATCAATATATAGATTTAACAACAGATTGACTATAGCTGGATAAAGATTACCCAGTTATAATATTGCAAATTTAGACAATGTAAATTTTGTTGTTTTCTTTTTATAATTTAATGTAGATGGTGTTTTATTATTAAAATTAATTGTAAATTTTATTTTATATTATAGTCAGTAATTTTTTTATTGGTGAGAGAAAGAAAAATCTAAGTGAGTTTACTAAAAAATAAAAGAGGAGGGCAAAAAAATAATAGTCAGTTGGGAAGAAATATTTCTCTCAAAAAGGACCATTTACATGGTTCAGATTAGTGGTGAGAACCTTCGCTACATAGCTGCACTTTCTTTTTTAGATTTATTTTTCTGTATGATGAAAAACCAAAGTAAAATTGAGACTTAGATCACAATAAGCTAATAATGAGGTTATGATCATTATAAAGCTTATCATAATTAAAGGACTCTTAGCAATGGAGATAAAGAGTATGAGCATTATAAAGACCAGTTAAAACCACCCAAAGTTAAGAAATGTGCACGCTGAATATGGGTTTTGGTGCACAGTGTAAATATACAAAGTGGACTAAAGAAAGTCATAACTTGCACTCAAAATTTGAAGGAAAATAAGAGTTATGTTATATAGTACATTAATTTAGGTGCCCATCAGACAAGATTTCAAGTGTAAACAATTTATTCCTACAAAAATAAGTAGGAGGAACAGGTCGAAGACAAAAGTTATGTTACCAAGCCAGCTATCACTATGGATGTTTAATATCTAAGAGCTCTGGGAAAAGGTATAAAATATGTGCCTACAAGTAATCCCACTATAGGGGCACAAGAGCTGGCTTCACACACCAACTCTTAACACTCATTGTTTGAGGACTGCTCATGAGGGGACAGGGCTAATTTCCCAGAACTTCCAGCACTTCCGCTATCCTTCTTCTCCTTTGACTTCGCCATGAGACCTACTTGGGCTAGCCTACTGAAGGAGGAGACAAAGTTGGGCAGAGCCAGGCCATCACGATCATCCCAGATGAGGTCATACCAGATCAGCCAACTTGCAGCCAATCTCCAAGCATGTGAGACCAGAAGAACCAAAGGGCCCACAGATTTACACACTAAATAAATTCTTACTGTTTTTAACAACCATGTTTTGAGGTTGTTTGTTATATACCATATTATTATGGCAATAGAGAATTAGTATCTAGAAGGAGTGTGCTGCCATAGCATAAGTCAAACACGCGGAATTGGTTTTGGACAAGGTGGCAGACAGAGGCTGGAAAACTGGCAAGGAAATTGCTACAATAAACTAGAAACATGGTAGCTCATGTTATATAGTCATAAAACATTTGGTGAAACTGTCATGTGAGGTAACCTGAAGGTATAAAATCTAACTTGCGAATTTTTGGACTTCACTTCCAGGCAGAATGTTGAAAATAATCAGCTGACCCATATTAGTCGAATAGTACATAAGAAGACAAACTTAGAAAAGAACACACACGCACACACAGTTTACCCAGTTTATGGGGAGAATTTTGTGGGAATCCCAAGAGGCCAAAATTTGCTAAGATAGAAACCAGAATTGTTTCTTATCTCTACGTTCTTAAGCCAGAAAAAGATTCTCAAATGAAGACGTGGCCCCAAGATAAAGATAAAATCAAGGGTGTGGCCATCATACCTTTTAGAAGCACCTTTTAAAAAATAAAGTCTGGGCCCAGTAGGAGCTCTCAGTTGGTCAGAAGAACTTTGGGGAAAATTTTGGGTGCTGTTTCTCAGTAGAAAATACATGCAAGGTAGCAGTGGTTAAGCCTAGAGAGGTTAACTACAAGCTGACTATGGAGACTACCAACCCTGAATCAGTATTGTGGTTTCTCTCCCCTCTGTTTCTTTCTCAGTCTTTAGCTCTAAGTTTATCTCCACCTAAAATTTTCAAATATCCCCAAATCATGACTGTGAGAATTAATAAAAGGAAACGTCACTTAAAACGCAGTCAGGAAGCCAGAGGAGTAAACTCTCACGCCTTTTCACTCATCAATAGCAGACCCAACAGGAAGAGATGTACCTTGCATAGGGATACTACTTTAATATCCCAGCAAGAGGAAGAAAGGTTTTCCTCCTCTCCTGGTAACAGGCCAGCCAATAAGAGACGGTCACAACTCAGCCAATGAGAAGCCCTATACTTTGAATGCCGTTTAGGCCAATGGACTTTTTGTTTATAATAGGCCCTCCCAATTTCCCCCTTTTCTCTATAAAAAAGCATTCCTCTCTTTTGTTCTGGGGACTTGCGTATGGGTTTGTCATAGCTTCCTTATCCCACATTGCAATTCTCTGCTATTCCAAAATGAACCCATTATGTTGGTAAAGTAACTGGGCAGTTTTATATTTAACACAACCTAGAGTCAGACTCAGGTAGGAATCAGCAATTTCATACTTTATATCACACTGCATTTGCAAGATGTTTCCTTTTGGAACCACACCAAAGATGTGCTGGCGGATTACTTATCATCTCGGTAGTTGGAGCCTTCACTGATGATCTTTGTCCTTTCAAATTAATATAAATGAATGTCTAATAGTTAGCAAACTAACAACAGCCAAGGCAAGCCACCAAGGGAATACAACCTAAGGAAACTGAAGCAGCCCAGACAGTCCAGATTCAACGGTGGGGAGTTGTTGAAAGAGAACTCTGGGACAAAGCACTTATCAGAAATGTGTCTTTGGAAGCTGAGGATGGAGTCTGAAAAGTTTAGTTTGTTTATCGCTCCTGATTTGAGAAGTTATTCTGCGTGCATTAACTAGCTCCAAGGCTTGCTGTTGGCCCTCCACACCATACAATGTTTTAATAATCAAATACCTTGATTTCCCAGGAGTAGCATCTGGTTTACAATTACTGACAACACTATATCAGAAGGACAGACACTGCTCTTTTGAACTTAACTTGAAAAAAACTCCCGTTTGATCTCTACAGCCAAAGGCAACAGGGTTAATAAGTTTCAAACACTACAACCTCCAGAGACTCTACCTTTTCTCTTTCTTATTTGGAAAAGCAAGTATGCAATAAAAATAAATATAACAATCTTACCATGGAAGTAGTTTAATTCCTATCCCAAAATATTAAGGAATACTTAATAATATAATACTTAATAATAAAAAGCAAAAAAACCACATTGACTCACATGAGGACCAGGCCCAGGTCTTCTGACTCCCAATCCAGTGCTCCTTCCACTGCTGCCTCATTTGACTAGATGTTTTACATACTATCAAGTTTATTTCTATCCCAGATAATTCTTTTTTTTTAAGATTTTATTAATTTATTTGAGAGAGAGAGAGCATGAGCGGGCTGAGGAGCAGAGGGAGAGAGAGAAGCAGGTTCCCACTGAGCAGGGAGTCCGGCATAGGACTCCATCCCAGGAATCCAGAATCATGACCTGAGCCAAAGGCAGACACTTAACCAACTGAACCACTCAGGCACCCATATCCTAGGCAATTCTAGGATAATTTTAGTAATTTTTTTTAATACTGGGATTCTGTACGTTGTCATTGAGACTAAAAACATTTTTGGGGGAAAAAAAAGGCATGTTACAAACAGTATATATTATGATGTCATATTTGTTTTTTACATCTAATATAATTGGCAACTGAACCAATTATATTCCTATTAAATTGAAGACACTTCCAATTAATTGACCGAAAACAAGATTAAATCTCAACAGAAGGAAGGTCAATATTTCCTGATTATCTTTGGAGAAGATGAAGGAAAGCAATGGCTTTTCATCTAATGTTTTAAATGAACCCATGTCAAGTTTGTAATTAAAAGGGACTCCTAGGTAGGAATCACCAAACAATATTTTGAAATTGAATGAGTGGGATTAGGGTGTGACAAATTATTACTTAAGCTCATGTAACCTTTATCTCTAAAGTAGCCCTACAAGGAACTAAGAAACCCGAGAATGCCTGGAATGAAATGGTTCTGAAAGGACTTCCAGTGTTCAAGCAAAATTGTACTTAAACCAACCTAGTCATAAGGGTTGGCTTATTAATTTTGGGCAAGGATCATATTCAAAATATTTAACGACTTGTATCTCATGTACCAGTCAATCAGAATGAATACTGGCTGGCAAAAATGCAACATTTTATGTGACATCGATTTATTACAAGATATTATCAATTAATTCACATTAAACATATGCTACGTAGGCCAAGTAACACTTGCCCTCAGATCAGAAATTCTCCACTGGTTTGTAGCATCAATATTAGAACACCTCTTAATATGGCAGCTAAAGAACATGGATTCCTACCTTTTCAAACATTTACATGAAAGGTTTAGGGGAAAAGGATAAAATATGACCCCTTACTGCTTACCTCATTTTATTAATTTTACCTAAAACTGGGGCTGATAATATCTTATAATAAATAGATGTCACATAAAATGTTTTAGCTTCTCCTGAAAGATGAAAAGACCGGTAAGTATGACCTCACAACCCCTCATGACAACAAGACTCAGCAGTTGCTCCCTTCACAAGGGACAAGCTCCCTGTGTGGATGCACCTGCCACCAGCCATGCTCTACACTTTAAGTAACATGTCATGCTTATGGACACTTGAGCTTGGAACCTGGATAGAGTTCAATTAGTCAAACTACTGAGAACAGCCTCAAGTTTCCCAAGACTTTAAGTCATCTAATTAGATGTCCTCTACCCCATGTGTCCTTCCACAAACCAATCAAACTTTGCATAATTAGAAACAGTCTCAATGACAAATAAGTGACTTGGAAAAGAATACAAATAGTATGAATAGGCTGTCTACAAAAAAACAGGGTATAAGATTATTTTATGATTTTACCCTCTCCCCACAAAAAAAAAAAAAAAAACACCCAGAGTGTTTCCTGGGTCATTTCCTTACAATTTGTCGCAATACCCCCGTACAAGGAGTTATTATTCCAAACACAGTGCCCTAAATTGCAACTGGAATTGGATGTCAGATGAACAATTTCATGTCTCCTAAAATTTAGATTAATTCAGACTTCTTTTATTTTGCTAATAAAGACCTTAGCTAGCTGTGGGTCTCTGAAGTGTTAGAAACAACACAATTATTGTGCTTTGACTCTTTTGTGACTCAGAAACACACATTTGTAAAATCCTCATACCATAATCCAGCCTGGCTTACTAGACAGTAAGAGGAACACTCCAACAGCAAGTGCTTAATAACAGTTGATTAATATTGATCAAAAAAGATAGAGAAGAGGGATACAAAACCTAGTCAATATCTAGTCATGTAAAATAAAACTCATTTCCTTTTTTTCCAGTAGGGTCTCCAGGTTGGTAGATCAGGGGAATGTGGCTACATAGTGTTTCTGCAAAAAATAAGTGTTTACATAGGCTTCTTTTTTATTATGTTATTTGGGTAGAGGAATATGGGCTAAATGAAACCACAATTAGGATGTTATCTTTTCCTTAAAACTGGCTTATTCTCCAGCATTTTCTCTCCTGGTTTGTAGTAACATCATTTACCACCAGATATCCAAGCTAGAATTCTCAGCATCATCCTGATTCTTTTTTCTCCTTCATTCATATTCAGTACGCTACCACTTCTAGAATCTATCCCCTTCCTTAGTCTCACTGCTGTTTCTCTGGTATAAGCCCTCCTACTTCTATACCTTTCTGAATGTTCATGTCCTGCAATCTAGCCCCATAAGCCACCAGATTGATTTTTTTTTTTTAATAAAAGTAAGTCCATAGCACTACTCTACTTAACATCCATCAGTGATTCCCCAACCAAAGTCCTCAGTGATCTTAGGCTGCAAGAATGAAATTCAAGACCTAGTATGAAGACAGTGGGAATGCCACTTTGTTCATGGGCAGACCACACCCAGATGGGCAAACTAGAAAGATCCACCAAGATCCACACAACCCTTTCAGATGGATGTTTTGTATGGAAGTGAAAAATCTGTGGTTATAAAGAACAATCTGGAAATAATTACAGGGTAGTTGTTAGATTTGTTCTGCGAACCCAAGAAATGGAACTAGGATTCATATATATTAGAGAATCAAATTTTGACTATTACAAACAACATTTAATGCTCAGAATTAAACAAGACCCTGCAAAGAAAGTGATGTATTTCCCATCATAGAAAGTATTTAAACAGACTAGATGATTTATATGCCTGATCAGAGTATTATAGAAACTGTTCGAGTCTCTAATAATTTAATTATGTGAACTTTAAAGTTCTTCAAATCCCAATATGTTATGATTAATTTTCCAAAATTAAAGACGTTCAGTACTAGTAACACTTCTAATAAAAGATTTAATGAATCAAAATACTGCCAACTGGGACGCCTGGGTGGCTTAGTCAGTTAAGCATCTGCCTTTGGCTCAGGTCATGGTCCCGGGGTCTTGGAATCCAGTTCTGCATCGGGCTCCTTTGTCAGCAGGGGAGTCTGCTTCTCCCTCTGCCTCTGTTACTCCCCCTGTTTTTGCTCTCTCTCTCCCCTCTTTCTCTGTCTCTTACAAATAAATAAATAAAATCTTAAAAAAAATACTCCCAACCAATGGCTTATTTATAATAACACAATTTCTCTCTTATCCCTTTTTGCCAACCACACCAACTTCCCAATTACACATTATATCAGTCTTAACAATCTCAACTAAAGTAAGTAAGACCTCCTTGGTTTAGAAAAAACTCAATGATATGCACATTGAGTACCCACCAATCCTATAGGAATCAGTAAATAACTGTCATCCTGGGAGTTCCGATCTCAAAGCATTTGCCACTCTGTGTCCTTCAGAGGTATCCTTGCACATTAACTACCTAATATCATTCTTAAAAGATTCTAATTTTAAACTTAGGTCTAACATTCCTAATGAAATAAAGAATCTTTATGAAGATTCTTTCCTCTGCCATGCAGAACAGATAACGCCCAGAGCCAGGAGAAGGGGGAAAATGTTATGAAGGAAAAAATAAATAAACAAACAACAAAAACAACAAAACAAACAGAAAAAAACAAAAACAGGAAAAGATCCTATTGGAATACTGCAAAGAAACCTGTGTGGTCAAATTTTCACTATTTTCTGTGATCAGTTTTGTTATTTTTATAGTATAAAACAAGTTTCTAGGAGTAGAACTCTCTTCTAGAAAGAAATTAGATTGTAAATTGTCATGTGCCTTTTTTCAAGGAAAACTGGGAAAGGCTACATAAATATGACATAATTATGGCAAGGCAGATTGTTTCATATCATTTTTCTGCTGTTATTCAAACCTTTTCCTTATGCTAAGTTCAGAGGAACTAAGTGTATGTAAAGATTTAGCAAACTTTTCAATATTCTGGCCACTGCACAGGAAAAATGTTACTAGGAACCATTTTGAAATCCGTAACTATGGAGCTGGGAATCAGGCTCCTACTTTGGTGATCTCCTAAGCATCTAAAGGGAGCAAGCCTGGGTCAGACTAAGGTTTCTGAAGCCCGGCGGGGTGGAGGATGAGGGGGATCTCACAAGATGGTGGTCAGCCTACAGGACAAGGCTAAATGGCTCTGGTGCTCTCTCCCATACACATGCTATACCATGGTGGCTCCTGTTCTAGTGAGGTAGCTCTCTCAGAGGAAAAGCCAGACATACAAATGCAGGAGGATAGACAGGTCGAGCGAGCATGCAGTGAAAGAGAAATGGGAATAGTAAGTAATTCAGATTCTCGTATAGCTTGCCCTTCCCTGGCCATCAAGCCACATGTCCTAAGTGGGAGAATCTATGCCTGTTCTCAGTCTGGACTTTTGACAGGAAAGCGGCGGAGGGAGGGGGCTTGGTGAGCTTTCTGGAACCTTCAATTTAGAAATCCAGAGAGAGAGGGAAATCTCTCCTAATTACACCTAACCACGAAATGTCAATAAATTACCCTCAATGTCTTTTCCAGAATAGCCAATGATGTATGGACTCTAATGAAATGTTAATACCAGGTAAAATCAGAAAGGAAAGCTCAGATGATCATAAAGTGTAAGATATATGGTCATTAATCCTTTCTCCACTCTTAGTTCCGTTAATCGGCTTCCCTTGAATCTTTGAGGCATAATAACTCTCATTTGCACCCTTCTGGAAATGGCTAGGTATGTTTTGAAATTGTATGGCTCATTTTGTGGTCATTCTAACAGCAATTACAATATTCTGTGGTTAACACAGCATAATGTTCACTGAAACTCTATCATAATTACGCCAGCCAGTTGTAAGGAATTACTGTGGCAGGCACTCTTGGAACGTAATACCATTAACCAACCTTCCCCACCACCCACCTGGAAAGCTCTCCCTCTCAGCACAGAGGATAAGTTTGTGTATCTCTCTCAGAGCCTCTGAAAGCAGTTATACACTGCAACCGAAAAAATCCCTTTTGACCCTATCATTTGTTTCTAAACACTGATGACCTGAAGGAGTTCAAAAATGTCATCTTCAAGCCATGTTTTTCCCTGTGGTCGATTAGCTCTAATGCCCCACACGGTGTTCTTCTTGTAAACAACGTTCTCCCCATGACTTGTTACTGCCACACTTTTATGCTGTCTATTTTTCCATTATAAATGGACTCTTGTGATTATTTAAAGTTAGTTCCAATTATAATACATTTTGAATAGGGTTTATACATACACAGGATTAGAATTCCATTTGTGTCTACTTCTTCTTGACCACAGTAGTCATCCCGAATGGATGCGGTAGATGGACGAGCCGGAAAGGAGAAGAAACATCCACAGCTTTCTTGAGCCCAACTATCTACACGTAAGGAGCTCCCGACTTTGATCCTCCATTAGGAGGAGCTGCCTGACTCCGTAACTGCTGCTCACATTTCTGTGTGTGACTTGATTCCATAATTTCTGGCATCTTCAAGAAAAAGCAACACACAAACAAACTGGACCAGGCACAGCATCCTCGGAATGCCTGTAAGCCGGGATTCTGTGCTCAAGGGAACACTGAAGGTTTTCCTTCTGAAACCAGCCTTAGAGGTTGGGGGCTGCATGCGCAGCATTCCTCACACTCTCCCACTTCTTACCTCATTGTAGACACCAACATTTCCAAAACTGAAGTTTCCCTTTCACATCTTTTTTTTTTACTTCAGTTCTCTGTTCTTTTCACTTCTGTTCCAAATGGTAATCCAGTGACCAAAAATATAAATATTAAATTTTAATTTGATTTAAAATTTTAATAAATTAAAAAAAATTAAAACTCATAAAAATGTAAAGAAAGAGAGGAAGTAAAAAGACACATCCAGTAAGACTTATGAAGCACCTCTATGTCAAGAATTCTAAAAAAGGTGTGTATATCTAAATGTATCTCTCACTCACAAGAAATCACAGGAGTAGCAAAACCAAGAATTGAGCTAACGAGTGAAATGGTGGGCAGTGGTTAGCCATTTGGTCTCATCCACTGAAATTCTGAAGAACTCCACTGTGTCCTCTGTCATCAGCATGGCACATATCTGTCCTACACAGATGACCACAGCTCCAGACAACTGGACAAAACTTTTTCAATTCTGAAAACTTATATATCTCTGATTGTAACCAGATACTGTTTTTGAGATTCAACCTAGGTTTCTTTCTCTCCCGTCCATTCAAGCAGATACACAGTCATGCATCTCTTGCCTGGGAGGAGTAAACTAACAACCACAAAAAAAGCAGAATTTATCCCAAGTTTCCCCAGCCTTTGGATTCCAAACACACAAGTCCCAGAGGTGGAAGGCGACGTGGTGTTAACAGAATACCTTTAAGAGTCAAGAGGTTGAGAACAAACAGCCCCACCAGGAAGGTTCCCTGGGGCTGTAGGAAGTGAGAAGGTAGGGCTTGCTTGCTGGACAGTGCAGACAAGGAAGTGGCAAAATCACAGAGGACAAATGGCCCTGTGTGCACCTGAGAAGTGGAGACAAGGCCAGGGATGTACCAAGGGGGCAGAGGACCCCAAGGGCAGTGCTGAAAGACAGAATGGGTGTCTTCCTGCTCACCTGTGTGCATAAGTGGCTCAATGACCAGATGTCATGCCCCCAATTCTTAGCACTAGGGACCTTTTTACCACTATGTCACAAATTCCATGGAGGGAGAAGAACCCTTCAAAAGACTAGGGTTAAAGTTTCCTGCCTTTCTGAGAGTACAGAAACCCCAAATAAGAATTATGATGAATTATGGAAAGCTAAAGAAGTACTTTCTCCTCACTTGCAGTGTTTCTCCAACCAGGGTAGGTGGAGAGTCAGGATTTCACTGGAACTGGCACAGAGCCACGTAACAATGCACCACAGTTCCTGAAGTGTTCAACAACTCCTTGCTCCCTCCTGCCATTCCATTCCAAGCAGCTAATACTTCTCCCACCTCAGCAAAGAACGGAGGCAATTCTACACTGTCCAGCTAGGTAATCATCAGGCACTTGGTGTTCCATGTGAGATTTGCAAACTCTTAAACTGTTTCAGTGAGAATTTTGGTATACTAATCCCCTGCTCAGCTCTGGAGTCTTGATCCTTCCTTAGGGAATGGCTCCTGCAAAATACACAGCAAACTTCCTTACATTATCTTCTAATATATATACCCTTCACACTCCACCGTGCTTCACAAGCCACAGAACTTCTGCAACTTTGAATAGGTGAGAAAAATGTCTTCTCCAGATAGCTTCTTCCTAGACATTTTTGTGCAGCAATCAGAAATTAAATTCTGTGTGTGTATCAGTGACCTGAGTGATTGACTACTGCACAAAGAAAATTCATCTTATTCTTTTCTATTGTTTGAAAGCAATGCTGGGTCGATACCTACTGCATAGTTTTGCTGCCGTCTGTTCAATCAATGTCTCCATTTTTGTCCTCTGCTTCTTACAATGGGATCTGATGTTTCTCTTATCAGTAACAAAGCAAAGGTTGATGACAAGGCATTTTATTCCAAACCACAACTGACAATCTATTTCGGTTTTTCCCTGCTTAGAGATACAGAGCTAGTAAAGATCATTGTCTCTTTGCGTTGTTGCCTTTTTGATGGCATCTTTACAATGGGAAGTAATCTACTCACCTGGCACAGAGTAAGTGCTCGATAACTGTTAATTAATAATTATAGTCTTGGTTGTTGGGATATTAATGAAACAAGAAAGCAAGGATAGCAAAGTTGATCCCAGGGTCTGGGCCAGGAAATAGATTGCTTCCATGTGGCCAAAAGACAAGCCAAGGAGGCATTCGTGATGTAGGATAATTGGTAGAGTGGAAAGGAAGAGCTGAAGAGAGAAAGGGAAGAGAGCCAGAAGACTTAGAAGGAGGAGTCAGATTCATTAAGAGAGTAGCACCCAGGAAGAGATCTAGAGGTGAGAAAAGATCCCCTGCCTACAGAGAAATCCAAAAAAAGAGATGCAAGCAATGAAAGTAAACAAGAAATAGGAGAGAAAGGGACTCAAAGCCCCAAATTGCCTTAATTGGTTTATGGGTTTCAGAGGAAATGATCACAGATTACTTTCACCCTTTGAAATTCTAATCTGATTATTAACTTTTATTTATAATTTTTGTTTTTGTGAAGTCTGAAGTGGGTCCTTACTGAAGATAGCTTCCCACTTGATGAAGAGAGGAACAAAGATAATTATTTTCAAACTGTCAGAAGTGACCAAAGCAATACTTTCACCAAGACCAGATATAATAGCTGAAAATTGCATCAATTAGCCAAATACTTCATCATCCTCTGTGTTAATCTTTTGAACAAGTTCAACTCAAAGACTGAATTATGCTACCTCGAAGAGTGTTAAAAAGATTAATGACCTTAATATCTCTAAAGTCTTTGAAGGTTAAAAAGTACACGTACTAAGTTTTTAAAAGCCAGCATGTAATTTGTGTAACTAAAATATATTGTAATGTTTCATTTAGACAAGTCTTTAGGAAAGAAAGAAACATGCATGAATTACGTTGATTTATGTCCCTGTGCTGCTCCTGATTGGGAAAGTGATTTGTTACATGACCTTGGAGAGATACAAGATGCCAGAAAGGGGATGGTGAGGAGAGAAAGCTAAGTCAGGAAAGCCACCTATTTGAAATCATAACTATCACAGGAGCAGAGCCAAGCACTATAAAACTGGAAAATAGAGTTGGCCTTTGTGAACACCTTCACCTCTTCTTAAGGCAACCCTCAGGTGAAGACATTATGCACTCGCTTACCCACCCCCTGGCTGCCTGGAAGCACTCCATTTCTGCAACCCAGACCCCAGAGCAACTATCTGGAACTGCTCCTGCTCCAGCTTCTCAGATTCAAAAATCCCACTTCCTTAACAACACCTCTTGTCCTTCCGTTTCTCTCATCCGGTTCCTGCCATCATGTCTATTCCTCCACCATGGAGAAATGTGTTTTCCGCTTTAAGCCTATCTTGCCTTCAACTCCTTCCTGCCTGCCCACCTAGTCAGTAGCTCAAACCACACTATCTACTTCTTCACCCTCTTATCTCCCGGCTCCCAACCAGTCAGTCCTGGGTGAGTACAGTCACATACTTCTTAGTTTATGCCCATAAGACCCCCAGCTTTGTCTCTACTAATTAAATCAAGTAAGACAAAGTAAAATACAATACACAAGATAGAATAGCATAGAATAGAATAGAATGGAATCAACACTGTTTTTATTGGCCTCAGATACAAAATGGCAGCTTCAATTGGACCGTTGGTCTAATTGGACCCCAAACTCTCTCCATCCAGCTGATGTTTGTATTCTTTGGGATAATAGTTCAAACCCTTTACTCTTCTCAAATTCTAAAGATTTTTGTTTATATGTTGGAGAGAGAGAGAGAGCACAAGTGGGGAGAACAGGAAGTAGTTACCTGCCGAGTGAGGAACCTGACACCAGGCTCCATCCCAGGACTGTGGGATCATGACCTCAATTGAAGGCAGACGCTTAACCAACTGAGCCCCCCAGGCACCGCACCCTTCCAAAATTCTCTCTTCCGTTACCACTTTAAATCTTCCACTGATGATCTTGTCTCATATCTCACACAGAAAAGAGAGACCATCAGACAGGACCTTTTCCAACCTCTCTTTCTTTCCCTAGATTTAACATGGTCAGACGCCTTACCTTTTCTCCTAACAACAAAGTGATTCCCCCGCTTCCCTGACCATATGATTTAATCATGTGTTTACATTTCTGACTTCTTCACGATACTATGAGCTCTTCATTCCCTGAGTGGCATTGTCTCTTCTCTGTTTTGAGGAAAACATGGCATAGGAACACTACTGAATAAATTATATTACCAGGAAGGAAAAACACATCAGGAAGAGTTTGTTGTTGTTTTTTAATATGACACTAGTATACTACAAAATCGTACTACAAAAATAATAGTTAATATTTGCTGAGTAGTTACTATGTTCCAGATATTCTGGTCCATGCTTTACATTCATTATCTTGTTTGACAAAAAACACTAACCACCCCCAAGAACTCTTCCAGGAAAATTATGGTAACACTATTATTTCATGACTCAGAAATGCCCACTCACAACAACCCCTGCCAGAAAAGTGATTTAAAGCACTGATGTCAGATCAATTGCATTGCTGTTACATGTAATATACGTGTAACAAAATATATGTAATCATTATTGATACCTTCATCCAGTCATAGGCTACATTTCAAGACCCAGAAGCAAGTTTTAGAATGTTTAAAATGTCCATTTCATTGTTTTTAAGACGTTTAACATATTACTGATTCTGATATTGTCTGTTCAGATCTACATTGGAGACAAGAATTCTGAAAATACTTAGAGACTTTAAGTAGTTTTCTGAAAGCTCCACTTCAAGCCCTCAGAGCTTGTGCTAGAGAAGCTTCCTGCCTTTCTGGCTACTGTGCGGCAGGGCCTTGCCTCCTGATGGTGTCCCTTTGATGCAGAGTGTGCAAGTCTAAAAGTTATCTGAAAAAATCTCTCTTATCTACAAAAACAATCCATTTTGGTATAATAGAAGAGTTTGGAGGATTTTTGCAGTTCTTTTGTTCTAATAAAACCAAAAAGTTCTAAAAAGAACCACTTTGTATTTGGGTGTTGGATGGATTGAATTGTGTGCCCCCAAAGTTCATATTTTGAAGTCCTAACTCCCCGGTATCTTAGAATGTGAGCTTCTTTAGAAATAGGGTCATTGCAGGTGTCGTTAGTTAAAATGAAGTCATACTGGAATAGGGTGGGCCCCAGCTCCGAGTAACGACTAGTGTCTTTATAGGATCTGGACACAAACACACACTGGAAGAACACCACTTAAAGGTGAAAGTAGAAATTAGGGTGATGCCGCTGAAGCCAAAGAACATTAAAGCTTGCTGGAAAGGTAAACCCCGGAAGGTAGGAAAGAGCTGGGGACACAGATTGGCCCTCCTCTGCCTCGGAGTAAACAACCCTGATCTCGGATTTCCAGTCTCCAGAACTGTGAGATGATGGATTTCTGTTGCTTAAGCCACACAGACAAAGACAACAGTTGATGCAAAGGGACTAGAAATCTAGCAGGGAAACTCTCTGAAGCATGAAGTGTAGAAAACTATCACATAAACATTTTTTTTCCTAATGTCCTTTTCTTTCATTATAGTTTCTATTCTTTCATCTTTATCCCCCAACACACTGAATTTATAGCTTCTTTCTATTATCTGCAGTTCTTACAGTGATTTTTAAAAAATATTTAATTTTTAAAATTTTAATTATTTGAGAGAGGGAGAACGCACACAAGCATGGGGGAGGGGTAAAGGGAGAGGGAGACGCAGATTCCCCGCTGACCAGGGAGCCCAATGCGGGACTTGATCCCAGGACCCCGAGATCATGAACTGAGCTGAAGGCAGACACTTAACTGACTGAGCCACCTGGGTACCCCCTTAGAGTGTTTTTTTTTTCTTTTTTAAAGATTTTATTTATTTATTTGACAGACAGAGATCACAAGTAGGCAGAGAGGCAGGCAGAGAGAGACAGAGAAGCAGTCTCCCTGCCGAGCAGAGAGCCCGATGTGGGGCTCGATTCCAGGACCTCGGGACCACGACCCGAGCCGAAGGCAGAGGCCCCAACCCACTGAGCCACCCAGGCGCCCCTTAGAGTGCTTTTTAAAGAAGAAATGTTTGTCCAATTGCTGGTTTTTTTCTCATGGTGTTTTATTTCCCTGTCTTGTTAATAATGTCTCATTATGGGGCGCCTGGGTGGCTCAGTGGGTTAAGCGGCTGCCTTCAGCTCAGGTCGTGATCTCAAGGTCCTGGTATCAAGCCCCGAATTGGGCTCTCTGCTCAGCAGGGATCCTGCCTCCCGCTCTCTCTCTGCCTGCCTCTCTGCCTACTTGTGATCTCTGTCTGTCAAATAAATAAATAAAATTTAAAAAAAAATAATGTCTCATTATGAGTTGATGATTTTCAGTGGGCTTATGTTATTCTTCAGTAATCTGGTTTGTCCTGAGATGTGAAAGTTTTCCTACAGAAGTTATCTCCCAGAGCCCGTCCTGAGTTTAGGCTCCTTCTCTGCTTATGGCATCCAAGGATTTCTCTTTCTTCTTGTCAGGCCTGCCCATGACCATTTTTGGTGGTGTTGTTTGCTATTTTATCCAGCACTGTTTATCCAACATCCAAGTGTTTTCAACAGCTGTACCACCCTTCTGCATCTGCTCATTAGCCAACAGCCCAAACTTTCAATTTCACAGACTCTCAGGAATATTTCTTTTCTTTTTTATTTTTTTCAGTGTTCCAAAATTCATTGTTTATGCTCTCAGGAATATTTCTATGCAAATAATAAAAATAGAAAATGGTCAATTCTCTGCTATTTTATAGTATCTTAAACATTTCTCTCTCCTCCTGTCACCTGACAAAACTGAAGTGACAGGAGCCTATTGGCTTTTGACCTGGACCAAGCCTTTGGTATCTCAAGATACCAAGAACAACACAAAATAAAAAACAAAACAAAACAAAAAAACGAAACCAAGAAAACGATAAAGCAGCTTTTAAAAATGATTCTAGAAAAATGCATGCCTTTAGAAGTTTGCTAAAACATAAACTTTGCAAGACCGATAGGACTACAGTAGAGCCAGATGCTTTTAAGCACTTGTCAAACAATTCCACGTCAAAATTTCCTAAACTGAGGAAATCTTACTGCCTTTCATTTGCCTTACTGAGTCAAAGATATTACAAGCATCACCTCAGTGTGATACTCCCAAAGTGCCTTTAGATGTCTATCCCCCACTTAACATCTGAGGAACCTAAGATTCGGAGTGTTATTTTAGGTCCCTAAGCTATTTATTGGAGCACCTAAGATGTAAGTGTTACCTTTCCTTTTCCAGGCTTATAGGGTTTTTGTTTGTTACTGTGCTATGCTATTTTTCATTAAACAACTACTTTAACCTTTAATCCATCTATAATCCATTATTTCTGATGAAAATGCCTCCTTTTTTTTTTTTTTTTTTTGGTCTCAGAAACCATTTTAGGTAAGAAAATTTAATCCTGTTTCATCATTAAATAAAAGACCAATGTACTCCCATTCTGTTACCACTAAGCTAAACCAAGCATCAAACAACACTCCAATTTTATGTAATTTGTGCAGAATTTAGCCATGGAAAAATGTTGCCTTTATCCTGAATGACAACATTGAACTCTTTCAAGGTGAAGCAGAACTAACAATAACCATGTATCTTAATACAGATCCTACAGGTTTAGGGGCAATAGATGCATTTATAATGTGCTATTATGATGAGTTTAATAGGAATCTGGTTAAGGAAATTAGAGATTACTTTTCTAACAAAGGTTTGTGTCACCAGTACCCCAGTTTGAAATTGGACAGTGATACCTGCTAGTGACACGGGGCTGTGTTCATTGTTGGCCTTCAGGATTATCTTTAGTCACCGAACGCAAACCAGAGAGGTAGTCAGCTATTTGAATCAAGAAAATCTGCATAAGCTGGTTTGCACAAGGACACTGCTTTTGGATAAAAGCAGATGAAGATCTTAGAAAAAGACCCAGAGTGCAAGAAGAACTAGAGAGAAGGAGATGCTGTTGGGGCTATATGGAATGACTATAGGAGATTCAGGGTATAGGCTTTGTTAGGTTCTTAAGGTATAAAATGCAAAACCCACTAGAGAAAATGAAAAAAGAACCTTATGCACTTTGAGGGCTGATAACTTCGGGAACATCAGATAAAAATGCCCATAGCTTTGACCCTGTTATTCTAAGGTGGTGAGCACAGGAAGCAGGGGCAGTGAGGAGGCATCATGAAGTTTTACAGACAGTGTCAGCAAAGAGGGTAGAAGCAAAGCCTGGGGCAAACAGCACATGGTGACTGAGGCTGACAGACCAGTCTGTGCGGGAGGACTCCCCAGGTGACACTGTATTCCCTTCTTCCAGCGGAGGCCTTGTTCTCAAAGAATACATGTCTATAGCTTCCTCTAAAATAAACTCTTGTTGGGGACATTTCTCAGTCTTCCTGAGAAAAGAAAACTGCAGGCCAATATCCCTGATGAATACAGATGCAACAAGTCTCAGTAAAATACTAGCAAATCAAATCTAGCAGTGCATTAAAAGGAGCATTCACCATGATCAAGTAGGATTTATTCCCTAGGATACAAGGATGGTACAACATACACGAATCAATCCTTTTGGAAGAGAGTAAGCCATATCCTCTAGATAAGCCAGCATCCTGAGACGAGCACAGTTTTAGGCCAAGATGAGACACAAATGATATTTAATCAGTATATCCCTGTAATTACTGTTCCACATGTTTCTAGAATCTCTGTTCCAAAGTCCACACTCAAGCACTCCCAGGAATGGAGACCAAACAATCCAGCAGTTCCGTTCTAAGTCCTGCTAAGGGGTTGATGCTCCAGCATCTGTATTTAGGACTCAGTGTGGGGTTGAGGGGAGGGAGAAGAAAGACTGTTCTCAGCTTGCTAAAGTCTCCCTTGACTATTTCCACCGCGTACCATCCCAGACATTCTTCTTCCTCCTCCCCGATGTTAACCAGTTCCAGGAAACCTTTTCCCTAAGTTTCTCAGATGAATCATTACAGTTTCGGCCCCCTAAATTTGTCCTTTCACTTGAAAGACTCATGGTGCAAGAGCTTGCATGGTTTTGGTTTAGCTCCGCCTACTCCTGATGTGCAGTGTGTCTAGAAAAGCCTGCAGAGGGACGCCTGGGTGGTTTAGTCGGTTAAGCATCTGCGTTCGGCTCAGGTCATGATCCCAGGGTCCTGGGATTGAGCCCCGCTTCAGGCTCCAAGCTTAGTGGGAAGCCTGCTTCTCCCTCTGCCTCTCCCCCTGCTTCTGCTCTCCCTCTCTCACTCTCTCTCTCTTTCCAATAAATAAAAAATCTTTGGGGGGGGGGGGGGGAAGAAAGAAAGAAAAGCCTGCAGCACCATTCAGCTAATCCCAGCCTCTCCTTAGCTTCCATTTCCCCAGCTTGTCTGTGGATAACAAAAAAGCAGAAGAAACTGGCCCTAGTGTGTCACTTCCCCAAGATGCAGACAGATAACATATGCACCATGGGGTAAGTTTTCTTGGGGCAGTCACTTCCCATACATCCCTCATCACCACTGCTGCTTGACTGCCTACCAGGATAACCTTCCTGCAGCTGCGGGTTTAGCGCCGGGCCCACGGTGGTTTGGTAACTAAGCCTCTGGGAGCATGCACCCTGAGAATGAAAGCCGAACTTCTTCTTTGTCTACTTTGTTACCGACAAGTGTTTGATGTGAGATTAAAACTGCCAAAAAGCTAGAAGGACTTAGTCAATATGTCCAAGAAAATATCAAGGAGACTCTTTGTTTGATGGGATGACTTTCACCCAGTGAAGAATGTGGTCTTCGAGGTTGTCTTGGGACTATGTGTCATCAATACTTGGAACCGGGCCACATTTCATCAACCTGGTGAAAGAAATGAAAATTGTCTCCTGTTGCGGCAGGTCGTCTTACCAGCTTTGAAAGTAAGAGATGTTAAGATGAACCCACAGAGTCTCATGACATTTAACCAAACATGCCAATTCTAGCATATAAACACCAAACTCTTAACTCTTATAAAGTTATATAAGCACGAAGAAATATCCACTAATTGAAACATAGAAAAATATTCCTTACACAGGAAATTTTAAATTGTAGGTAAGACAAGTGTAAAGAAGCAATGATATATAAAAGCCTGGGTGACTGCTACGTGGCCTATTTCATAATGTAAAGGTGATTTTGTTTAATCTACTGGAGGTAAATTAAGTCATTCTTTTTCTTTGGTGTTCAGATTTAATATCCTCTTACAGAAATTGAGCAAAACAGCTATCCCTGAAGGTTCACGAAATGGTTATTGTGACTTTCGGAAAAATGGTCTCTACTAAAATTTCTCAGCACGAAACTCGACTTTCTCACTTAGAGTAAAGGCATGGATTCTAAGAAGAACCAAGGATGTTTATGTTTCCTAACATCTAAACATCTTCCTTTATTCATCATGGAAATTGACCAAGGATTCTAGGGTCTGCTCTTAGGTAAAAATCTCATGAATACACAGAGGTATAATTCAGTTACCTATAATTTCACAAAAGAGATAATACAGTGTGAAATAAATATTTCTTTATTTGACATGGGAAATATTTTTAACACACCACTCATCACATGATCGAGAGTCAATAAATATTCCTTCTTTCCTTCATTTTGATTTTTCTTCCCTGGAGATTTCCAGTACTATGAAAAATCAAGGATGCCATTTTCAACCTGAAGAGTTAAGTGAGAGGTTCAACAAAGCAAGGTGAGGGAAATAACTGGCGTTTTTCCATTTCCCTGGAATAGCTTTGTGCAGACCAGTCCCCCCATGGAAAACAACTACAAAACAGGATTAATACATCTGAAATATTTGTTTGAAGGTATCAGAGAGCTAACAGGCAGGAGGACTGAAGGGCCAACATACTGCAAAGAAGGAGTATGCAGAGAGGTGAGCCAACGTTTACTGCCACTTTTCCCAAAAGGCATATGCCAATTCCTAAACAGCAACCTCATAATGAAGAAATGGAACAAAGATTCTACAGTTTTTATGTGGCTAAAGGATAACACTGACGTCAGGCATAACAAAAAGCAAGTAAAATATCCCGGGATATCAGTACAGGTGTGTTCATTTTGTATTCATGCAACAATTTGTACAGGGGGTTTTTGCACTTTTCTGCATGCATGTTATACATTCTATGCCAGCAGAAAATGTTAGTAAATAATAAAAGGAAAGAAGTTGGACAGAAGGAATAAAGCCTTGTTAAAAATCAAGTTACTGAGCTATACTCCATACTTTATCCACTTTTTAAGAGTTTCCTCATATGAACTGGAAATTTGGAATGACTGACTAGGGATTTTTTTTTTCACTGGGGCATTGTTTCCTTGCTTCTTTGCTCTCTCCAAGGAGATAGGAGTGTGGACATACAGTAGAAGAAGCTACACGTATCAGCTAAAAATTATTCTAATATTCGTTAGTGCAGTTAGGGCACAATTGGACCCAAATATACTCCCTCCCTGTTGGTTTTCCATTCTGCACAGATGGAATTTGTTAAGAAATTCCTTCTCCCGGGCACCTGGGTGGTTCAGCTGGTTATGCATTCAACTCTTGATTTTGGCTCAGGCTGTGATCTCAAGGTCCTGAGATCAAACCCTGCGTCCACCAGGCTCTGCACTCAGCAGGATGTCTGCTTGTCCCTGTCCCCCTCCCTTAGCCCCTCCCTAGAGCTCACATGCTCGCTCTCGCTCTCTCTCAAATAAATAAAATCTTAAAAAAAAGAAAGAAAGAAAGAAAGAAAGAAAGAAAGAAAGAAAGAAAGAAATCCCTTCTCTTGTTTTCTAGTCCAGACAAAATGCTGTCATTGCAATTGAAAGAGGACTTCAACCACCTCTGTTTTGATCTTAGTTTGTACTTGCTAATTGCACAAATTCTTCTTTCCAGCTAATCTTCCAAATCTAATCTTTGCTCAGTGACCCTGAGGGCAAAGCATCCCCTGATGGGGACGGAAACTAGTCTTCAAAGAATGAGGACTGCCCTGAGCCAACTGCCCTGAACCCACATGATTGACCCCTAGAGAGAGATCATTGTGGCTTTTACTGCCCTGCTACTTATACCCACCTATCTTTGTCTCACACTTTCCTTATATAAACCCAGAAGTATTTTCAATGCTTTGGAGGCAGTGTTTGAGATACTAGTCCACTGTCTTCCTGGTGTTGGCCTCATTGAAACAAATCCATTTCTTGTCTCAACACCACTCCAATGCCTCTGGATTTTGTCAGCAGTGAGTGGCTGAACCTGGTGTGTTTGGAACCCCACAACCAGATGTTCTTGCAGCCCTGTGTGTGGCTGCAATTTTGGGGAGCCAGCTGGGAGCTGTGCTTTCTATTTGTCTAGTGCTCCCCCTCCCCCACTCCCCATGCCTTCCATAGTCCCCAGGATGGAGCAGTTGCCTAGGGCAGTGCACCAGGGCTCACTCATTCATTTTCTGAGCTAGTGGCTGTGACAGGTCAGTGTGAGCTACTTGTGGTTAGACCACCCTGGATGGGGAGGACAGAAAGGAAGTCCTTTGCAGCTTCTGAAACCTGTTTCATTGCAAGGATGTTCTTTCTCTTTCACCCTGGACTGGCATCAACGGCTTTAACTACATTTGTGAAACAGAGAAATGAATTAGAAGAAGTAGCAGGCCGTAGAAGTTCACTCCAGATAAGTTTCCCCCATAAGTGCACACCGTCTCATCCTTCCTTGGTTCCCTGCTGTTGGGTTCTTTCCAACCATCTGTCAGGTTTTGCAACTCATTTGTTCAGGCTTGCATTGCTTGAGTTGTGGCAGAGGCTGTGGTATTGTGAAGGTACCCCAGGAAAGAGGAATGGATGTGAGGTAAATGGGAAGCCAGGTATGCCTTTGGGGAGATCTCTTTTGGGGTGTGTGTGTGTGTGTGTGCGCACATGATGGGGATTACTAATTCTATCTTTTCCCAAAGCTTCCTAGGAAGAATATTGGCTGATTGGTCTACCTTGAGTTATAAACCTTTGGCTAAGAAGAAAATGAATTTATTTAACACCACCTGGTCAATGTATATGTCAAGCTCAGAGGAAAGATGGCCACTGAGTGGCTCTCTTGGATTCCTTCCTCCTATTTGATTGCCTCCACATAGGGGGTTTTGGTTTGGCTCTCTCAGCTCATCTAGGAAGCCATTTGGTTCAGTTGGTGAAGCTCTGACTTCTGGGGAGGAACCAGAAACTAAGAAACCATTTGGTTCAATCAGTGACTCCCCGGACTTTTGGGGGATGAACAAATGCTAACAGAGGGACTCTGGGCTCCATTAGTTACAGTTTTGTTCCTTCTGTGGTCTTTCTGAACTTTTGCCTAGAAAGATGGGGAATATCCCTCTGTTTCCAAAGAAGGTCCATTAGGATGTATTCTGACTAAATGGTGAAGAAGACTGAAAAGCAACTAGAGAAGAGACCTGTTTTGCAGGAAGAAGAGACAGGAGATGGGAGACAAAGAAATGTTACTTCAAACTGAATGCACCTTCAGCCTTGCCAGCAGCACCCTTGTGTCTCTGCCTTCCCCTCCTCCTGTTTCCCCACCGCGTCTCTGGCCGCTCGCACAGCCGCCCCTGTACCAGCCTCAGCCCCTCCATGCCCTGGGCTCCTGCTCCTCCCACCCTCCTTACCAAGGAGCCAAGAGCACCCCAAGCTGTTGGGCCACCTCCTCATGAGGTTCAAATGGAAGCATCTCCCAAATTAGCAGACAGGGGCCCAACTGCCCCCCCCCCAAACCGCTCACTTGGGATTTCCCGACGGGAGCCCCAGGGAAAACTGGCGAGGGGGGGAACAGAGTGACTTGTTAGTGGGTGCAGTGCAGCGCTTTCAGTACCGAAGCAAATCTGAGGTTGTTGGTTCAATTAAAATAGACATGTCTTTAGAGTTACCAGCACTAAATATAAAACTTTTGTTCTACCAAGGTTTACCAAAGATGAAATAAGCTCACGGTTGTCTCTGTTGCAATCTGTCAGCAAAAAGATGACTTAAAATGGTTAATTTTGTTTTATAAAGCTTTCATGGCTACTTGTTAAGAGACAGTAGGTTGGGTGGGTAAAAGGGTTTGTAGCTTTCTTTCTTTCTTTTTTTTTTTTTCCTTAAAATTTTATTTATTTATTTGGGAGAGAGAGAGCAAGAGAGCTAGAGAGCAGGAGCGGTGGGGTGAGGGGCAGAGGGAGAAGCAGACTCCCCGCTGAGCAGGGAACCCTGCGTGGGGGCTGGCTCCTGGTACTTCCAGGATCAAAACCTGAGCCCAAGGCAGAGACTTAACTGACTGAGCCACCCACGTGCCACTAGAGCTTTCAAAATCTTTGGTAACCTGAAACTTTGAAGTTTGGCTAAGCTAAATGATAGAGTGGGTTGAATTCATTGTATATCTAAGCCTTTTCCAAATAAGATAGAATACTCAAGTATCAATTACTGATTGTTGGTTTATCTGCTTTGGCTTCTTACTGGAGAGAAGCCGAGGATATGTGGGTCTGTTGGTAAACATGCTTGGTGCTTTATTTAAGTTGTTTTTTTTAAAAAGCAACTTGGTTTTTTTTTTCCTAGAAATTATAAAATGTATTCATAAATTTTCAATCTAAAGAATTCTGGTGTAACAGTTCACAATTGGTTACTATTTAGTTTTCACTGGATACTAAGGTTTCTAATAGTAAAATTCTGATCAATGTAATTAAGACTGTTGGAAAATAATAAGGAAAGCAACGCTGTATGTAAAGAGAGTAAGGTGTGCTTTTGATTAAAAAAAAAAAAAAAGGTATGAGGAATGGGAATACATTTCTGTTGAGGGGAAAAGAAAGTAATTTTGTCCTAAAATGAGACTGGTTATTTAGAGTGAAAAAGCTTAGGGAAAAATCTGAATGAGAAAGAAAGTTGTAGAAAGTTTATGAAAGTAAGTCTAGAAAATAAGTTTATGCATGGTTGGAACTGACTACGATTGGAATGTGTGAGTTTTAAAACTGCAATAGTGTAAGATTGAGATTTATCTTTTCTCTCTGTTGGAAGACCCAGTTTTCTTGGATTGTTGTTGATTTTGATAAGAAATTATAAACAAAGTTTTTTCGTTCTTTTATCTACCCAGAGAGCCAAAGTTTCTGTCAGGTCTTTGATCACTTAAGAAAGTTAAAACTTGGGGCACCTGGGTGGCTCAGTGGGTTAAGCCTCTGCCTTCGGCTCAGGTCATGATCTCAGGGTCCGGGGATCGAGTCCCGCATCGGGCTCTCTGCTCAGTGGAGAGCCTGCTTCCTCCTCTCTCTCTCTCTCTGCCTGCCTCTCTGCCTACTTGTGATCTCTCTCTGTCAAATAAATAAATAAAATCTTTAAAAAAAAAAAGAAAGTTAAAACTTGTCAATATTAAAGGAGCTAAGTTCTGCTAACAGCTATATAACATTCTGCAGAATCTCTTATTGCAACCTTGGGTGAATAGATAAATATTAAGTTGTGTGATGATCTGTAATTCTATTTAGGCATGCACTTTAAACCCTTCTGAGGGCTCAGTTAGTTAAGCATCTGGGTCATGATCCTAGGGTCCTGGGATTGAGCCCCATGTCCAGCTCTCTGCTCAGCAGGGAGCCTGCTTCTCCCTTTCCCTCTCCCTGCTTGTGCTCTCTGTCAAATAAAAAATTAAATCTTAAAAAAAAAAAAACCCTCTGGAGTTTTTAACAAACTTCCCAAGATTTGACATAGTTGAAGTCATTTTGGCTAATTAAGCTTGTTTATTTGGTATGTTAAGTTACATGAGAAACATTGTCAAACCAACAATAAATGTTGGGTTATACTGTATGGGTAAATGCTATAACTATTCCAGAAAGTATAAGAAATTCCTCAAGTTTTCATGTATCCTGATATAAGGCCATTTCTTGACATTATAATTATGGAAATGTTGTATATCGCAGATACAACTGGGTTTTCTTGTCAACTGCACTGTAATGAACTCTCATCAGATTTTTTTTAATTTTTAAAATTTTTTAATAAACATATAATGTATTATTAGCCCCAGGGGGTACAGGTCTGTCAGTCGCCAGGTTTACACACTTCACAACACTCACCATAGCACATACCCTCCCCAATGTCCATAACCCCACCACCCTCTCCCTACCCACCTCTCCCCAGCAACCCTCAGTTTGTTTTGTGAGATTAAGAGTCTCTTATGGTTTGTCTCCCTTCTGATCCCATCTTGTTTCATTTATTCTCTCATCAGATTTTTAACAATGCCCATTTTTTAGTCTTTTGTCATTTATAGTTATTATTTTGATGCTCTTAACAATATGTTTCTTCTTTAAGGAGATTCATGGAAAGACTTTTGACAAATATAGTTTTCTGATATCTTTAAGATCATAAAACTAAACTGGGTTGGAATTTCCAGAACTAAAGGAAAAGCTGCGTCAAACAGAATAAGCATTAATAACATGGGACTCAATGAACTGAGGGAGATGATTATAGTTTTTCTGACTCTTGTTTAAAACATTACTGGTTCTCTAATGTTTGCACTTCCAGATTTAAGGAGAGTTTCTCTTAAGATAGCTATGACTTACAGAAATATGATAAAATATTCTTTGTAAACAAATATAAACATTTAGCTTTTCTCCCTACCTGAACCCTTCAGAATTCAGAAACTCTCAGTGAGTATTCTTTCTTTTTCTTTCTTTTTTTTTTTTTTAAGATTTTGCTTATTTATTTGAGAGAGAGAAACAGAGAGAACATATGCAGGGTGAGGGACAGAGGGTGAAGCAAACTCTCTGCTGAGCAGGGAGCCCAGTGTGGGATTTGATCCCAGGACCTCAGGATCATGACCCCTGAGATGAAGGCAGACTCTTAACCGACTGAGCCATCCAGGTGCCCCAGGATTCTTTCTTTTGTGGCAAATAGTTCTCCTTGTAACAGGACACAATCAGAAATAACAGCTATTTTACCAGGGCTTTGAACTAGAATGTCATATTTGAGAGAGATATGCATAGACTCAGATATAACCAAATAGTTTTAAGGAATTAAGGTCTAATTTATGGAGCAAATAGAGCCCCTTGGAAATGTTGGTCTGATTCCTTGCTTACAAAGTTCCTAGCAGCCTTACCAGGTGAGTAAAGAATGTCACTTCCTGGCAGGTGCATGAAACCTCAGGATATTTTGGGAACCGCGAGAAGAGGAATTGACCCAAATCTATGGAATGACAGGCAAATCTGATGGCAAGTATATGGTTTGGATTCTGGCCTCGGAAGGCTATTAGCAACAGCTGAATATGAAATTCCTTATAAAAAGTTCTAACAAAATAGATTTAAAAGAATTTTTATGGTCCATCGCTATTCTTGCTGTGCTCATGTAAGTAATTAGGTCAGGTCTGTTAAAACTAGACTCATTTTATAAGCAATTAGTGTCAATTTAGCTACGTTTGATGGAAATGAGAGTGATTTTGGAGAAAAAAATTATATTTCAATAATACACCTTTGTGGATGTTAGATTCTAGCTCTGATCGACTGTCTTTGAAAGTCTGCTGTTTGCCTATGAAACTGGGCTGGATCCTAAATTCCTCTGTTTTCCTGAAGTATCTGGCTGTGACTCTCCTAAGACTTCTAATTTTTTTTATTTAAAATCACAAAAACTAAAACTCCTGTGTTTCCTGAAGCCCTGCAAACTGAAAGTAAACAACTTGAGGTAAAGTTCAGAGAAATCACCACAATAGCTCATGTATAGATAATCACGCCTGCCTCTGTGGAATAATGAAAGGACCCATGGGCATATGTTTAGTTGATCAGAGGGACAACAGAATGGACTCCCCCAAAATTATGTAACTCACCTCCTACCTGGACTGATTCTACATGGCTGGGATGGCAAAATTGTTCCTTAAGACCTGGAGCATAGTGCACTCAATGGGGTTAGCTATGGACTTGTGGAAATAGGGTATGGTCCCATTTTCCTTTATGACTGGATTGGATGATGCACTTGGGGATCCTTTATCTACAGGGACAAGCCCTCTCCCACCAAATAGAAATTCCTCATAATTAAGATATGATTATAGCTAGACATCAGGCAAAGACGGCTTCTTCGTGGTTTTATCCTTTTAGCCATATTTGTCCCAGGAACCACCTCTATTTATACAGAATTCCAAGTAGAGGCTTTAGCCAAGCATGCAAGTGCCCATCTTAAACAAACCCAGCTTGCAGTCACCCACAGGTTCAGAAAGTTGCCCCCCAAAACCTCAGTGTCTTGCTTGCAGCCCAATGAGGAACCTGTGCTCTCATTAAAACAGTGTTGCATATGTATTACTTAAAAAATGTAACTGAAGCCATGAAAGATTTAAACAAGTACATCACTGCTATAGATGCCCTAGTTCTAGATCCTTTTAGCAGTGGGCTAAATTTTATTCCTTCCAGAAGAAAACATGCCTTGCTAAAGCATCATTATATTTCTTGCCCTTTTTCTTTTTGGTTATTGTTTGACTTTTTCTGTTTCTGTTCGGAGAGGAGCCCATGCTACTTGAAGAAGTGTGGAGATGTCCTCACTGGGTTTCAAGAGAGACTCAAGAAATGAAGTTCTCCTACCCTGTCAAAGTCTTCCATTCCAAAATCCCTTTGTCATGTCTGGTCATCAGGAAATAGTTACTGAAGAAATGACCACTGTCCCTTTTCCTTCCATAGAAATGGCATGGTGTTTTGATAGTGGGGATTTGAAAGAAGACATCGACTACCTCCATTTTCACCTCAGTCTATACTTTCTAATTCATTAAGTTCTTCTCTTCAGTTTCTCCCTCCACTCAGGCAAAAAACCCTGAAGGCAAAGCACCCCTTGATGGGAACCAAAACTACCCCTCCCCCTCTGGTAAGCAATAAGGACTGGCTTAAGACAGCAAGATTTTTTTCAATGGCAAGTGGCTCAACCTGGTCTGTTTGGGTCCCCCAAGAGTGGTGCTCTTGTTGATAAGGGAAAAACTGTACTCTAAGCTGGCTGACCGAACCAGCAAGTGAATTCCAGTCCCTGTCTCAAAGCCCTTCCAGGTTCTTCTTTCCTACCCCGTGTCCCCCACGTGCCAAAAGTAGCAAGTATGCAGAAGTAGAAAGGTAAAAATTACCCTCCCTGATTGTGCTCCGGGCTCAGACCTTTGGAGAGCACTTTACACTAAGCCCACCGGTGTTAAATAAACCTCCCATCCTCCAAAGTCTCCGAGTGCCACTTGGTTCTTCCACCAGGATCTAGTCCAGATTCCACAACATTTGGTTCCCTGACTGGGAAACTGAATTGCACTGGTTCATTGTTGCCACCGTTTTGGGGCAATGGTGGGGCAGTGACAGAATGAGGGGTCGTAAGGGAGAAGGCACACTCTGCCTAATCTTCGGCAGTCTCCCACCGGGTCGCCTCAGGCTGGCTGCTTCACTCTTCCCATGAAACTCAAGGGAGATTTGACAGGTGAGAACCTGGTCCTGACGTCGAATTCTGGTAAAGCCTCAGGCCCCAGGACCCAGTCAGGCCCACCCTTGAGGGTGGAAGGGGAGACCGATCACCTCCCAGAGACCTCTTAGAGGTCTTACAGGTAGGGACTCCTGGAAGGTGGGGGGGGGGGTCCTTCAGGTCAGAAACCCCCCAAAAGGGGGGACAGGAAGGAATTTCCAAAAGGGATTTCACAGGTCAGGGCCTCCCAGGGCAGGTGGTTGGAGAGGAGGAACTGTAATAACTTCTGGAGTGAATGCGTGAGTGAATGTGAAGTTTGATCTGGCTTATGAGGAGGACTGTTTCTGTGGCTCCATGGGTGGGCACCCTTAGGTTCCCCAGAAGCCTACAGAATCTGAGTGGGCCCTAACCTGTTTCTTTGGTGACCTCATGGGCTCTCAGACGAGCCCGTTCAGGGCGCCAGTCGGGGGTTTATACTGACTTCCTACGGCCACTCTCCTTGGGAGGGTGGACAGGTGAGCATCTGACTGGTCTCTCCTTTGGAGGGACACCCACCCTTTGTTTGTCTTTATGCCAGTGACAAAGGGAGGGAACATACAGGGTGGACAAGAGAGCCCCTGCTCATCATGGTAGAAGCTCTTCAAAACCTACGGTCTTAGACCGTATGCTCAAAAATTTTAAGAAGGGATTGTCAGGAGACTATGGGGTCAAAACATCTCCTGGAAAACTAGGTACATTATGTGAACTGGAATTGGCCACCTTTGGCCCTCTGAGGGGCCCTAAGACCTACCCACTGTCCAGGTCATTTACAAAATTATGGTCGGGACTCCTGGACACCCTGGCCAGTCCCCATATATTGATTTTTGGCTTCAGATAGACCAAACTCTGCCCCCATGGGTCTGATTCTGTGCTAATAGGAAGGACCAAAGTAGGATATTTGTAACCCAAGTCAAGAAGCCCAGAGGCTGTGAGGAAGCAAAGACTTTCAGGGAGGCCCTGCCTGGGGGCATCAGGGACAGCAAGGGAAATGAGCTTTGCACAAGGATGAGCCCATCAAGAAGCGAGAACTGCAGTCCTCCTCTGACCCGGGCCTAAAGCTGAGCTGCAGGAAGACAGTGCTCCTGCTTCTTCTAAGTGGCATGTGTGGGGAGAGACCTGATATAGCAGTTCTGACAGCACACAGAAAACTTGATCCAGACAGAAACAGCATGTAAAATAACAGGAGCTCTCATCCCTACATTTAAGGGCAGGGGGTGGTGCATCTGGGCAGCTCAGTCGGTTAAGCATGTGCCTTCCACTCAGATCACGATCCCAGGCATCCTTCAGGACAGGGACTTTAAGGAATATTCCCACTCAGCTGCCAAAACTCCCTTTGTTTACAGAAAATTCCCTGTCTGGCCCTACATGGACTGCCTATATCCCCATGTTGGTGGGTAAACATGGCATCTGCTCCTCTGGAGTGGATGAGCTCCTGAACTGGGAACCCTTTCTTTGCCCTCTGGCAGCACTTTGTCTCTTCTGCCTCCCCATCCCCCTTCTCCCGTTTCTGCACCCCTTGGGTGCAGCCTGCATTACTGGCTTCTAGACCACCCTCAGTGCCTCAGGCACCATGGCTCCTCCCTTCACTGTCAAGGAACAAGCAGAGCGCCCCCTGGACCCTAACACTACCCACTCCAGATTTCCTCATGTGTCTCAGGTGAAAATTGACCATGGGGAGGATCCAGGTGGAGCATACTTCAGTGTTTAAGCAAAGTTTGTTGGTTTAATTAAGATAGACGTGTCTTTTAAGTTATCAGCAGTAAATGTTAACCTTTTACTCTATCAAGGTTTCCTGAAGATCAAATAACCTCATGCTATCTCTGTTGCAATTTGTTAGCAAAAAGATGACTACACTGATGGTTAATTGTCTCAAAGTTTTCTTGGGTAATTGTTAAGATAGCATTCAAAGTCTTTGGTAAACTAAAACTTTAAAAGGTTTGCATGGATGATAAATGGAATTGAATTCATTGGACATCTAGGTCTCTTCCAAATAGAATAGAGTGCTAAGTCATTAATTACTGGACATAGGTTTGTGCTTTTGACTTCTTACTGCAAAGAACTAAGGATATTTAAATATGTTGCTAAACATGTTTTGTGCTTAATTGATTCATAAATTTACCGTCCAAAGAATTCTGTTGTAACAGTTCACAATTGGTTAATACTTAGTCGTTACTGGAAACTAAGGTGTTTCTAAGAGTACAAAATTCTGCTAACTGTAACTAAGACTGATGAAAATAAGGGAAACAACTCTATGTGGAAAAGTAGGAGATACGTAAGAAAAGGAATGGGAATGCATTTTTGTTGAAGGTAAAAGAAGGTAGTTTTGTCCTAAATGAGATGGTTGTTTGAAAAGAAATGGCTTGGGACCAAACATGAATGCAAAGGAAAGTTGTAGAAGGTTTATGGAGGGAAAACTTTGGAACAGAATTTTAGATAAGGTCGGGATGGACCAAGATTGAAATGAATGGATTTTTAAGTACATTGGTATAAGATGGAAAGTCTGCATTCTCTCTGTTCAAAAAGACAGAGTGTTCTCCAATTGTTGGTCTGCTCTTGATAAGAAAATGCAAATAGTTATTTTCTTTCTGACTGCCTAGAAAAAACAGTTTCTTTGTCTTGCCTTTATCAAGTCTTTAACATCCCTAACTGTATTTAGGCATGTGCTTTAAAGCTTTCTAAGGTTTTAACAAACTTCCTCAAGATTTGAATCATGAACAAAGTCTTGTGGGCTAATTAGGCTTGCTTGTTTGGTATGTAATGTTCTGGTTCTGGCTATTGAAGTGTTATGTATCACAGAATAACTGAGTTTCCTTGTCAATCATATCATCGTGAACTCTCCCATCAGATCATTAACAATGTCCATTTCTGAGTTTTTTGTCATTTATGATTGTTATTATTGTCTTGCAAAATGAGTTTCATCTTTAAAGAGGTTCATATAAAGGACTTTTAGGACAATACAGGTATTCAATATCTTTAAGATCAGAACTGAAATGAGTAAGAACTTCCAGAACTAAGTAAAAGGACTTTTAGGACAATACAGGTATTCAATATCTTTAAGATCAGAACTGAAATGAGTAAGAACTTCCAGAACTAAGTAAAAGCTTCAAACTGAACAAGAATCAGTAACATGGGACTAAATGAACTAAAAAGACAATTATATTTTTGTGATCCTTGTTTGAAAAACATTGCTGGTTCCTTAATGTTCACGCTTCCTGATTAAGGAAATTTAAGATTTCTATGACTTACAGAAACATGATAAAATGATCACTTGTAAGCAAATTAAAGCATTCAACTTTTCTCTCTATCTGCACCCTGAGAAACTCAAAAGGTCTCAGTAAGTATTCCTCCTTCCATGGCAGTCCTAGTCATTTACATAAGTGCAATAAGAATCTGTTTTCCATGTGACAGGACACCACTGGAAACATTGGTTATTTTACCAAGGTTTTGACTGGAATGTCATATTTGAGAAAGACATGCATAGACTCAGATATGACCAGACAACTTTAAGGAATGGAGGTTGGCTTTATGAAATCTGAAACCATAAATCCCCTTGGAACTGTTGGCCTGGTATCTTGCTTAAAGGGTTCCCAGCAGCCTTACCAGGTGAGTAAAGAACGTCGCTTCCTGGCAGGTACAGGACCCTCAGGATACTTTGGGGACCTCAGGAAGAGGAATCTGCCCAAATCTTAACAGGTTTTGCAGGCATGTCTGATGGCAGCACTTGGCTTGACTTCTGGCCTGGATTGGCTACTAAAAGTTCAACCTGGAGATTCCTTATAAAGTTCCAGCAAAGCAGATTCTAAAAAATCTATATGATCATTCACTGTTCTTGCTGAGCTTATGTAAAGGATTAAGCCAGATTTGTTAAAACTGGACTTGTTTTTCAAATAAATTGGTCCTGATTTGGGTATCTCTGGAAAATGAGGGTTATTTTAGAGAGAAAATTTACATTTAAATAACCCACCTTTGTGGATGTTAAATTCTAGATTTAATTGTGTTTAAATGTTTGTTGTTTACCTAAGCTAAACAACTTGAGGTAAACTTCAGAGAAGTTGCACAATAGCTCATTTAGACAATCTTCTTGCCTTTCTTTTTCTTCTGTGGGGACAATAATAACAGGATCCCATGGCACATGATTAAACAACTGGAAAATGGGATTGATTCCCCAACAATTGTTTAACTTATCACCTTGACCAACTCTATATGGCTGGGATAATGTAATCATTCCCTAAAAGCCAGAGCATACCCCACTCTGTGGGTTAAGTATGGACTTGTGCAGATAATGGATGACCCCACTTTCTTTATGATTGGATTGGATAATGTACTGGGGAATACCATTAACCTCTTGATAAGTCTTCCCCCACTTGACAGTGATTCCTTGTAGTTAGGATATTAATGCTTTACCCCAAAAAGTTCTTTCTTAATGTTTCATTGCTCACAGTCATACTTATCCTAGAAGCCACCTCTTTTGAGGTGTAGTTGCAAACAAAGGCTTTAGATAAGCACATAACAGCCCTCCTGATTTAGAGCCTCAAAGCTCTTTATGGGACAGTCCCTGATTGTAATGACTTCACATCAGGTCCAGAGTGTCTTAGAGACCAAAGGCCACCAATGGATGATGGAGGCTGACTTATTAAATACCAGTCTATGCTTATAGATATGCTTGAAATAATACCTAAAACCTGTCAAACTTTAAACCCATCTGCCTTTATGCCTGGACCTGAACATCGTACTTCTATAGAGCATGACTGTTGGAGGTCATTGATCTTGTTTATTCTAGTCAACTGGATTTAAAGGATTGCTGCAGCTATAATTCATCTCAAAGGCTCCATGGCAGGCCACCCTCTGTAATAAGTAGGCTTAGGGGAGACCGTGAACAGACAGGAAACTTAGAACTGCCCCAACACCTGCAAGTCCTGGGAAAAACTCTTAAAGCATATCTTCTGAGAAGCTTGAGAAAGGACCCCCTCGAACCACAGTGGACAGGGCCCCACACTGTTGTTCCAACCAGCCCTACTGCCCTCAAGGTCTCAGGTGTTATCCAGTAGGTCCACCACTTTAGAGTAAAGAAGTCTCACCAGTTGGATGAATCACACCAGTGGGAAGCCCAACCAGACTCTAGGGACCTGCTCTGGCTCCACCTTCAGTGAGACCCCACCAACAAATGGACATCTGTTCACTGTGGTCCCTGGCTATCATCGGCACGATATCCCTCACCTCAGGAGTCTGACTTCATGTTGCTGCCCCTTCTGATTGGACCTTCTCCCAGAAACTTCTTATTGGTATTGCTTATTGGGCAAACTTAGGAACCTTAGGATGGATTGCTAAGTTCATAGAAAACACTGTTATGAGGTGAGCTGCCCAGATATTAGCCTTGCAGGGCTATTGGCCCGTAGTAGATGATAGTGATGCTCTCTAAACTAGGTGTTTAAAGGAGCATCAAAGGGGGGAATAATAAGGGAAAAATTGTACTCTAAGCTGGCTGACCAAACCAGCAAGGGAATTCCAGTCCCTGTCTCAAAGCCCTTCTAGGTTCTTTCCTACCCCGTGTCCTGCACGCACCAAAAGTACCAAGTATGCAGAAGTAGAAGGGACTAAATTCCCCTCCCTGCTTGTGCTCAGGGCTCAGACCTCTGGAGAGCACTCCCCACTGAGCATGCTGGTGTTAAACCTCTGATCCTCCAAAGTCTTCAAGCGCTGCTTGGTTCTTCCCTCAGGATCCAGTCCAGGTTCTGTAACATTGTAACTCTGGGCCGTGGTTACATGATGATGGCTAATAACAATTATTGCTCATAAAAGAATGTGCTACAGAAATACATGGATTTTTGAAAGGACAAGTCAATATTAAGGAAGCAAAATTTTTAAAACACAGTTTTAGAAAGACACCATGGATAAACTTTCTGTACCTTTAAGAATTTCAAGTTGGGGTGAAGAAACTGAATAAATTTCAATTATTTCCTAGAACAAATAGATGATTCTTTGTGGAAAAAAACAAGCACAAAAACAACCATGTCGTCTCCTCAGTTTTATTCTATGTGGTATCTCTCCTGATCAGATGGGGGCCCCCAAATGTGGAGTGACGATGGGGTGGAAGCTGGGGGTGGTGGGCAATGAAAGGATTGACCCAAGGTAGAGCAAAAGAGGTAGACGCTTACTGAATACACCACAAAGGAGATGGAGTGTGGGGGGAAGGGGAAGGCAGGACAGCAGAGGAGAGACTGTTTGTAACAAGGCGGTGGGCAGGGGCTACATTAAAAGCTAGAAGGTAAGGAGGAGGTATGGGGCCATATGGAATTTTCTTTTTTCTTTTTCTTTTTTTTTTTTTTTTTGTAACTGTGCCTTGTTGTATATAGCCCATGGATTAGTTAGGGCCTCTGGATATTTTGAGGTGGGTCGCCTGGTGGCCTGTTTGTACTCAGCTAGGGGGTCGAAGTGGACCCTTTTGCCTTGATCAAGTTTCTGTTACTCAAGCCTGTTGTCTAAAATGGGCCTCTACATCTAGACCAACTTCAGCTCTTAATTTGTTTTTGACATTCACCGTTTGTGATATTTATTTTTCTACTTGTTTAGCAATTGCAGTATTAGGTACAATAAAATCAACTAAAGACACAGCAAATATAATTTCCATTCTTCTATATATGAAATCTGTTAGTTTTCTGCTTCACTTTTTTTGGCATATTTTTTAAATGCAGCCTCATTCACAGGAGTCCCCTTGGAGCTAGAATACATAGTGATATATGGTCTTCTCAGTTGGTGTTTTGAACATGACTACCAAGCCAACCTTCAGAAATTTTTGTCAGCATAAGTCAATTCTATGTTAGAAAGAACAGCGAGTTCAATCCCTTCCATGGTTATAATGGAGGAAAGTTTAAGGGAGTAGAAAAATGGTTGTCTCCCTGACACGAATAGAAGAAAACCCTCTTTGACCTCTTCTTTGACCTTCCTCTCAAAATAGCCTTAAATTTTAAACAAAGTTGCAAGAATCCATCTAAAGACTATAATCCCTGCGAGGAGTCATTGTTTCTTTTTAAGAAGTTCGGAAAGATGGTTGAATTTCAACTGTGGGTTGCACCCATTCTCTTCACCCTTGAAGGCTATGTGTTGGAATTTGCCCATGAATCTAAGGTTGCTCTGTTAGAGTACCTGGGCTAAAGGCAGGAGGTCTTCTTCAGTGATTTCAAATTTTCTACATACTTTGTCTACTGAAGTTTGTGATAACCAAAGATATCATCCTGGTAACAAAGAGTTTATTACTGTGTATACATGTAAAGCCCAGCTCCTGTGGCCTTGGAGAACTGCTTAACATCACTAAATTCAGTTTCCTTCTCTATAAAATGAGGATAATATTACATATTTCATAAAGATGAAAAATTAAAGGACATAATGCCTGAGAAGCACTGAACATAAAGTATAGTAAATACTCACTTCATATATTAGCTCTTATAATTAATGAGGCTCCGAGTGAGAAGATGCTTTTTTCTGTCATATGTGTGGTACTCAATGCTATTTTATGTTTTAAGGGCAGAGAACCTATTTTAGTCTTCAGTGGTTCAACAAAATAAATGTTCAAAGAATTGAAAACTACTTCTCAGAAGTCTCATTTCTTATACTGTGGAATTCATTTTCAAAGAGTCTTAAGACCCTGCCAATGAGTATGTTCTTTGTCACAGTATTGATGCGGTTCAGAGTGGTGGGTTTGGAGCCAATGGCCAAGAAAGAATTCTTGAGGTACTTTGGTGCAAAAAGGTGGTTTTATTAAAGCACAAGGACAGGACCAGTAGGCAGCCAGATCTGCATTCTAAGTGTGCAGGGTGACTTATTATATAAGATTTTCTATCCTACAGAGGGGAGGATGATGTTAGGGTCCCAGGAGACTGAGTCTATAGATTTCTGGAAGTTTGGCTATTGATAAGATTGCTTTTTTCTTGCAAATCATTAAGACAGTTGCAAATTGATGGGGACTCCCATCCTGCCTGACTGGGATCTCTGTCAGTTAACTATTTGTTTCTCCCTTTCCCTTGTTCTATGGCAGCCAGAGTGCCTGAGGAAAACACACAGATCCCCGCCCCCCCCCGCCCCCCGCCCCCCGCCCGTCCCCGGGGAGGGCGTGGCCATCTGGGGTGTTAGCTTGTGCTTTGCAGTCAGCTTGCCTTGGGCTCCCTCGTCATTATCATTTTGTTTTTAATTCTCTAGAGATTGTCAATACAAAACACTGCATTTCAGAAACTTCAAGAGAGTAGTGTTGAGATGATCAGTGTGATTATGAAAAAACAGTCACCAAATTACAAAAAGTTCAAGGAGCACCTGAGTGGCTCAGTCGGTTAAGCAGCTGACTCTTGATTTCAGCTCAGGTCATGATCTTCAGATCTTGAGATCCAGCCGTGTACTGAGCTCTGCACTCAGTGGGGAGTCTGTTCAAGATTCTCTGTCCCTGGGGCACCTGGGTGGCTCAGTGGGTTAAAGCCTCTGCCTTCGGCTCCGGTCATGATCTCAGGGTCCTGGGATCGAACCCCACGTCGGGCTCTCTGCTCGGCGGGGAGCCTGCTTCCCCCTCTCTCTCTGCCTGCTTCTCTGCCTACCTGTGATCTCTGTCTGTCAAATAAATAAATAAAATCTTTAAAAAAAAAAAAAAAAGATTCTCTGTCCCTCTCTCTCTGCCTCTCCCCCTGACTCATGCACACATGGTCTCATTCTCTCAAATAAATAAATCTTTAAAAAAAAGTTCAGGATAAATAACAAGAATTTTTCTTTCCTTTTTCTCCTAACATAAATTTCAAACTTCTAGACATTCTCTTAAAATGTCTGTTCTGTTAATAAAGTGAGCTTTTAGATAGCCAGAATTTTCCTCATCCCATAAAAAGTAAATAAATTTTAGTAAAAATGAAAAACTATTTTGCTGCTCAGAGTAATTTACATATTAATTGACAATTGTATTAAGCCTTTTGCCATCATTTGTGCTACAAAATATTCTTTAATTCAATGCACACAATAATTACAATACTTTACAATAATTATTCAGTTTTAATAGGGAATAAATCATGTGTATGTTTTTGTACTTGTGTCTTTAGAGCTAAGCCGTATCAGTAGTCAAGCTAGGCAAGATGGCCTCAGCTCAGCAGCAGCAAGGCACCAACTGACTATAGCGGCTTTAGAAAGAGACTCAGACAAGTGAGCTCATTTCCCTCTTCTCTCCAGTGTCACTCCCTGTGTCCCAAGCTTGTCTAATTGCAAAGGTAACTCACCACTGAATCCTGCCATTCACTTGTAATTAACCTCAATCTCCTATTTGACCCAGCTTCCTTTCGTTTTCTCAATACAATTAATTTTTAATTTTTATATAATGTCTCCATCTCTTACTTTCCCAATCCCTCTCCCACTTTGTTCTATACTGCCCACTCTCCATGGCAAGGCCCTCATTTCCCTTGCATTTAAATTCTCTTCAAAAGGCCCCAAAGAATCAGTATTCCCCACCTCATTCTTAAAGTTGCATAGAGATCCCTGGGCCACAGAACTCAGAGGTAAGGGTATCCATAATCCAAGTTCTTGAGAGTCACTGATGCATGTGCTATATGAGAATGAGGATCCCTCTCTTTTACAGAGAATTTTCAGGAAAGACTTTATAACAATATCAGTACCAAATTGCTGTTTTGGAATGTAATGGTTGAAATCAAAATATCTCTGCCATCAGAGATCTCAGTTCCGATCCTGATGTGGTCATTGCTTATTTTGTTTTTGCTCATTAGCTGCCTTGTTTGTAAGGTAAGGAAACTAGAGTATGTGGTCTCTTTCAGCCTTAAAATACTATGCCCAAAGGTTAGAATTTATGGATCAGCTATAAATCCAAGTGATTTTAATGTTTTAAGTATTATTCAAGCCCTGTTAAATTTCTAGGAGGCTTTATTCTTTTATTAATCCCATCTCTGCCTATATCAATTATGGAAAAGTCATGCCTACATTGGATGTATAATTTCATTATGCCTTTTTAGAAGCATGTTTCCCCTGCACAAATCAGAGCATACGATAGATGGTCTGAAGGCTTGAGCACAAACTGTAGTCATTTCATAAGCTTTTGAAAGAACTGTGCTCTAACATGATAAAGCATAGCTATTCCAAAAATCTTAAAGCAAGATAGTCCATTTCCTTAGTCCATTTGTTGTGAAATTGGTAGTCAGTTAAAGTAGGAAAGCATGAAGATTGATTTAGGTGTATCCCAGGCCAGTGGTTTGCTAAGTGTGGTCAATAATCAACCAACCCATTCTTCTAAATGTCTCCAAGCAATATATTTATGAGCATCTGTCAGCAAGCAAAACCAGAGTTAAATTGTATCTCCTAGCAAAAATGTATGGTGTGCCTGGGTGGCTCAGTCATTAAGCATCTGCCTTTGGCTCAGGTCACGAACCCAGGGGTCTGTGACCAAACCCCGCACTGGGCTCCCTGCTCAGTGGGGAGCCTGCTTCTCCCCCCTCTGCCTGCAGCTCCCCCTGCTTGTGTTCTCTCTCTCTCTCTCTCTCTCTCAAATAAATAAATAAATAAATAAAGTCTCACAATAAAATCTGACTTACCGTTTGCCGTCAGTACTACTGGAAAATTACATCTGACATTGAGATGAAATAAGATCTTCGGTTGAGTAAAAAGTTAATTAACAAGCAGAGAAGAAAATGTGTATAAGAGATGTATATATTTTTTTGTTTGGAGTAATGAGATCTTATGGTTCTAAGGTGAGATTAAGAATTCATATTTGCATCTCTAACTAGAGTGTGTTTCCTAGACTGTCCTAGCTTTAAGGAAACATTTCCTGCTCCAGAGAAACAGGTTTGTGGCAAGAAAATACAATTGCCTGATATATATAGACTCAGCCTTGAGTTACTTTAGGGAAACCTGTGATCTTCATCTCACTTTCTTAAGCTATTACGTGATTTGATAGCATGAAAAAGTGCTATAAGAACTGAAAAGTTATGGCAGAACAAACAATATAGTTACTTAAAGAGTGGGCTTTCTTGTTCTGTATGTCCTCCTTAATCTGACATTATTACTATATAAAGAAGTCTTCAGATATAAGTAAAATTTTCATGGTATTAAAATATTAAATATAAAGAGAAAAAAGACAAGTTTTGCTTCTTCAAAAATTTTTATTTTAAATTGCGATTTTACTTTACTTTGATAAGTAACCCTGTAGAATTCTCAAAGTAATTTCAGATACATTCAATACTAGGGAGATTATAATATATTTGACAGTTATCCTGAAGAAGTCAAGGTTCTTGACCTCCCAGTTTTTTTAATTCATTTATATGTGGTCTGAAATGGTCTTTTCAGAGTACAACATTGATTAAAAATAATCAAAGTGTAAAGATTCAATTCTATCCTTTCATATCAAGAGCTACAGCATTCTCATTTGTAAAATTAAATCATTCACTCAACAAGATCTATTTGGCCTGTACTGCATGTACCATCTTGAGTACAGTGTAAGAATGTGTTCATTAACTTGCTCTTTCAAATATTTAATTTCTTGAGCAGAGAAGGATTCTACATTGTGTCCTCCAAGGACACAGTAAGAAAAGATGTGTACAATAAATAGATAAATAAGTAATGAGAAGCCCTCAGATACATTTACAAGTTACATACAAGCAAAGCTTTCTGAGTAGTTAGAAGATTGCCCATGATCATAGTCCTGCCATTGCAAATAGACAATAGTCCCTATTGGCCAAAATGTCATACCGCATATTTGGCTCTTGGGTAATTCTACTCGTGTTGCTCTTTGAAGCAGAGGTGCCAGCTTCTCTTGAGAAACCCACTTCATGGCCTCAGTGCACAAGAGTAGCTCTTCCTCCAAGGAGTCTGGCCTTGAAAGAAGATGAGGGATTAAAGCCCCTATGAAAATCAAATTTTAAAAAAGGCTCGTTTTTCGGGCTAAGTATGCTATTTTATGAAATACCATTTTGTCAAAATCCTCTAAGAGGAACTAGTACCTAAAATTATTCTTCTGGGCCACTGCACGAGGACACCTGAGTGAATTGGTTTGTGGGTGCTGAACCCAGCCCCACATTCCCCTTAGTGATTCATGAGTTATGAGGCCCAGTCTGTACAAACAGGCAACCTTTTTCTAATTTACACAAAGTAATGACATGAGCTACTGAGACCTTGTTTATTGTGGACTAAACAATAAATTCCACAAGCCTAGCAGATTCCATATAGTACAATGCCAACTCCAAATGGAAAACAATGTAGGTCTCAACTCTTTCAAGGAAATAGAGTCCGTGGATGAGGTCATTTTGTGTTTCCTACCCAAAGACCAGAAAAGAAATGTGACAAGTGTATTGAGTACATGAATGTGTTTATGAGACCATGTTAAGCTCCTGTCCTTTGTTCTGGGCTTTCTTTTATCCAGTGAATGAGAATTCACAACTGGAGTCATCAAACGATAGTTAGAACATACCCTTTTTTCATGTCATTATAAACTTGTAGGATGTCATGTTTTAATGTATCAAACCAGTGAAAAACTAACAAATTTTTGTTTTCTGTTGCTGTTGTTTTTAAAAAATAGCCATCCTAATGGGTATAAGGTGATATCTTACTGTGGTTTTGATTTGCATTCCCTAATGATTATTGATGCTGAACCTCTCTTCATAGGCTTATTGGCCATTTGTATATCATCTTTGGAGAAATATCTATTCAAGTTCTTTGTCCCTATTTTTTTATTCGGGTTATTTTTTATTATTGTTGAGTTTGAGAATTTTTATATATTCTGGATATTAAGCCCTTATCAGATGTATGATTTGAAAATATTTTCTCTCATTCTGTTGCTTTTGCACAATTATATCCTTTGATGCACAGAAGTTTTTAGATTTGATAAGGTCACATTTGTCCACTATTGCTTTTGTTGTCTGTGCTTTTTGGTATCATATCCAAAAAATCATTGCCAAACTCATATCATAAATGTTTTCCCTTGTTTTCTTCTAAGAGTTTTATAGTTTCAGGTCCTACATTTAGCTCTGTACTCCATTTGAGGTAATTTTTGTATATAGTGTCAGTCCAGTTTCATCCTTTCACATTGGGTAACAAGTGTTGGTGAACATATGGAGAAATTAGAACACTGTGCACTATCAGTGAAACCTTAAAATGGTATAGCTACTATGAAGAACAATATGGAAATTCCTCAAAGGAATAAAAAAATAGAATTACCATATGATCCAAGAGTTCGACTTCTGGGGTTGTAGCCAGAAGAATTGAAAGCAGAGTATCAAAGAGATACTTGCACATTTGTGTTTACAGCAGCTTTATTCACAATTGGTCAGAGGTAAAAGCAACCCAAGCACCCACCAACGGATGAATGGATAAACAAAATGTGTTGTATATATACAATGGAATATATTCAGCCTTAAAGAAGAAGAAATACTGACATATGCTACAACATGGATAAACCTTGAGGATATGATTCTAAATGAAGTAAGTCAGTTACAAAAAGACAAATATTGTATGATTCCACTTATATGAAGTATCTAAAGTAGTCATATTCATTGAGACATAAAATAGAGTGGAGGTTGCCAAGGGCTGAGGGAAGGAAGGAGCAATAGGGATTTTTTGTTTAATGAGTATAGAGTTTCAGTTTTGCAGGCTTTTCTGAAGATCTGTTTCACAACAATGTGAATAAATCTAGCATAACTGAGCTGTATATTTAAAAATGGTTAAGATAATAAATTTAACATTATGTGTTTTTAATAAATTAAAATTATATATATATTTATATATGATACATACATACAATTGTATAACATAGCTGCTCAAAGTTACCTTAAAAGGATCAAAACAATACTTTTACCAAAGTGTATCATTATATGATTTTTGAAATGAGAGAGTAAGATTTAGAAAATGCAGTGAGGAATAAATAGAAAACTCTGTCCTTTTACAAGATCTAAAAATGTAATTTTTTGAATTTCAGATCCTAAGCCGCCATAGCTATTAGATAATATGATGTTAATGATACATGACAGTTTCAGAGGTAGCTTTTAAAAAGATCTTATTTTCCATAGGTCATATTAAACATTCAATAATTATCTTACTAGGTTACTTCATAAGAGAATAAAACAAAATTATTCCAGCTCTTAGGAATGGTCAGGTTAATTTTCCTCATTCAAAATTATAGATACTGACCTCAGATAGGTTAAGAGTACCCAGTCTAGCAGTTTCTAAAATCACTGTTTCTAACAGTCAGATATTAAGTATATTAATTTTTCCTACCCTCGTTTTCATTATCTGTAAAGTGGGGATAGCTTAAAGTAGATAAGATAATCCATGTGATGCTTAGTAGCGTAATTTGAACTGTATTAAGAAAAAAGTAATATGGGAAATTACTGGCTGGAACTGATGGCTTTCCACTTTTGGTAGGCTGTTTTCAATTGTGCCTTAGATATGGTAGTCATCAACAACAGTGAGATCCCCAAAGAAAACTTGATTAAGAAAAAAATCTTAAAATGGAGAATACCTTAAAGAAGACTTAGAAGATTCTAAATTCCAACTGAGATGATGACTTCTCTTGATGTGGTCAATTTCCTGCCATGTACATGTAAGAGGCATCAAGATACTAATGTGGTTTGGGAAAATTACATGCAAAATGTTATTCTGTATAAAAGGATGCCAAATACTGGTTGCTAATAGTAACCTTAAATGTCTTTTGGAATCTTAATGTCTAGTTTTACATGCCCTTCCAATTGGGTAGAGAGAGTTGTATTTCTGTAGGGTTTTATTTCTCCGATGGGAAAAAAAAGATGCCCCTGGATTACTTTGTGGTGTGAAACTCATCCCAAATGGGTGGGGGTGGGGATAGTCAATGAAGCCCTTAAGTAAGTTTTCTGCTATTAAAGTGTCAGGCAATGAGGCTATTGGTAGAAAAAACAAAGTTCACTGATGTATGTTACAGAAATTTTTTAAAAATGTATCATTAACATATATATTTAAACACTACTCCCAGCAGGATAGTGATAAAACAGTTCAGTTCCTTTGGTTTTGCTCTAATGAGGATCTATATCCGAGCATTATAGGAAATGATATCCCTGGGATTTTTGGCATTTCCTCAGCCCATACTAAGTATTTTAGCATGGTCAGGAGGCCAGATTATAAAATAGACACAATGGTTTTTAGCCTTTTTATAATTTATTCTTCCTGATGAGGATGCTTGATTTTTCTTTTTACAGCTTAAGATTTAAAAACGCCATGACATCAATCATTTGATCTCCCATTATCATTGTAGGTTATTGTTCTTAAAGTCATGAGACAGTCAATGGGCTTTTCAAAGTGATGGGTGCAAGCTTCCGGTCCTTTGGGTTATTTTGAAATTTTAGGTCTCTTTACACTGTCCCTTCAAAACCATGTTTTGAATAAAAAAATGGATGACTAGGCAAATATTATTTTTTTCTAGTTTGTTCATTCAGCCCATCAGTGTGTATGAACTGCACCTGCCCTCACCTTCTCCCTTAAGGATGTCTCTGTTCTAATCCCCAGATCTATGACTATGCTGTGTGACATGGTAAAGAGGAAATAAGATTGGAGACAGAATTACGGTTACTAATGAGCTCACTCTGAGATGCGGAGGTTATCCTGGGTTACCTTCGTGGGGCCAGTAGAATCACAAGGGTCCTTAGAAGTGGAAGGGGGAGGTAGAAGAGGGAGCATCACAGAGAAGGCAGTCTGACATCAATCACCAGCTGTGAGGATGGAAGAAGGGGCCAAAACCCAATTAATGTGAGCAGCCTCTAGAGGGTGGAAAAGCAAGAAACTGATCTCCGCTAGAGCCTCCAGAAGAAACCCAGCTTTCCTGACACCTTGTTTTGCACACAGTGGGATGCATTTGGGGCTTCTTGCCTCCTGAATGGTAAGATAGTAAATTCTCATTGTTCTTAAACCACTAAGTTTTCAGTCATTTGTTGCAGCAATAACAGAAAACTAGTGCAGTCAACAACTATTTATTGAGCATCTACTCTGGCCCCAAGGAGGCAGGTCCCTCAGGGTCTGAGCAAAACCTATAAGGGCTTTGAGGGTGGGATCTCTAAGGAAGGCTGTGGTGCTGGAGAGGAACTGTGAGGCTTCTCTAGGAGATACCATTTAAGTTGGGGACAGGTGTCTTTTCTTCTGTTCATCTTCATGCCTTCAGGAGTTGCATTCCTCTCTCAGAAAACCGGCATTTTCTGCAGGGGAATTTGTTCCATGAACATACTTGTCTTTAGAAAAGTAAATGAAGTCTGCAAATATGGGATTTTCGGCATCCAAGTAATTAGACTTGGTCTTTTATCATTTAGCATCTCTTGAATGAACAGAAAATTGATTTCGTGCCATTCAATACCATTTGATTTTTACCTAGAAGGATCAGATAAAGGACACTATAGATTTCCTTCTGCTGCCTTCCCTCCATTTTGCTCCCTGGGAATGTGGCTCTACCCCTGCAACTGCTCGTCGGTCCTCTAGCGAAGAAGGAAGGTTCTGCCCCTCAGCCAGGGAAAGTGCTTGTGGAAATGGCAAGAAAGACTGAAGACTCACAGGAAGCTCACCAAAACAGGATCTTAGGAGACACAAAAATATAGTACATGAGAAAGCTGAAAAACACCTGTTACTCATCACACAACATCGGCATCGTCTTCCGTAAGCTTTATGTTTATGTTCTCCTACGAACCTGATACAAAATACGTTTATTTGTGATTATGCTTGTCTGAAACTTCAAGTTTTTTGTTGGTTTGTTTCTCTGTTTTTCTTGGCCTTGTTTTTAAAGGCTACAAATCTTTTTTTAAAATGTGCTCAGGCAGTATGCTGCAGCGGAAAGGGCGGCTGCTTTGGCCTCAGAAGTCCTGCGACAATACGGCACCACCATCTACTAACGGAAAAACCCAAGACAATTTTCTCAAGTGAGACTTCTGTCTCAGTGTCCTCCTTTGGAAAGTGGGGGTGGTAATAAAAGCACACAGCTTGCAGGGTTGTTGAATGTATTTCATGCACATGAAATACAATGTATAGAAACCTATGACAAGGGTGACTGGGTGGCTCAGTTGGTTAAGGATCTGCCTTCGGTCCAGGTCTTGATCTCAGGGTCCTGGGATGGAGACCTGCATCCGGCTCCCTGCTCAGCGGGGAGTCTGCTTCTCTGCCTCGGTCTCCCTCTGCCCCTCCCCCTCACTTGTGCATGCTCACTCTCTCTCTCCCCGCCTCAACTGAATAAATAAAACCTTAAAAAAAAAAAAAAAGAAACACCCTATGACATGTAGGAAGTACTGAATAAATGGTAGCTTGATGAGAGAATGGCAGCTAATAGAGCAGTGAGAGGTCACTGCATTTAGGCCATCTGGTCCTTCCTACTAGTTAGTTGTGTGACCATCAGTTTCCCAGAAACTAGGCTCCTTCATCTCCAAAAGAGAAATAACCATAGCCACCTAATAGGCTTATTGTGAGACTTAATTAGGCCATGTGTGTGAAAGCATGGTGCCTTGCTTGATTTTAATTGAAAAAGAATCTGTGTAGTAAATGTTTTAATTATTTGGCTGGTTTACACCCACACACAAACACACAAACACACACACACTCATACAGACAAAATTTTATCCAATGTTAAAATTTTTTCATCTACTGTCAATATCACTTAGCTGACTAGGGCCCAGAGTTGTACATCATGATTGATAATATCTTATAAATACAGAAAATGTCTTAATATCCTCAGTAGCTTTTAATCTTTCACAAATGTTTATGAAACAATCTTATGCACAATGTGAAAGGATGCAAATCTTTCCTTCTGCTGTAGGACAACTGGTTTTTCTTGTGGGTTTTCCCCCCCCCCATTAGTCTTCTTCTGTCTCCTTTTGAATTCTGAAATAAATGTGTCTTCCAATTTGTGGTGAGAGCATAAATCCAGATTTCATCTCATGGCTCTGAGAAGGAATTAGGTTTTGCTTTTTTACCGAATGCAGAGTGGAGCTCACGTATGAGCAGTTGATATTGATGAAGTAGCATTTTGTCTCATTAAGTGGTAGCGCGGAGCTCACTCAATCTTCCTCAGCGACCACTGCTGATGGAAGGAAGGTAAACGCTCCCACTTGGCACAGGCTGTGGCTCAGATCACGGGACCTGGCCATGTCCCTGCTCCTCCAAGGCCTAAAGGGAGGGGAAGCCCAGGGCCTGCGCGGCACTTCATCATTTGTATTGAGAATGTGTCAAGTCCTGTCTGCCACTGCCTGCTTCTTTTGTTGTTTTAAATCAAGCACTCAGCCTTGGGGAAAACACACAACCTTGAAATACCTGCCCTGAAGAATTGTCATTTTCATTTTAATGGCCCGATCCCCTTTTCGGGTATGTATTTGGGAAGACGGAGTCTCTGAATATTCTGTATATTCTGAATATCTGCTTTCAGAGAACCCTGAGGAAGGGGGCCTCTATTTAAACAATAAAACACATAGTTCAGCTGGGTTGGAATATTGTTTTAGGCATGGCTGCCCTTGCAACACAAAGTCACCAAGCAGCTCAGACCGCTATAGTGGTTCTCAGAAAGGAAGCGTAGCCCGTTGCTCCATCATGTGTCAACCTGGAGATAAAGACTCCTCTCAGCTTCTGACTTGCACAGAAACCTTCGTGTGCTTTCTCTGCACACTCTACTTCCACAATTAGCCTGGCAACAAAAATGCAGCAATAGCACACAAGGCACTTTTTTTTTTTTTTAAGATTTTATTTATTTATTTGACAGACAGAGATCACAAGTAGGCAGAAAGGCAGGCAGGGAGAGAGGAGGAAGCAGGCTCCCTGCTGAGCAGAGAGCCTGATGCAGGGCTAGATCCCAGGACCCCAGGACCACGACCTGAGCCGAAACCAGAGGCTTTAACCCACTGAGCCACCCAGGTGCCCCACAAGACACATTTTTAAAGGAAGCTTGTGATTTGGGGGGATCGGGGAGCAGAATAGGATAAGTGAAAGATAAGAACCGGTCAGAGGAATTGGAAGAAAAGGTGCAACATCAACTGTACCAGACCTGAGCCCTCAGTCCCCTGCAGATTCCAGCTCCTTCTTGAAACAAATGCTTACACCATGATTAAATATTTCTCAGTTGCTTTAAACTCCAATTTTACAGCCCATAGGACCTGCCATATCAATCCTGTGAACTTTGACTTGGTAGAGCGAGGCTTCTGAGCTCCCTCTACTTTCCCATTTCCAACTTCTCCCCTCTGTCACTCCCTCTGTCACACACTTGCCTTCCACACCCCGCACCTGCCACCTTCCTCCACCGTCCTGGTCAAGTGGTCTTAAGAAAATTAATTATAAGCATTTACAGCCACAAAGGCCCTTGCCTAGCTGGAGAAGAGTGACCCATGCATATCATTCATTCATTCATTCATTCAACAAATATTTGTGGAGAGTCTGTTTTGTGCCAGGCACCATTTTAGATTCTGGGAATCCAGAAGAGAAAAAGTTAGTCAAAAATCTTTCTCTCATGAAGTTTACATGAGAGAGATTGTATGTGCTGTGTTAGATGTTCGTGAGTGCAATAGGAAAAATAAGGCAGAGAAGGGAGAAAAGGATTGTTGTGGGTGGTTGCAATTTAAATATCATGGAATGGGTAGCATTTGACTAAAGATCCTAAAAGAGTCATGAGCCAAGACATTATGCAGGGAAAGAGCATTCCAGGCAGAAGGGGCATTGGGGGAAAATATCCTGAGGTCAGGAAAGCTAGAAAGACTGAAAGGCAGAGTTAAAGGAGATGGGGTCAAAGAGGTAAGAGGGACTGATCATGTAGGCTCTTGTTGGATGGTTTTCTTAGGAAGATGGGTAACTATTAGATGGTTCCAAGCAAAGAACTGTTATCACTTGGTTTATGTGTGAATAGACCTGTCACAGACACTCATTTCCACTTGTGACTTGGCTACTCGTGTTCAGTGCCTAGTGAGAATAATGGAGAGAACAACAGGTGTGCACCCTGACTAGTAGGGGGGAGTTCTTAGGTGAAGAGATGCTTGTGCATGGGATTGTAAAGACAGCAGGATGAAATATTCATTGAGTCAATGCTGTACATGCTCCATAGCTCAGGAAAGAAACTCCAAATACAAATACATAATATCTATGAACAGCTCCACTCGCCCAACTGCAGAATGAGTGTCTGAGTAGACATATTGCAGGCAGGAAATTGGATCTTCAAGAGAAGAAAATCCTTAGCTTGAGTAGCTTGTTGTCAAGCTCTGCCTATCTTGGAAAAGCTTCATCATGTAAGAACCCCGATGACTTCTTTGCTGCTAAGTCCCATGGACAATACCTGCTCTTTCTTACTTGATCTGTTTGAATCATTTCAGACTTTCAACATCCCCATTCTCTGTCCTTCTCTGTTTTTAGGGACATCACACTTCTCTGTATGCATTCTCTGCATGCTTCTCTGAAGCACCATTCCTTCTCTGTATCCTTCGTGGACCCTCTTGTTCCCACACATTGTTCAGTTTTCCAGGGTGAGCCTCAGTCAATTTTCCTCTTACTCTCGATGAACTGATTCTTTCTTATGGCTTTAACTACTATTAGTATTTGAATAGTCATTCCACTTGAATATCCCACAATCCCTTAAACCTGGCATTCTCAAAGTTGAAATGTTTCAAAGTTGAAACATGAGCCTTTATCATCTTCTCTTTATAACTCATTATCTCCTAGAAGATTCTTCAGAAACTCATTTCACATCATGAAGGAAGCCTTCCATGGATGTCTGGTATCCAGCTCTGCACAGCCTGGCGTAAAATTCCAGCCTTCAACAGCTTTCACTTTGTGCTTACCTCTGCCGCCATATTGATACACTGACAGCTAACCCTCTTAGTAGATGGGGTGGGGGGCGCTATCTGGTGGAGCCCAAAAATTCATCTGGGGCTCAGAGGAGACTATTTTTCATTTGCAAAAAATAAATATTTTTATGAAATGTAGTCAATAAAGAGATGTATTACTCTACTTAATATAGTGGAAAGATACATTCTTTGGGGCAAAAATTTTGTTTTTGCCTTCTGATTTTTTTGTCATGCTAAAGTTTTTTCCATTTTTTTCCTTAGCAACTTGGGAAGAATATGGGAAAAGCTGGGAGTTTAGAGTCCCAGGCCTGGGGAAGTGAGAAAAAAAAGAATGTTGTTTTCCAGTCTGTAATGTAATTGCTCTCTCGCATCCCCCAACCTTTAATAAAAGCATTTCATACCCAACGGCATTCTGTTAGTGGTCCTTGGGGAAGAATGAGTAAAGGCTCCATCCATGAATTCCATGCAGGGCAAAGTGAGTGGACACTGGACAGAAGCAGGCATGGGCTCTAATACAAGAGATGACTGAGGAAAGGCCTTTGGCATCTTTTTTTTTTTTAAAGATTTTATTTATATATTTGACAGAGAGAGATCACAAGTAGGCACAGAGGCAGGCAGAGAGAGAGAGAGAGAGAGGAGGAAGTAGGCTCCTGCTGAGTAGAGAGCCTGACATGGGACCTGATCCCAGGACCCTGAGATCATGACCTGAGCTGAAGGCAGAGGCTTAACCTACTGAGGCTCCCAGGCACCCTCTTTGGCATCTTTTGAAAGACAATAATGTGGCACACCCAGCAATCCTCTGAAATATTAAGGAAGGCATTGATGTACGTATAGTAATCGGGGGTGGAGCCCGCATGATGCAGTTGGAACAGGAAAGGAAACGATGACTCCAGAAGATGTCAGATTTGTGGTGCAACTTCTAGTTCAGTCTATGCACTCAGCTGTGGGCTACTAGGGCAGGGACTATATCCCTATCTCTATATTTCCAGTCCCTGATATAGTGCTTATGACAGAATAATGATAAAAACTTATGGGTTGTTTGAATAAACGCTTGATTCCATCCTTCCATTTTGTTGCTGTGAGCCAGGTCAAAAAAGAAATTACAGAAATGGCCACAGTCTACTTACTGTGATTGCCAAGGAGACTCCCTAAGGACCAACACTGGCCACAGCAGTGCTGTTCAAGCTTTAATGCTTATATGAATCATATAGGTTTCTTTCCAAAATGAAGATTCTGAGTCAGGTGGTCTATGATGAGGCCTGAGATTCTGCATTCCTGATAAGACCCCAGATGATGCTGAATTTTCTGGTCCACAGAATACAGCTTACATAGCAGGGGATTAGAAGACAGACACTGGGTCACCCAAGAATAGCATCATGGTTTATCATCCCAGAGTGATATTAGGCAGATAGAGATATGGGGAGTAGAGAATGAAATTATGGAAAACTCCGAGAACTGGTGAGTCACGGTATACAATGCTCTGGCCTTTGTGAGTATAGTAAGATTTTAGGTTCCTATGTTTCGGCTGTTAGAGAATATATAGTATCTGTTGATTCCTCTGTCCTTTTAAATGAGATGTCCACTTGAAATATAGCTAACTGTTGGCAAGCTTGCGAGTTTGGTAGCTGATGCCAATTTCCTGACCTCTCCATCCAGAAGAGAAATTCCCCTGATTTTGTGCAAAGCTTAGACTCTAGGACATGAAATTCTATACAAACACACCACAGGAATCAATCTATTAAATTTATTTCAATACTGAGAAAAAATAATATAATGTATCAGTCATGTAGAAATGAATAATGAGGGAAGGAAAATAATATGGGGTACTTACAGTTAAAAATTAATTAAATGTTAACAAACCTATATAATTTTCTAGGCACTATCCAATAATATCTTACAGATACAAAAATCTAAATCTTGATGCCAGAATTTCTACCGGCCATTCTGTATTCTAACTTCCCATAACCTTCCATGTACCTCACACATGCCTTCTCTTTTCCCCATCTCACATTCATGGAAGTTGATTCCTCCTAAACTCTAGGGCCATCTGTGCAGTGGTACCTCACTCATTTACCCACAGTGGAAAGGAATTTGTTAAACAGGCAGAATATCCTAGGAGATGTTCTATACCCATAGAACGTTCTCTCCTAAGTCCAATTATCTTCTTGATTCTATGATAACCGACAACCAACTGAGCCATCTAGGCTCCCCATGATGCTAGATTTTTAAAAAGCAACATAAAAATGTATCTTTCCACCATCATATTAATAATGATTTTAGGAGTAGTAAATATATTTGTCAGAACTTTTGGATGATGAAGCAAAATTAGGAATTTACCAGTATGCTCTAAGGCTATTTCATGTGGCTTCTTAAGAACAGGGGTGCATTGAGCCTCAGGAAGAACTGAAACAAGGACTTCAGATGCAGCCAGACTTTTACAAATACAGAAAGAATAACAACAATCTTATTAATGATTATTTTAAATGTCAACACTTGAATTAAATCTTGGAGTGTGTCAGGTTTGATTTAAAAACACACAAATAAAAAACAGACCCAAGTACATACTGTTTAGAAAGGATACTTTAAAATAAGGGTTAAAAAAAAAAAAAAAGAGGGGCACCTGGTTGGCTCAGTGGGTTAAATCCTCTGCCTTCGGCTCAGGTCATGATCCCAGGCTCCTGGGATCGAGCCCCGCATCGGGCTCTCTGCTCAGCGGGGAGCCTGCTTCCCCTTCTCTCTCTGCCTGCCTCTCTGCCTACTTGTGATCTCTGTCAAATAAATAAATAAAATCTTTAAAAAAAAAAAAAAGAGAAATGTATGCATACCATACTTCCATGTAGAGAATCTCCATTTTGAACTATGTGTAAAGGATATTAATCAACTCACTATATCACTCTGATTCTTAGTTGCCTTAGGTATAAAATAACAGAATTGCACCAAAAAAAAAATTAATAATAATAAGAAGGATACAGATAGCTTGAAAATAAATAGATAAAAAAGACATTTCAAGTAAACACTAATCACAAGAAAGCTGGTATGGTTATATTAATATCAGAGAGAAAATAAAGTATTATCCAGAGATAAAGAAGAAAAGAAACTTATGAAAAAATAACAATTCTAAATAGATGAATGTAGGAATATAGTTTTATAATGCAGGAAGCAAACATTCATCAAACTATAAAGGACAATTTTTTAAATGTGTAATCATAAATGGAAAGCAAAATACACTTCTCTCAGCAATTAACAGAAAAATCAGACAAAAAGTAGCAATGATGGAGAACATTTTAATAAAACGATTGATCAATTTGACCTGGTTGATATTTAGAAAACATCAGACAGCAAATTGCATGAGGCATTCTTTACAAGTGTGTATTGAATATTTGCCAAAATGGAGCATATACTGAGCCCATAAAATAAGTCTTAATAAAACAGGAAAGATTATTACTAAAAGAGACCTCTAAGAAAGTTAAGAGTCAAACCACAGAAATATGAAGTAAATACAATTTGGAATAACTAAACCAGTTTGAAGTGGATCCCACTAAGAAGGAGGACACAGGAAAGAAAAGGGCTGTGGTGGGAGAGAGCTGTTTTTCTAAGCTCATACAGAAATATATAAATAATATGTGTCAGTTTATATAATTTTATTTATTTATTTGACAGACAGAGATCACAAGTAGGCAAAGAGAGAGGAGGAAGCAGGATCCCTGCTGAGCAGAGAGCCCGATGTGGGGCTCAATCCCAGGACCCTGGGATCATGACCTGAGCCAAAGGCAGAGGCTTTAACCCACTGAGCCACCCAGGCGCCCTATAATTATTTTAATAAAGATAAAGGTTAAATATAAATGGTATCAAAAATAAAATCTATTAATGTGATTTAAGAAAGTAAGAAAATATGCCTAATCTCTATAGATGCCAATATCTTCCACTTCAAAACAATTTAAATAACTTAGGAAAGGAAACCCATTAACTTGTTAAACTATACTATTTCAATCACTGACCCTGTGCTTAAGGGTGAAATGTTAAAAGCAGTACTAGCAGAGCCAGATACTGTATCCACAATCATCATTAATATTTAAAATTATTCTGTAAATTCTAACCAGCATACAATGGAAAAAAGGATAAAAGAAACATGTAATTCTTATTATTCAGCCATTAGAAAGGATGGATTCCCACCATTTACATTGACATGGGACTAGAGGGGATTATGCTGAGTGAAATATGTCAATCAGAGAAAGACAATTATCATATGGTTTCAGTCATATGTGGAATAAGGAACAGTGCAGAGGATCATAGGGGAAGGGAGAGAAAACTGAATGGGAACTGAATGGGGAAAAAAATCAGAGAAGGAAATAAACCATATGAGACTCTTGACTCCAGGAAACAATCTGAGGGTTGTGAAAAGGGAAGTGGAGGGAAGATGTTACTGGGTGATGGGCATTAAAGAGGGCACAGTGTGGTGATGAGCACTGGGTGCTATAAGCAACTAATGAATCATTGAACATTACATCAAAAACTAATGATGTACTATATGTTGGCTAATTGAATTTTTTTAATTTTCATTTTAAGAATTTCTTAAATTTTTATTAACATATAATGTATTATTTGCTTCAGGGGTACAGGTCTGTGAATCATTAGTCTCACACAATTCACAGCACTCGCCATAGCACATACTCTCCCCAATGTCCATCGCTCAGCCACCCGATCCCTCCCACCCCCCTCCCCTCCAGCAACCCTCAGTTTGCTTCCTGAGATTAAGAGTCTCTTAAGGTTTGTCTAAAAAAGAAAAAGTGTAATTCTTATTATTTTAGTTGATGTGATCATCTGCCTATAAAATTAAAAATCTCAAATAAAAAATGTTAGTTTTAAGGTTTCCTTGAAGGTAAGATTACAGATAATTTTTTAAACTTTGCTTACCTATATTCTAAGTATTTATAATAGTTTTATAATTTAAAATATTTTAAAATTATAAATATTAAATATTTACCTGAAACACAAAAGTTAAGAACACCTCAGTGTAGACATTTAGAATTTAAATTTTTCAAGTTTTACCCAAGCATAAATTCTAAGGATCAAAATGTGAAAGAGGTATTTACCTGAAGTATGTATTTTATCGGTTTATTAAAGCAAAACACTGTTATGAATACAAATATTCAATTCCACCCATAGACTGAAAATTGATTGTAATTTTAGAAAATCACCCATGACTGTAAAATGCTAACATGTAAATTCCTCATGAAAAAATGATGTTAACCATTGTATATTTTGAAGGACACAATCAGTTTAAAAAGATTACACGGGCAAAATGCACAAAATATATCCTAAATTCAATAAGCTTTGCATCCGTAGTTCACTGTATGTTATTTTACATTCCTTCAGAATCCATCTTCATGGAGGTGCCTGTATAATGTGAGTAAAAGATACATCGGTTACTCTGTTTCCTCCTAGTTCCCTTTCAGTCCAGGAAAATAACACAACCATCTTTCATTCCCTTCAGACATAGCAGTTTAACAAATGAATGATGTGTCTTTAGTGACATCAAACTTGAAGTAGTTGGCAGTACTTGAGGATATAATCTGGACCCACTCTCGCAGGGTTAATGAGTGATGCCTTGCTGGTGTTTGATGACTTCTTTTTTTTTTTTTTTTGGATGACATCGTCTATCCATGATGCTTAGTCTGCCAGGGCATACCATGACCTAAGTACTTCTGCCCTTTGAAAGGAAATGAGCCTATTGTTCAATGTAAAAACTCTATGAGAAGTGTCATAAAAATACATCTTACCATTGTAATAATGATCAATTGTATTTAAAAACAATAGTCCAGAAATAAATTAAACGAACCCACTATGTGATATTTCTCTATAAACTGGAGAGATCAAATTTCAAGTCATGGATATATATCTCTCTGGATCAACTTTTTAAACAGCTTTAAAAATCTGCCATGAGGGGCACCTGGGTGGTTCAGTCGTTAAGCATCTGCCTTCAGCTTGGGTCATGATCCCAGGGTCCTGGAATCAAGCCCCACATGGGGCTCCCTGCTTGGCCAGGAGCCTACTTCTCCCTCTGCCTGCGACTCCCTCTGTGTGTGCTCTTTCTCTCTCTCTGTGTCAAATAAATAAAAATATTAAAAATAAAAATAAAAATCTGCCATGAGGAAAAAAAAATGTGTCTGCCATGAGAAAGTCTTCAATGGAATACATATATTTTTGGTCTATTAGCTTATTTCAAATTTTCTCCATAATTCAAATGACTACCATTTAGGTATTGAGCTATATAATAACTTCTAATACAGAACTACTTCTTATTTTTTATAATGCATGTTTCTGAAGTAAGTACATAATTACTTAAGTCTAGAATATATTCTTATTAAGGTTATTTTCTTGTGTATATTTTTGATCCATTTTTAATTTTCAAAAAACTCTTTTGATGGTAAAGCTAACCATTAGAAAAACTCTTATACACATATTTTATAACATTTCTCTTCAAACTCCAGCTCCCCACTCTGTAGATCTGGGGTCTTCTAGTATTGATTCATGGATAAACCTCAGGAGCTCATAAACACCGCAAGAATTTGGAGCGTATTTTTCAACAAAAAGAGTCTCTAATTTTCATCAGTTCTAAAAACATCAGTGACCTTAAACTGTGTTGACAACAATTTTTTGGCCAAAAGAGTGTGCTTCATTTTTATTTATTCTGTACTGACTTTTTCTGACTCCCAGAATTATAATTTTGTCCATTTTTATAATTTTGCTGTATTATTTTATTCTTATACAAAGACAAATTTTGTACTCAGTTATTTTTTAGTCTTTGGAATAAAATGACTGTTTATGACTCTTTACAACTGTAAAATTGTTTACTTAAATTTATTTGTATTTACATGACATTTTCTGACCAATTTTTTGGTTATTACCATGTGCAGGACATACATATTAAAATAATGGCAGCTTACAATGGCAAGGAGTCTTGGTAGACATTGGTCCCTACCTTCTATCCAAAGCATGAGTGCTGTTTGCACTGTTCTTGAGAGATTATGAATTTTCAACCTCCATCTGGACATTTCTAGCAACAAGGAACTCTGTACATTTTAAGTTGATCTAATACATTGTTGACAGTTTTAATTATTAAGAAGTTATCTCCTTTACAGAATCCATGTTAAGGGCTTGAATTTTATGCTAAAAGTGAAACAAGACCATTAAAAGCATTTATATTTTAAGATATGTACTCTGAAGTGTAGAGAATGAAATACAGCTTTAAAAAGTCGGTCAAGGGGTGCCTGGGTGGCTCAGTGGGTTAAGCCTCTGCCTTCAGCTCAGGTCATGATCTCAGGATCCTGGGATGGAGCCCTGCATCAGGCTCTCTGCTCAGCAGGGAGCCTGCCTCCCCCTGTCTCTCTGCCTACTTGTGATTTCTGTCTGTCAAATAAATAAATAAAATCTTAAAAATAAATAAATAAATAAACAAAAAGTCAAGAGGCCATTACAGATACACAGAAAAAAAAAATTTGACGGTGGTGTCAAGAAGTTTGTCATAGGAATAGAAACTTTAGAAGTTTCTTAGGAGGCAGAAAAAAACAATATTTAGTGGTTGGTTAGATTTTGAGGAAAAGAAACAAAACAAATAACCCCCAGGTTTCAGAGTGAGAGTAAGACCTTTAAGTGAAGGAAGAACTCAGAAAGATGAGCAGAGTTGAGGACTCTTAACTTCATTTGTAATGACTACCAATGGTCACAAAAGACCATGAAGCTCAGATTAGAAATCCAGACTTAGGGGCACCTGGGTGGCTCAGTGGGTTAAAGCCTCTGCCTTCAGCTCAGGTCATGATCTCAGGGTCCTGGGATCGAGCCCCGCATCGGCCTCTCCGCTAGGCAGGGAGCCTCTCTGCCTGCCTCTCTGCCTACTTCTGCCCTCTCTCTCTGTCAAATAAATAAATAAAATCTTTTAAAAAAAATAAAAAGAAATCCAAACTTAAACATGTATTTTCAGAATCTTAAAAATAAAAACATAATTGAAACCATAAAAGTGGATGACATCGCAATTCAATAAAAAGACAAATAACCCAGTTTAAAAATAGGCAAAGAATATGAGCAGACATTTCTCTAAAGATGAAATACAAATGAACAATAGGTGCATAAAAAGATGTTCAACATCAGTAGACATTAGGGCAAGGCAAAAGAAAAAAAAGAGAGAGAGAGAGAGAGAGTGAGTGAAAGAGAGAGAAAAGATAGCATTTCACACTTACCAGCATGGTTATAGTAAAAAGACAGATAATAACAAGAGTTAGCAAGAATGTGGAGAAACTGGAACCCTCATATGCTGCCACCAAATTCTGGAAAATGGTTTGGAAATTCCTCAGAAAGTTAATTATAGCAATTCCACTCCTAGATATATACTCAAGAGAAATACAAAAATATGTCCATATGAAAACTTGCACACAAAGCTTCACAGCAGCATTATTTCTAATAGCCAAAAAGTAGAAACAACCTAACATTCATCAGCTGATAACTGGAGAAATACAATGCAGTACACCAATACAGCAGAATTTTATTCATCAATAAAAGGACTGTAGTACTGACACGTGCTATAGCATAGATGAACTTTGAAAACATTATGCTAAGTAAAACGAGATAGTCACAAAAGACCACTTATCATATGATTCCACTTATATGAAATGTCCAGAATAGGAGAAGCAGAAAGTCATAGCTGGTTATGCTGATGAGAAGTGGGAGAAATGAGGAGTAAGTGCTAGTGGATACAGAATTTCTTTTGCAAGTGACGAAAAATGTTTTGAGATTGATTGTCTGATGGTTGCACCATGCTGTGTATATACAAAAACCACTGAACAGTACACCTCAAGGGGATGAATTGTATAATATGTCAATTATATATCAACTTCTAAATTTATTTCTTTTTACTTTTATTTCTTTATATTTAATTCCAGTATAGTTAGCATACAGTGTTTATATGATTCACCAGTTCTAAATATTACTCAGTGCTCATTGTGGTAGGTGCACTCTTAATCCCTTTCACCTATTCCACCCATCCCCCACCCACCTCTCCTCTGGTAACCACTAGTTTGTTACCTCTAGTCAAGAATCTGGTTTCTTTAATTTGTCTCTTTTTTTCTTTGTTCACTTTTGTTGTTTTTTTAAATTCCACATATGAGTGAAATTACATAAGATTTGTCTTTCTCTGACTGACTTATTTCACTTAGCGTTATATTCTCTAGATCCATTCATGTTGTTACAAATAGCAAGATATCATTCTTTTTTTATGGCTGATACATACATACACACACACACACACACATATGTATATATATTACTATGGCTGATATCTATCTCTCTCTATATAGATATAGATATATATCACTTCCTCTTTATCCATTCATCAATAAACACTTGTGTTGCTTCCATATCTTGACTATTGGAAGTAATACTGCAATAAACAAAGGGTTGCATATAACTTTTTGAATTACTGTTTTCATATTCTTTGGGTAAATACCTGGTTGTGGAATTACTGAATCATATGGCAATTCAATTTTTAATTTTTTGTAGAAACTTCATACTGTTTTTGACAGTGGCTACACCAGTTTGCATTCCCACCAACAGTGCAAGAGGGTTCCTTTTTCTCCATATCCTCACCAACACTTGTTATTTCTTGTCTTTTTGATACTAGACATTCTGACTGGTGTAAGGTAATATCTCGTTGTGGTTTTGATTTGCATTTCCGTGATGACCAATGATGTTGAGTATTTTTTAAAAGATTTTATTTATTTATTTGACAGGGAGAGAGATCACAAGTAGGCAGAGAGGCAGGCAGAGAGAACGGGGAAGCAGGCTCCCTGCTGAGCAGAGAGTCTCACGTGGTGCTTGATCCCAGGACCCTGAGACCATGACCTAAGCCAAAGACAGAGACTTAACCCACTGAGCCACCCAGGCACCCCTCAATTTTATTTTAAATGAATGAGATTGCTCATAGAAAATATACAAAGTAAAACAATAGGGAAGCCCTAGGGCATACAACTGAAGAGCAGTGATATTTAAGAAATGGAAGAAAGCGGAGCCCACAATAGAAACTAAGCAGAGTTGATAATCAACTAGCGTGGGGGTTGAGGGGGTGTAGTAGCTGTCAGCAGTGTGCTAAAGCCAGCTCTAGGAAAGTCACTTTTACATACTCAAGATGGTAGGCGTACGTAAGGCCTTGGACATATTTACACCAAAGAAATTGGCAATACTACAAAGCGGGGCTTTATTTTTCAGAGAAGTGGTTTACTATCATTCCACCAGTTACTACTTAAGAGGTGCTAAAGTACCAAGTATCATTTGAATCATTTTACATGCATTCACTTAATGACTCCTCACACCTACCCTAAGAGAAAGGTTCTATTGTCATCTCCACTTTAACTGTTAGGAAACTGAATCCTAAAGATGTTTAGAGACTCATCCAAGGTCACGCAGCTAATCAGTGTCAGAGCCAAAAGTTGAGCCCAGACAGTCTGGCTCCAGAGACCTGAAAAACAGGGAAAATGCAGTGTCTTGTGTGCCAAGGGATGACAGTGCTTCCAGAAAAGGGTAATCATTGAAAGTGTCAGGTGCTGCTAAAAGGTCATATAATTGAATAAGTACTTATGTTTTCACTAGATTTAGCAAAAGATGAGTCATTGATGACCTAGGCAAGAGCATTTTCAGTGGAATGAAAAGATGTATGCCCCTGTTAAGTGATAAAGGATGAAAGATTTAAAATTCATGTTGTCTCTTCAATGACTTTTTTTTTGAATTGTCAGCTTTCCCTGATCAGAGTGAAGGCATAGTAAACAAAGGCAAAAAGAGCAAGAACCCCAGTGATACTAGAGAAGTCACTATTACTGGCAAGAAAAATGAAATGGGCAGAGACAAAACCGGTCTCCAAACTTTTAGTTTTCATGAGCAATGCATTCATAATGAGAAACCAGCATTAAAGATACAAGGAACAATTTGAGCACATGTTTGAAAATCACAATTACCAAGACTTTAAAGTGAGACTATTTGCCGTAGGTTTCTGAAAATATATTTTATCCACTGTCTTTGGTAAAAATCTATATTTTTGTCAATATATAGGTAGAGATGTTTAATTTACTCATTTTTAAAAGAAAAAGTATACTAATCCTTGTTTCTAGTGTGTACCCAAGTCCTTGCATTGTAGTCTTGTTCCCAAATTAAATTAAAATTTCCATGTGCCAATAACAGCAACCACAAATGAAAAAAAAATAAAGGAATGCCTATGGAAATGTATGAAAATGTATGAAATTAATTATGTCATATGCACGCGCACGTGTGTGTGTGTGTGAACAATGATGCTGAAACAGAAATCATAAGATCTTAGAACTCCGATAGGCAAAACTTAAGATACTATTTATGTAGCATGTATTAGTCCTTCAACAACTTTCATTTTCATTTTCTTTTGTCTACTAATACCACTATTGGAAATTCCATATCCAAGGTAAATAATCTGAAATGCCCAAAATAAGTTTTTGACAAAAAAAAAAAACCTGTAAAAATTTGCAGGCATAAATATGCTGGATATTCTCCTTTAACCCACAAGATGTTGCCCACATTTTCTCCAGCCTGCTCTGTGCTAGGGGAGGCTGACCTGTTTAGATTGCATGAATGGATCCCTTCTGCTCTGGCTTCCGGTTGTGTTTAGCCAATAAGAGGCACAGGCAGGAGAACAATCAGAAGGGAGAAGAGTATAGCTGGGGTATTCACAGCCCTGAATCCACTTTTTTCTGTGCTGGTTTTCTGTGCCGCTTGACCCAAGGCCTTAACTCCAGAGAGGCAGCACATTCTATTCAGCGGCTCCAGTATTCTTTCCTTCCACGTGCATTATTGCTAGCTAAGGGCAATTACACTATCCCTTGCTTGTTTCCCTAAATCCTGCCCATATCATTATCAATTATGCCTCTGTAAAACTCATCTAGTGAGAATACAGGGCAATAGGAACCCTCATTCATTGGTGGTGGAATGGAATGTGGTACAACCACTTCGAAACATAGCTTGGCAGTTTTATGCAAAACCAAACATAATCTTTTCATACAATCTAGCAATCACACTTCTAGGTACTTACTCAACTGATGTGAAAATTTATGTCTAGACAAAAGCCTGCACATGAATGCTTATAGCAGCTTTATTTATATTCACCAAAAACTATAAGTAATCGAGATGTTCTTCAATAGATAAATGGATAAATGCACTATGGTTCATTCTCATAATGGAATGTTATTCAGCAATAAAAAGAAATGAACTATCAAGTCACCATAAAAACATGGAGGAATTTTAAATACACATTGCAAAGTGAGAGAAACCAATCTGGAAATGCTACATACGATCTGATCTCAATTATATGATTACATAATATTCTGGAAAAGACAAAACTATAGAGAGAGTAAAACAATCACTGCTTGCCAGGGGTTTGTTGTGGAGAAGGGTTGCATAGGTGAATTACAGAGGATTTTAGGGCAGTGAAGCTATTCTGGTATGTTACTCTAATGGTGGGTACATTATATCATGCATTTGTCATAACCCCATAGAACTTACAGCACAAAGAGTAAACTTTAATGTATGCCAATTTTAAAGCATTATTTAGGTCAGGGGATCCTAGGATGGAATGCAGACCATGACCAGAGAATCTAACTGTATTACAAATGTATAAAACAGCCTCAGTGTAAGAGGATACAATGGGAAGTTTATTACCTAACTCACTTTGGAAATGAGTTGAATCTGTAAGACTAAAGGCAAAAGAAACTGCACATAAGCACTACACTTCTTTTTTTTTTTTTTTTTAAGATTGTACTTATTTATTTGACACACAGAGAGAGAAAGCAAAGCAGGGGAAATGGCAGGCAGAGGGAGAGGCAGGCTCCACACTGAGCAGGGAGCCCAATGCGGGACTTGATCCCAGGATCATGGGATCATGACCTGAACCAAAGGCAGACACTTAACTAACTGAGCCACCCAGGCACCCAGCACTACACTATTTTTGATAAAGTTGTTTTCTACAGGAGTAGGGTTAACAATTAAATACTCCAATGTATATATCGTGTCATTGAACAATTAAGAAAATGGTTGGTGGATGGTCGGACCCGGGTTTCTCACTGTTGGAGTACAAGTTTACACACTAGCAAGGGGAGAAGTCCAGAATAATCCATGTGGTAATGGGTCAGAGTTGAAGTCATTAGTATGAACTCATGTTTAGCTTAATAGAGATGTTTACATATAGAGATCGTTATGAATATGAATATATACATGAGTTAGTATGCACACATATATTTCCCTGTCCTGACAGCTGAGAGAGTCAGAAAGCAATGATATCCCAGTAACAGTGAGCACACCAGTGCCCAGATTTGGTTTCTAATATTATTCTCCAATAAAAGGAATCAGGGGTCCTTGAAGAAATGGCTGATTCTAGTACTGGGACAAGAAATATACAAGATGAGCCTGGAACATCTTAAGTGTCAGAAAGTAAAGAAGTATTTTTAAAAATTCTACATCGATAGGGTTGTTAAAAGAACATAGAAGTCAACTGAAAAAGCTCCCAATGACCAAAGCTGGAAACATTTGAGCAACAAAATAAAGTAGTATTGGGTTGTAACCAAAGAATAACATATATATCCATTAGTCCATACTAACAAAAAAACTTAATAAGGCTAAAAGACAAATCCCCTTTGCAGAAGAAGTCTAAATAAGATATAGAGATACACAGGGCGCCTGGCTCAGTGGGTTAAAGCCTCTGCCTTCGGCTCAGGTCATGATGCCAGAGTCCTGGGATCGAGCCCCGCATCGGGCTCTCTGCTCAGCGGGGAGCCTGCTTCCTCCTCTCTCTCTGCCTGCCTCTCTGCCTACTTGTGATCTCTGTCTGTCAAATAAATAAATAAAATCTTAAAAAAAAAAAAAGATATAGAGATATACATCCCTCAAGAGGGAGAATAAATCCCTGCTCTTCCACTGTGGGCTATACATAGTGACTTTTTTACCAGTAAATGCGTTGTGGAAAGGGTGGGGGAGAGTCACTTTACAGTGGAGAAACCTGACAGGACTTCAGCCAGGCGATTGAGGTCAACACCAACAATGATAAATCATGCTAACATATGCACCGTTAATATGACATAATGAAAATGGCCCTTCACCCGTGACCTTCTCAAAACCCATAGCCTAATCATAAAAAAGTCATAAAAATTCCATTAGAGTAGCATTCTACAACATACCTGAACAGTTTTCTTCAAACTGGCAAAGTCATGAAAAAGGATGTCTGAGAAACCATCACAGCCAAGAGGTGCCTAAGGGGATTTGACTACTCAATATAATGTATCCTAGTTGGGATCCTGAAACAGAAAAGGACATTTCATGAAAACTAAGGGAGTCTGAATAAACTATGGGCTTTAGTTAATAGCGAAGTATCAATATTGGTTCATTAATTGCAACAAATGTACCACACTGAGGTGAGACGTTAGTAAGAGAAACTGGATGAAAAGGTAGAAAGAACTGTCTGTACTATGAAGTCTATTTTTCAAAAATCTCCTCATTTACCCAGTTTAATTGTACAGTTTTCTTGGTAGGACACTGATTGAAGATCCAAATGTCTAACCAGAAGCAGAATGGTTAAGAAAACACTGTTTCTCTTGACTAGATGTAGCATTATACACCTGTTAAAAATTTTTAAAGTAGGGCACCTGGGTGGCTCAGTGGGTTAAACCTCTGCCTTCAGCTCAGATCATGATCTCAGGGTCCTGGGATCGAACCCCACATCGGGCTCTCTGCTCAGCAGGGAGCCTGCTTCCTTCTTTCTCTCTCTGCCTGCCTCTCTGCCTACTTGTGATCTCTCTCTCTGTCAAATAAATAAATAAAATCTTTTTTAAAATCTTTTAATGTAAAGTATAAAGGGAAAATATTTAAATTATATTGAGTAAATATTTGAAAAGCAGAATACATCATTTCATATGTGTTATGTTTGCCAATTGGGTTTATTTTTAACATGAAAGAGGAAGAAGATTAGGACAGGCATCAATATGTGAAGAGCACTTATGAGTAGAAACAGAAAACAATTTTTCTGCTACTGTCCATTCTACTTTCTGTTTTCCAAATTTCTATGATTATATATTATCTTTGCAATGAAAAAAAATAACATACTTGAAAGCTTTTGATAAAGTTTTATACTTAATTATATTTCATGGCTTACCTGTTATTTTAATTTTATAATTTCAGAATACTGGCATAGTTATAAAATTCAAAATGTTGGTTATTTGCTGTATGGTTATGGGCTGAATAGTGTTCCTCTAGAATTTACATGTCAAAGTCCTAACTTTTGGTACCTCAGAACACTATTGTATTTTTAGGTAGATTATTTAAGAGCTATTTAAGTTAAAATGAGATCATAAGGGTGGACCCTGATCCAATCTGACTGGCGCCCTTATAAAAGGAGGAGATTAAGACACAGACAGACAGGAGCACCTAGGTGGCTCAGTTGCTTAAGTGTCTGCCTTTGGCTTGGGTTGTGATCCTGAGGTCCTGGGATTGAGCCCCGTATGGAGCCCCCTGTCAGGCCCCACGTCAGGCTCCCTGCTTGGTGGGGAGTCTGGTATCCCTCTCCTTCTGTCCTTCCCTATGCTCATGCTCTCTCTCTCAAATAAATAAATAAATAAAATCTTAAAAAAAAAAAAAAGGCACAGACAGGTACAGAGGGAAGGCTATATGCAGACACAGACAGAAGGCAAACACCTATAAGCCAAGGAGAGAGGCCTAGAAAAAAACCACCTGTGCTGACATCCTGAGTTTGGCTTTCTAGCTTCCAGAACTGTGAGAAAATGAATTTCTGTTGTTTAAACCTCCAGTCTGTGGTACTCTGTTATGGCAACCTCAGCTAACAGAATGAAGCACTATTCAGCATGAATCTCATTTCTTTCTGCATCTTTTTCAACCTTACTCTCTATATTGTATGATTCAATAATTAGTTTCTAGGAATAATTATTTGTTCCTAAAAATAGTATCAGTGTGAAAATAATTTGTTTTAATCTGATATTAGCTCAGTTGAAGACATTGGGAAAATAAGTTTTCATTGAAATTTGTTGATGCTAAAAATAATTGAATGGGTTCCATGAAGATAAGTTTATGTGGATAAGGTACAAATTTACACATATTCTCAAATAAAAACAAAATGAAACAAACAAAACAAAAAAACACGTAGAGAGAGAAGTATGAGACCTGACATTGATGGGTGAGCATTAGAATCACTTGGAAATTTTTTTAATTTTTTAAATGGCCGATGCCTGGGTCTAGCTCCAAAAGTTCTGGTTTAAAGGCTTGGCATGTAGTTGGGTCACTGGAATTATAAAAGCACCTTCAATTTTAATGTGCAATTAGACCTGAGAACTGCTGCTTTGTATTAAGAAAAATGCTACCTGAGTTTTCATCTAGGTGAGGACCTAGTGAAGATTTTTAAAAATTCTTCTCTTAGTCATAGAATCAATAAGAAACAAATAGAACAGTGGAAAACAAAGAATATCCTATCATCAGTAAAACCAGGGAAAAGCCACAACCTCAAAGCCTAAAATCTGAGGACAAAAGCACCTTTACTTATCCTATAGAGAGGGAAGAAGATGAACATTAACCAGCTTTGGAGCAGTGATTTGGAGTTAACTAAATTGTAACGTGAGGTCCTAAATTGTAAACAACTAAACAGAAGGCATCAGGTGTGTGGGATCTCAGGAAGTCCCAGGACAAAAGTATCTACCAGCTAGTCAGCACGCATGGTGGTTTTTGTCACTTTCTGTACAGTGATCTCTACTGTCTCCTGGACCAAGGACAGTTACATCAATGGGGTCCCTAGAGGTGCTCAAGTTGAATATCATAATTCAGGATCTGGAGGCAAAAGAGCTGCCAGGAGGGTCTCTGAACCACCTTCAACACTTGTGGCCACAGTGGGACCCCCTTGCCCCCACGAGGGGACCTGCACATTTTTATAGATGAAATCACAAATTTCCTGGCTGTTATGTGGGTAATATAATGGAAGATTCAGTCTCGGTGAGAAATTAATGGCGGTAAGACTGACTTGTCCATTGGTGAGATGAAGAAGTGAAGAGCTTTTGAGTGTTGCAAGCTCATAGCTGTATCTATAGCTCACCTGTACCTGTCATGCACTGTGCCATAAATTGACACAGAGGAAAACATTGGATCAGAAATGCATCTGCAACTCAATCCTTTTCAGGTGAATAGCTCATCAGCTTGCTAAAATCCATACTATTCATGCACACAATGGTTGGATTCCCAAATCTAATCTATGGCTACAGGTGGGAATACATTTCTCTCTCATTCCCTCTCATTTGCATATAAAGGCATTAATAAAATGTTCCTAAGTAATATACTTAGCCCTCAGCCTTCAGAAGGAGATGATTTATTTCAAGGAGAATCTTTCTAACCTGAAATTATGAGTTGTGCTTTGCCATAATGAGCTATTGTGTAAGAAAAGCATCTACAGCGAGAAACAAGGTGACATACAGTTCATTGTAAAATTCTTGACACGGCTACCTGCAACACGATATTAGAAATCACTTCAGTGAATTTGTAGGTGCAAGTGATGTAGACTGTACTCTCTATCCAGACAGGGAACTCCAGGGTCAGTGGCTGCATGCTTATTTTGAAGTCTGCAAAGAAGATAAGGGCTTTGAGAGAGAAGATACTGAAAAAAAGGTAGAAATACTCTTTATTCAAGTCACTGGCTTCTCATATCTCTTGGAATCATGGGCTCTGATTCAAGCCAAATACTCCACTATTGAGTGTGACTTCCCTGAGTATGCAACAGTTCATTTCACAAAAACTTCAAAATGAAGCCTGCAGTGACTATATTAAAAGTGCTTAAGTAAAGAGATTTAATTATTCACAGGCAGCTAAGCAATTCCTGTATATCTTTTCTTAAGAAATTCTAAAAAGCCAGTATTAATTAAAATTCTGTTATTTCACTTGGTTACCTTGCTTTATAAATTAAGGCCTCTAGGGATGCCTGGGTGGCTCAGTTGGTTAAGCGGCTGCCTTCAGCTCAGGTCATGATCCCAGCATCCTGGGATCGAGTCCCACGTTGGGCTCCTTGCTCAGCAGGGAGCCTGCTTCTACCTCTACCTCTGCCTCTGCCTGCCACTCTGTCTTCCTGTGCTCGCTCTCTTGCTCTCTCTCTCTGACAAATAAATAAATAAAATCTTAAAAAAAAATTAAAAAAAAATTAAGGCCTCTATGCAATCAATTTTTTAAAATAGATTGAATGATGTCAAGAAATATGCTTACTGCCATCAGTATGTGGAGGCATGGAAATATGTTCAATCTGCAAAGAGCTGTGGACGTGTCAGTTTAATCCTTTCTTTGATAATTTAATCTATATTATATGTGAATTATTATAAATTTAACATAACGGTGACTTTCCTCTGCTTATCTGTTTGTTGACTGTAAGCAATGAGAATGTTCTAGAATAATTTTTTAAAGTTTTACTTTAATTACTTTTAGTACACATTCTAGGTATTCATTGTAAACATTGTAATCTTAATGCACCATAAGTAAGATGCATATTTATTCTTTTTTTAATTAATTTATTTATTTGAGAGAGAGAGTTGGTGGAGGGGGAAGGGCAGAGGAAGAGGGAGAGAATCCTCAAGCAGACTCCCCACTGAGCATGGAGCTCAACTTGAAGCTCAATCCCAGGACCTTGAGATCATGACCTGAGCAGAAACCAAGAGTTGGCCACTTAATCAACAGAGCCACCGAGGTGCCCCCCCTTCTTCTTCTTTTTTTTTTTTTCTCTTTTTTTGTTAAGTAAGCTTTTCACCCAACCTGGGCCTTGAGCTCGTGTCCCTGAGATCGAGAGTCATATGCTCTATCTGCTGAGGCAGCTGGGCACCCCATGAATCACTTATTCTTGAAATGTCAGTCTCTTGCATAGATAGTTGAGGATGCTGATATAAAAATACATGTTTAGGAGGGTGAAATACAATTACGTTCTATGTTGGTGGTACATCTTTTTGAATTGAATATTGAAAAGCATTTCTTGGGGCACCTAGGTGGCTCAGTGGGTTAAAGCCTCTGCCTTCTGCTCAGGTCATGATCCCAGGGTCCTGGGTTCAAGCCCTGCATCGGGCTCTCAGCTCAGCAGGGAGCCTGCTTCCCCCTCTCTCTCTGCCTGTCTCTCTGCCTACTTGTGATCTCTGTCTGTCAAATAAATAAATAAAATCTTAAAAAAAAGAAGAAGAAGAAGAAGAAAAGAAAAACATTTCTTTTAGGGGCACCTAAGGGGCTAAGTTGGTTAAGCATCCAACTCTTGATTTCAGCTAAGGTTATGATCTCAGCATTGTAAGATCGAGCCCCACTTCTGGCTCTGCACTGGGCGTGGTATCTGCTTAAGGTTCTCTCTCTCCCTTTCCCTCTGCCCCTCTGCCCCCCATCCCTATCTAAATAATACTAATTATTATTATTATTTTAAAAACATTTCATTTGGGGAAATACATTTTGGAATTAAGTTTCCCTTTCCCGGCAGAGTCTATCAGAAGAAATATTAATATTTACCATACAATTCTGCAAAAGAAATGACTATTTAATGTTATCAAAACTCTTGATGATTTCATATACTAAATATAGTCATTTAAGTTGTAGTTTCAGTTTTTAAAGATTGTACTATGTCAAATAGTTTCTAATCAAAAATGTTTTTTAACTTAGATATTCTAGATTTTGTTTCTTATCAAATAATAGTATTTATTTCTGATTTTCTGGACAAATGTTACAAGTTTATCATAATTGGGAACAAATCAATATAATTTGGATTAATACATTTTTACCTCTCCCACATCATTCCTTATATTTTGGTTTCATGTTTTAGTTTGGATCCATATGCAATGACTATTTTATATAGTAAGTTCAGAAAAATATGTTGAGGTGATTAAAAAGATTAAATAAGGAACATTTAGGACAATGATGTTCTGTACTTAAAATCTGATATAACAAAATGTGAAATAGATACTTACAATAAAGGGCTTCTGTTTTATTTGTTTTGTCTTGTGTTTAATTTTTATTTTGTTTGGGGGATGAGAGGAAGGCAATTAGTATCCTGAAGGAAGTTAGATCTGTGATATAGATAGACATAAGTTTCAGAAATTGCTGTGTAGAGTTTAATGGTCATAGATAGCTTTACTTTGAAAATTAGTCTAGCATGCTTTGTATTTTAGTCATATGAGTGCCCCTGTGCAAAGTTGGCTTAATGGATCTGTATATTTGAAATATGCAGCTATGAATTTATTCTCTGAAATCTTATAGGAGTTTGGTGTATTATCCCAAATGTCTTATATTCTCAGATAAGTGTTGTAAAATACTTGGATTATTCCAAGATGTTTAAAGCTAACAATGTAAGCACAAACAGCTAAATGCCATTTCAAATGGCAAATTCCAGTTACATAAATAGAATCTTAAAATCTGTTTGTATCTATAGCAGTATTAGAACAAGATTTTTTGTCTACCTCCCCAATGTTATAAATGTTCCCTTCTCTTTTTATAAACCATTTTATTACAGAATCAATAGAATCTTGCCCAGTTGATTAAATGAATGGAATCAATTAAACAACTTTTATAGTGTTAGAATGAACTTGAAAATGTGTTTTGGGTGGGATTTTCATCTATTGGTGGAACATTTTTATAGAACCATGAAGAATATATAGTATCCTTAAACTTTTTGCTTACCAGTCTCTTTAAGTATGACAGTATATGCCTTGGAGACCTGGGTGAGGGGGTGATCATTTTTCTACCGTACTCCATAGTCTTTGTTCAAATCATCTTGAATAGAGATTCACTGAGCCATTACTGGTAGACTGGGCATAGGTGCCAGTCACGATATTGTTGTAGGCTTTTCAGAGAGATTTGTGTAAAGGTGAATGTAATAGGGAATAACAGCTCTTGTGTTAGCCCTGGGAGTATGCATGGATGTTAGGAACAAAGTGAGATGTTTAAGACACTGCTCCCATTCTTTGAGGAGACTTTGTGTGTTTTTAGCATTAAGAAGCTCATACTTTCTGTACAGGTTTTGGGATCCTGGTACAAGGTAGTAATAGGTTCATATTGTTTCTCTTTATTTTGACCATTTAAGAGATTCTTAAACATAAATCTCAGCAGATTGTTAAAAATATTCCTCTAATTTACACCGCGGCTTGCTGAGAGTATCTCATGCCTTTTTATGTTAAGCTAAAGAGCTTGAATGCTTGACTTAATAACTGGTATTAAGTCCAAATTTTGCAGATATGAAAATGGTTGTTAGAAGCGGTATATGAGGGGTGCCTGGGTGGCTCAGTGGGTTAAAGCCTCTGCCTTCGGCTCAGGTCATGATCTCAGAGTCCTGGGATCGAGCCCCACATTGGGCTCTCTGCTCAGCGGGGAGCCTGCTTCTCCTTCTATCTCTGCCTGCCTCTCTGCCTACTTGTGATCTCTCTATCAAATAAATAAATAAAATTTAAAAAAAAAGAAGAAGTGGTACATGAATACATATTTAATAAGCCAACTTTAGTCTTGTTCCCTTTTTTCATTATATATTTATACAATCTTATCTGACAGTGATATTTGATTTTTTTCCCCCTTCCAATCCCATGCTTCCATTATCTTCTGGAAATCAAAGAGATGTAGTCATAAAGGATCATCTGAAATCAATGAGAACAAAACTCATCAACTAGGTCTTCCTGGATGTATATAAAAGAGTATAAATGAAAATCTGCAGATTAGTGTAAATTTTATCTTGTGTATATTTGAGTATATATTGCTTTGCATTCTCTTTCCTCTTGTAGAAATTTATCTATCAGAAATGATCCAGCTCTTTGGTTTTGGACTGGAAACAGCCAATAGTTCTGGCTGCACAGTGGGATAACAGGAACCAGAAATAGGGTTTATCAGTTTTTATGTTAATGTCTTTACTTACTTATACAGACTTTCATTGCCCAATATGATGTTGATTCTTGAGTTGGACATTCATTTTTGTGAGGTTAGATTCTGAAAGCAATCAATTAACCCACTGTTATATTACTAGAACTCCATTCTTTGAGTCATGAGTCTAAGCTAAAATACATTTAAAATATAATCTAATGATTACAAACTGAAGTATTACCCTTTCTTATTTTCAGGGTTATTAAACTTTTTCCTTCCCCCCAAAAAAAGACTTGAGATGATACATATCTCAGTGTGAATCTAAATCTTATGTATATAAGGCATGTGATAATTAAAACTCTTACTTCAACTTAAGCTTTAAGAATATCTCATTGGCTTCTCTAAATAAAATTGTTCATTAGGGGATTATAAAAGAAAGAAAAGATGTAAGTAATCTCTTAATTACAGTTATTTCCATTTTTGCTGAACCAAAATATGTTAACTTCATTTTAACTTCATAAATATATGTTGATAAACCATTCAGGTTTAAAGAAAAGAACATTTTCTGAAATGTTAGAGACCTCAACTTTTAAAATTATACAGACATGTATTTTAGATTACACACAGACTTCTGTATGATTTTATGAATTCCCTACTTAGTCATATAAATAAAAATACTACCTAATAGTTTGGTTTCCTGCCTTAAATTGCTTTTCTTTTATTTTTTTTAAAGATTTTATTTATTTATTTGACAGATAGAGATCACAAGTAGGCAGAGAGGCAGGCAGAGAGAGAGGGAGGAACAGGCTCCCTGCTGAGCAGAGAGCCCAATGTGGGGCTCGATCCCAGGACCCTGGGATCATGACCTGAGCCGAAGGCAGAGGCTTTAGCCCATTGAGCCACCCAGGCGCCCCTTAAATTGCTTTTAATAAGCGTTTTTACTGCAGCCCAAAGTGATAGAAGCTTAAGCTTTCAATAGTAATCATTCATTTGACAGAGAAAGTTAACAGTGTTGTACACTAAGAGGGGAGTTTTGTTATTGGTAGCAATTTGCACTACTTCACAGAAAAGAAGGCAAGTGCTAGTAATTGTCACCCACAGAGGAAAAAAGAATTATAAGTATGTCATGAAGCAGGCTTGTCTTTATTTTGAAATGGACTTGTTCTGATCTTTCTTCTTTAACCAGTTAGATTTTAGAGTGTCCTTTGGGGACACATTAAGTCAAAACGTTTTGTCTTTGTCAGTTTTTGTTTTTTAAAGAAGGCATTAGTTACATTGAATCACTTTTTTTTGTTTTATTTCCTGTTGCATACCACCTCTGTGATTACAATGTTATGTGTTGCATTTTATTTTATTTTATTTTATTTTATTTTATTTTATTTTTACCAATATTCTATTTATTAGATATATGGGTATATTTTTAGGTTTTTTTAAATTTTTTTAATTTTTTTATAAACATATAAGGTATTTTTATCCCCAGGGGTACGGGTCTGTGAATCGCCAGGTTTACACACTTCACAGCACTCACCATAGCACATACCCTCCCCAATGTCCATAACCTCACTCCCCTCTCCCAACCCCCCTCCCCCCAGCAACCCTCAGTTTGTTTTGTGAGATGAAGAGTCACTTATGGTTTGTTTCCCTCCCGATCCCATCTTGTTTCATTTATTCTTCTCCTACCCTCCGAACCCCCCATGTTGCATCTCCACTTCCTCATATCAGGGAGATCATATGATAGTTGTCTTTCTCAGACTGACTTATTTCACTAAGCATGATACCCTCTAGTTCCATGCACGTCATTGCAAATGGCAAGATTTCATTTCTTTTGATGGCTGCATAGTATTCCATTGTGTATATATACCACATCTTCTTTATCCATTCATCTGTTGATGGACATCTAGGTTCTTTCCATAGTTTGGCTATTGTAGACATTGCTGCTATAAACATTCGGGTGCACGTGCCCCTTAGGATCACTACGTTTGTATCTTTAGGGTAAATACCCAGTAGTGCAATTGCTGGGTCATAGGGTAGTTCTATTTTCAACTTTTTGAGGAACCTCCATGCTGTTTTCCAGAGGGGTTGCACCAGCTTGCATTCCCACCAACAGTGTAGGAGGGTTCCCCTTTCCCCGCATCCTCGCCAGCATCTGTCATTTCCTGACTTGTTAATTTTAGCCATTCTGACTGGTGTGAGGTGGTATCTCATTGTGGTTTTGATTTGTATTTCCCTGATGCCAAGTGATGTGGAGCACTTTTTCACGTGTCTGTTGGCCATCTGGATGTCTTCCTTGCAGAAATGTCTGTTCATGTCTTCTGCCCATTTCTTGATTGGATTATTTGTTCTTTGGGTGTTGAGTTTGCTAAGTTCTTTATAGATTTTGGACACTAGCCCTTTATCTGATATGTCGTTTGCAAATATCTTCTTCCATTCTGTCAGTTGTCTTTTGGTTTTGTTAATTGTTTCCTTTGCTGTGCAAAAGCTTTTGATCTTGATGAAGTCCCAATAGTTCATTTTTGCCCTTGCTTCTGTTGCCTTTGGCGATGTTCCTAGGAAGATGTTGCTGCAGCTGAGGTCGAAGAGGTTGCTGCCTGTGTTCTCCTCAAGGATTTTGATGGATTCGTTTCTCACATTGAGGTCCTTCATCCATTTTGAGTCTATTTTCATGTGTGGTGTAAGGAAATGGTCCATTTTCATTTTTCCACATGTGACCATCGAATTTTCCCAACACCATTTATTGAAGAGGCTGTCTTTTTTCCATTGGACATTCTTTCCTGCTTTGTTGAAGATTAGTTGACCACAGAGTTGAGGGTCTATTTCTGGGCTCTCTATTCTGTTTCATTGATCTATGTGTCTGTTTTTGTGCCAGTACCATGCTGTCTTGATGCTGACAGCTTTGTAATAGAGCTTGAAGTCCGGAATTGTGATGCCACCAACTTTGGCTTTCTTTTTCAATATTCCTTTGGCTATTCGAGGTCTTTTCTGGTTCCATATAAATTTTAGGATTATTTGTTCCATTTCTTTGAAAAAAATGGGTGGGATTTTGATAGGGATTGCATTAAATGTGTAGATTGCTTTAGGTAGCATAGACATTTTCACAATATTTGTTCTTCCAATCCAGGAGCATGGAACATTTTTCCATTTCTTTGTGTCTTCCTCAATTTCTTTCATGAGTACTTTATAGTTTTCTGAGTATAGATTCTTAGCCTCTTTGGTTAGGTTTATTCCTAGGTATCTTATAGTTTCGGGTGCAATTGTAAATGGGATTGACTCCTTAATTTCTCTTTCTTCTGTCTTGTTGTTGGTGTAGAGAAATGCAACTGATTTCTGTGCATTGATTTTATATCCTGACACTTTACTAAATTCCTGTACAAGTTCTAGCAGTTTTGGAGTGGAGGCTTTTGGGTTTTCCACATATAGTATCATATCATCTGCAAAGAGTGATAGTTTGACTTCTTCTTTGCCAATTTGGATGCCTTTAATTTCTTTTTGTTGTCTGATTGCTGAGGCTAGGACTTCTAGTACTATGTTGAATAGCAGTGGTGATAATGGACATCCCTGCCGTGTTCCTGACCTTAGTGGAAAAGCTTTCAGTTTTTCTCCGTTGAGAATGATATTTGTGGTGGGTTTTTCATAGATGGCTTTGATGATATTGAGGTATGTGCCCTCTATCCCTACACATTGAAGAATTTTGATCAGGAAGGGATGCTGTACTTTGTCAAATGCTTTTTCAGCATCTATTGAGAGTATCATATGGTTCTTGTTCTTTCTTTTATTAATGTGTTGTATCACATTGATGGATTTGCGGATGTTGAACCAACCTTGCAGCCCTGGAATAAATCCCACTTGGTCGTGGTGAATAATCGTTTTAATGTACTGTTGAATCCTATTGGCTAGTATTTTGATGAGAATTTTCACATCTGTGTTCATTAAGGATATTGTTCTGTAATTCTCTTTTTTGATGGGATCCTTGTCTGGTTTTGGGATCAAGGTGATGCTGGCCTCATAAAATGAGTTTGGAAGTTTTCCTTCCATTTCTATTTTTTGGAACAGTTTCAGGAGAATAGGAATTAGTTCTTCCTTAAATGAAGAACTTCCCCCTGGGAAGCTGTCTGGCCCTGGGCTTTTGTTTGTTTGGAGATTTTTGATGACTGTTTCAATCTCCTTACTAGTTATGGGTCTGTTCAGGCTTTCTATTTCTTCCTGGTTCAGTTGTGGTAGTTTATAAGTCTCTAGGAATGCATCCATTTCTTCCAGATTGTCAAATTTGTTGGCATAGAGTTGCTCATAGTATGTTCTTATAATTGTTTGTATTTCTTTGCTGTTGGTTTTGATCTCTCCCTTTCATTCATGATTTCATTGATTTGGGTCCTTTTTCTTTTCTTTTTGATAAGTCTGGCCAGGGGCTTATCAATCTTATTAATTCTTTCAAAGAACCAGCTCCTGGTTTCGTTGATTTGTTCTATTGTTTTTTTGGTTTCTATTTCATTGATTTCTGCTCTGATCTTTATGATTTCTCTTCTCCTGCTGGGTTTAGGCTTCCTTTCTTGTTCTTTCTCCAGCTCCTTTAGGTGTAGGGTTAGGTTGTGTATTTGAGACCTTTCTTGTTTCTTGAGAAAGGCTTGTACTGCTATATATTTTCCTCTCAGGACTGCCTTTGCTGTGTCCACAGATTTTTGAACCATTGTGTTCTCATTATCATTTGTTTCCATGAATTTTTTCAATTCTTCTTTAATTTTCTGGTTGACCCATTCATTCTTTAGAAGGATGCTGTTTAGTCTCCATGTTTTTGCGTTCTTTCCAAATTTCCTCTTGTGATTGAGTTCTAGCTTCTGAGCATTGTGGTCTGAAAATATGCAGGGAATGATCCAAATCTTTTGATACCGGTTGAGACCTGATTTATGACCCAGGATGTGATCTATTCTGGAGAATGTTCCATGTGCACTAGAGAAGAATGTATATTCTGTTGCTTTGGGATGAAATGTTCTGAATATATCTGTGATGTCCATCTGGTCCAGTGTGTCATTTAAGGCCTTTATTTCCTTGTTGATCTTTTGCTTGGATGATCTGTCCATTTCAGTGAGGATAGTGTTAAAGTCTCCTACTATTATTGTATTATTGTTGATGTATTTCTTTAATTTTGTTATTAATTGGTTTATATAGTTGGCTGCTCCCACGTTAGGGGCATAGATATTTAAAATTGTTAGATCTTCTTGTTGGACAGACCCTTTGAGTATGATATAGTGTCCTTCCTCATCTCTTATTATAGTCTTTGGCTTAAAATCTAATGGATCTGATATAAGGATTGCCACCCCAGCTTTCTTCTGATGTCCATTAGCATGGTAAATTGTTTTCCACCCCCTCACTTTAAATCTGGAGGTATCTTCGGGTCTAAAATGAATTTCTTGTAGGCAACATATTGATGGGTTGTTTGTTTGTTTGTTTGTTTTATCCATTCTGATACCCTGTGTCTTTTGATTGGGTCATTTAGCCCATTAACATTCAGGGTAACTACTGAGAGATATGAATTTAGTGCCATTGTATTGCCTGTAAGGTGACTGTTACTGTATATTGTCTCTGTTCCTTTCTGATCTACTACTTTTAGAGTCTCTCTTTGCTTAGAGGACCCCTTTCAATATTTCCTATAGAGCTTGCTTGGTGTTTGCGAATTCTTTCAGTTTTTGTTTGTCCTGGAAGCTTTTTATCTCTCCTTCTATTTTCAATGATAGCCTAGCTGGATATGGTATTCTTGGCTGCATGTTTTTCTCATTTAGTGCTCTGAATATATCATGCCAGTTCTTTCTGGCCTGCCAGGTCTCTGTGGATAAGTCCACTGCTAATCTAATATTTTTACCATTGTATGTTACAGACTTCTTTGCCCGGGCTGCTTTCAGGATTTTCTCTTTGTCGCTAAGACTTGTAAATTTTACTATTAGGTGACAAGGTGTGGACCTATTCTTGTTGATTTTGAGGGGGGTTCTCTGCACCTCCTGGATTTTGATGCTTGTTCCCTTTGTCATATTAGGGAAATTCTCTACAATAATTCCCTACAATATACCTTCTGTGCCCCTCTCTCTTTCTTCTTCTTCTGGAATCCCAATTATTCTAATGTTTCATCTTATGGTGTCACTTATCTCTCGAATTCTCCCCTCATGGTCCAGTAGCTGTTTGTCCCTCTTTTGCTCAGCTTCTTTATTCTCTGTCATTTGGTCTTCTATATCACTAATTCTTTTTTCTGCCTCATTTATCCTAGCAGTAAGAGCCTCCATTTTTTATTGCACCTCATTAATACCTTTTTTTATTTCAACTTGGTTAGATTTTAGTTCTTTTATTTCTCCAGAAAGGGCTTTTATCTCTCCAGAGAGGGTTTCTCTAATATCTTCCACGCCTTTTTAGAGCCCAGCTAGAACCTTGAGAATCGTCATTCTGAATTCTAGATCTGACATATTACCAATGTCTGTATTGATTAGGTCCCTAGCCTTCAGTACTGCCTCTTGTTCCTTTTTTTGTGGTGAGTTTTTCCACCTTGTCATTTTGTCCAGATAAGAGTATATGAAGGAGCAAATAAAATACTGAAAGGATGGCAAAGACCCCAGGAAAATGTGCTTTAACCAAATCAGAAGAGACCCCAAATCATGGGGGGGAGAAACGGGATAAAAAGAAGTTCAGAAAAAAAAAATTAAAAAAAGAAAACAAATAAAGAAAAAATATAAAAAAGAAAAATATATATATATTAGATAAACTAGTTTAAAAACGTTAAAAAAGACAAGGGTAAAAGTTAAAAAAAAATTTAGCATAAAAAAAATTAAATTAAATTAACCGCAAGACTAAAGAATCATGGGGAGAAAGCCATTAGTTCCACGCTTTGCTTTCTCTTCCTCTGTAATTCTGCTGCTGTCCTTGGTAGGTGAACTTGGTCTTGGCTGGATTTCTTGTTGATCTTCTGGGGGAGGGGCCTGTTGTAGTGATTCTCAAGTGTCTTTGCCAGAGGCGGAATTGCACCACCCTTACCAGGGGCCCGGCTAAGTAATCTGCTCGGGTTCGCTTTCGGGAGCTTTTGTTCCCTGAACGCTTTCCGTAGAGTTCCAGATGACAGGAATGAAAATGGCGGCCTCCCAATCTCCGGCCTGGAGGAGCCGAGAGCTCAGGGCCCCACTCCTCAGTGCGCCCTCAGAGAAAAGAGCCCAATCACTCCCATCTCCCTGACCTCTGGCCACACTCCGAGCTCACCCAGCCTGCAACTGGTTCAAGGTAACCCCGAGCTGGGAGCTCACTCCTTGGCTCTGTCTCTGTAGCCAGCTTCCCTGCTCTAATACCTGCGAGCTCTGCGACATTCAGACACCCGCAATCTTTCTGTGACCCTGCAGGACCTAGGGCCACGCTGGCCCCGCGTGGGCTTCATCCCGGTTTAGCCTCTGGAGCGATGTCCCTCAGTGGAGCAGACTTTTAAAAGTCCTGATTTTGTGCTCCATTGCTCTGCCGCTTGCCGGGAGCCGGCCCCGCCCCCCGCAGTCTATCTTCCCATCGCTTTGAATTCACTTCTCCTCCGGTCCTACCTTTCAGAAAGTGGTCGATTTTCTGTTCCTAGAATTGCTGTTCTTCTTCTTTTTGATCTCCTGTTGGATTTGTAGGTGTTTGTAATGGTTTGATAAGCTATCTAGCTGATCTCCTGCTACCTGATGTAGTCTCAGCCTGCTACTTCTCTGCCATCTTGACTCCCTCATGTGTTGCATTTTAAATCTTTGGAGAAGCATATCCATTATTTTAAGTTATTTTTCCTTGTCTTTGAAGCTCAATCTATAAATGTATTACTAAAAAGGAAATTACTTCAATTGGCATTACTTAAATACTTGAAAACTGAAATTAATTGCATATATTATAAGATAAATTGGATTTTTAACAAATACTTTTACACTAAAAAATTTCATTTCTCAATCATAATATGAAAGGGATGAAAGATTTGTACCATTTGAATTGAAAAAATATGTAATGGGCAAAGAAAATAACCTTTTGTGTTAGGGACACCCAAAATTTAAATGGTTAGTAGGTTTCTGTCCTGAAATCTGCTTTCCCTTCTTTACTATACTTGATGCACTTATTGTACTATTGATATAATAAAACCACAGGGATAAATTATCATCATGTCTGTGTTCAGTAGGAATCCTATGGCTTTTCTAGTTATGAAAATTTGCCAAGATATTTATTTAAAATAGTAACTCTTGAATGTAGGCATGTTTTCCTTATATCTTACCCATTAATGGTGTTATGAATGTCATTAATCACTTTAATAGAACACTGATAAGATGCTTTAAAAATTAATAACTATATAAACTATGGTCTTTGGGTGGCAGTGATGTCAGTGTAGGCTCATCAGTTGTAACAAATACAGTGTTCTGGTGGAGGGCGTTGGTCATGGAGGAGGCTATATGGAGGACGGGGAGAAGAGAGGAGGGGAGGTATATGAGAAATCTCTGCACTTTTCTCTTAATTTTGCTATGAACATAAAACTTCTCAAAGAAATATTCTCTATTTTAAAGTTAAAAACAGGGGCACCTGGGTGGCTCAGTGGGTTAAAGCCTCTGCCTTTAATGATCCCAGGGTCCTGGGATTGAGCCCCGCATCGGGCTCTCTGCTTAGCTGGAAGCCTGCTTCCTCCTCTCTCTCTCTGCCTGCCTCTCTTCCTACTTGTGATCTCTGTCTATCAAAAAAATAAATAAAATCCTTAAAAAAAAAAGCTTTTAAAGTTAAAAACATTATATATCATATATGAACTAATTAGCAAAGAGTTAGAAAAAACTGACTGATCTGAATTGTAGGTGCTCCTGGTAGTTAAATTTCAAAAGAAACTTTCAAAGACAGGTTGAAACCTGATGTATCTATATAGGCTAGCTTCTGTGACCTGGAAAAGATCCCACAAAAGTGGCAAGAAAGACAGATGAGAGTGCATATCTGCCATCATTGTGCTTGTAGTGGGCTGCTATTTCCATGTACGTGGTGACACAGTAACACTTTTTTGTCCAGTAATCTGAAATTGTTCCCTGCATGTACCTGTACTGAGATAACTATAAATGGTTGGAATCTACAAAGAGGAAATGTTTTGAGTCTACTATATTTAGGAGCTTTTGTACATGTAGATCAGTTCCATGAGATGAGATATTTGAAGTTTAAAATATACCATTGGGGGGTACCTGGCTGGCTCAGTCTTTAAGCGTCAGACTCTTGATTTTGGCTCCAGTCCTGAGCTCGGGGTGGGGAATCGAGCCCTGCAATGGGGCTCCGCATGCAGCACAGTCTGATTATCCCTCTGCCCCACACCTGCTCATGCTCTCTCTCAAACAAATAAAAAAATAAATGAAATCTTTAAAATATATACATATATTTATATATAATATACAATTATTTATAAATTCTTTTAATTTTATATATAATCATATATAATATATGAATATGTTATAATTATATCTTTAATAATATATAAATAAATAAAGTCTTTATATATATACACATATATATATATATATATATGTGTATATATATACACCATTAGTATAAGGAAGAAGACCTAACATTCTACCATGTGGTTAAGTGATCATTTCTTTATTCAGCTTTGGAAGAAAAGAACTAAACAGATAATTGTCATTGTATTAACTATATCTTGGACTGAGAAATTGTGGCATAAAGCTTAAACATGTGTGTACCAATGTGAACTTTTGGTAGTAGAATACTGCTTTGTGTATTTCATAGGTGCTATGAATAGTTTCAGCACTAAAAATATACTAATACCTCTCAAGTAATGCAACTTTTGATGTAGGCATTTTGGTATGCCTCTGAAGGTCTAAGAATTTGTTACTCTGATAATATAATTCCCATTTTTGTTGTATATTTTTGTATTTAAAATTTAATTTCTGTATTTTTTACTACTGTTAACTTAGGTAAAATTTGTCCTGGGATGTTTTGCTTTACTTCTGTTTAATAAGGCCTTTAACCATTGATTAAATGAAGAACTCTATCTCTTTTTTTGAAGGAATACATCTTTTCAAAAAGATTCTATTCTGTAAATAAAAATTGATTGTAACAATCAAGTTGGATTCCTGCTGTAAAAAAAAAAATCAAGATAATTTAACATAGTAACAGATTTTAAAAAGAAAAGCCACATGACCAATTCAACATGTGAAAAAAAATCATTTGACAAATTCATGACAAAAAAAGAAATCTTTCAGCAAACTCAGAATAAAATATTTTCCTCAATCTGGAAAAGATTGTCTGTAGAAGACCAATTGCTAACATCCTCCTTAATAGTGAAACATTGAATGATTTCTTCCTGAGATAAAAACAGGATAAGAATGCCCGTTTTTTTCTACCTCCACTCAACATTGCCCTAACTCTTCCAATAAGGCAAGAAAAAGACACAGATTCATAAAAATAATAACAGAAGGAAGGGAGGGAGGAAGGAAGGAAAGAAGGAAGGAAAGAAGGAGACCACCTATTTTTAGATTATTTAATTGTTTACATAAAAAATTATAAGGAATGTAGGAAACGACCAAAATTAATAAAGGAATTTAGCATATTATAAAGTTAATTTACAAAAGTCAGCAAAAAATCTTGTATCTGCATAAAGAAATATCACTTTTAGGTTGGAGAGTTTCTACTTGAATAGCAAAGCAGAACTATCAGAGTACACACATATAGAGGTACACTTAAAATTTTTTTATTGAAGTGTAGTTGACATAATGTTATATTGGTTTCAGGTGTACAACATAGTGGTTGGAGAAGACTTTCTGCTATGCCACGTTTGCCACAAATGTGGCTGCTATCTGTTATCCTACAACATTGTGACAATATCATTGACTGCATTTCCTTTGCTGTACCTAGCAGTACAGGACACACTTTTAAGAAAGAAAATGAGAAAAGATAAATCACATATTTTTTTTCAGCTCTTTTTTGGTAAAAGGTATTAGTCCATCATGTTCTCTTACCTCTCAACATTGGAAGAATATCCAAGACTTCTTAGCTCAGTACATCTCAAATTACTTACAGCAAAGAACAAGCTTTTTCTCAATTTGTTTTGAACATATACATTTTTTTTAAGATTTTTTTTTTTATTTATTTGAGAGAGAGAGGAAGAGAGAGAGAATGAGCAGTGGGGAGGGGATGAGGGAGAGAGAGAGAGAGAGAGAAGCAGACTCCCTGCTAAGCAGGAAGCCCCTTGCAGGGCTCGATCCCAGGACCCCGAGATCATGACCTGAGGTGAAGGCAGACGCTTAACTGACTGAGCCACCCAGGCACCCCTGAGCATGTACATTTAAAAATATAATACAAGTGTCATGATAATGTTAAACTGCTGCAGAGATTTCTAAATGCATACTCAAGTTTCCGTACTTATCCCACAGCTGGCTGGTAACTGTAGTTAACAGATCAGTACCAGTCATTAAAAATCCTGCCACTGCAAACATTCTCTGACTTTTCCCTAATCCCCTTCCTCCATCTGTTACTTTTAAGTATTAACTTGAGTTCTCCCTTTTTTTTCCCACCAACTTGCCTTCTCTCTTCTTACTAGTTTCACCTTATATTAAATTTATCCAAGTCAACTGAATATAATCTGAGCAGTAAAAGGCATTTAACTCCACTTATCTCCATTATTCTATAAAATACACAATTGGACTTTTAATAGTCTAAAGCTGAATAAATAGAAATTATTATTATTACTATTATTATTAGACCACTGAAGGTGACCAAAACCCACTGTATGGGCTGGTAATTTCTCTCTGGTTTATTACCAACCTTTATTATTATTATTATTATTATTATTATATCAAATTTCACATCTCTTTCACATATGAACAATTACACATTATTAACTAGGCTTGAGTTTTGAGAGACAATGAACAGTTAAAGAAAATTGATAGAGACAAAGTAGGTGGTCCAGACTGCAATTGCTTAATGAGAGACATAATAAGATGCCACCTTTCAGAAATACAGGCAACAAAATATTTTTTCTTTAGAGTTTTTGAAGGTACATTTTAAAAATCAAACTTTTGATATCTATTCCTAATCCTCGCTTATCTACATGATCACAACCAAAAAAGTGAAATAGAATTCTATCCTATGGGACGTAAGTTATTCTACATTAAAGATCCCAATAAGTTGCACTCCATAATTTTCCTTAGAATTCTAAATAGTATGTTTACACCTATTGTAACCATACATGAATTGCATGGTTCTTCTGTTTTACTGGTTGTGATGTTATATTTTGTACTCTGAGCTTGACTTTATTTAAGTGAGGCACATTTCCAGCTGATTTCTCATTAAGAGAAACCATAGCTACCCTTCGGATTTTTCTGAATCACTATTTTCATTTCCTTATCCTGTAAATTGCAGTTCTTCTCTTGAGCTCATGAAAATCTTAGTTCCTCTAAGTGCCTTAGATTTCAAGGTCAGAGGTTCACCCCACTGGCTAAACAGGAAGTGAAAAGATTGTTTCAACCCAAATAGAGTTTCACCTCAGTCCAAACAGAATTTGCTCTTCATGAACAGGAAATTCATGCTTGTTCTCCTTGGCTTTGTTTCCTCCTCAGCTTTTTATCTAGAAACAACTTCTTGTGGCCTAGTTTATTAAACACTAGGTGGGTTTAAGATTATATTCTTGGATCAAAAGAAGCATTCCATAAATATTTATTGAATAGAGACTATTCACAAAATTATCTTAGAAGTTCCAAATTTTCACCTAGGTGAAGATTCCAACACTTAAGAAATAACTGCTGAAAACTTTAAAAAGAAAATACCAAACCCAAATTCTATACTAAATTTAAAAATTTAATATTTAATAATATTTCTTATCTAAGTGTTGTGCTGATAAGAGTAACATAGTCTCCCCAAGAAATACATGGGGAAAATAAGATGACCTGATTATCATCAGTTTATCTTTCATCCTTATAGTTTTATATTTATAAATATTCACCATTTAAATTTAGCATACATTATCCCTCTTTCAGTTCTAATCATGAATAAACATATTTCAAGTGTACCATGTAATGTAGGACAGATTTTAGTATGCTAATCTGAGGCACACACACACACATGATTTGACATTGTACTGTGTTCCTCTACTTTCAGATTTGTTACTTTCTTAGTTAGGGATTGTTTGGTTACCATCAACAGAACTCAGTGACTTACATTTAAGCAAAAGAAAAAATATGTCTCATGGAACTCAGTGGCCGGAGATACACCCAAGTCTCACAAAGAACTGGAACCAGGGAATGAAAGTCGATAAAGGAAGTCATTCACTCTCTTTCTTCTGGGTCACAGAAGGTTCAATTTCTACTGACCCTCTGTATCTACTAAATTTCTCCCTCCTTTCTCTCTTTCTCTCTCCCATCTCATCTCTAGATTTTCCTCTTACTTTCTCTTTGTTAGTGTGCCCATGATTGTCCCAGACCTAGTTTGAAATAGTCTCTCTACTTAGTAAAGTCCAACAGAAATTGTCTAACGTCCCTGTGTTCCGATTCCTCGGAAAGAGACCTTTAGTAACCTACTTTGAGTTAGATTTCCATACCTGTTCCAACCAGCTGTGGCCAGTGTAGGTGAATTCACATGTCTTATGACAATAAGGATGTACATAGATTATCCAGGAAGGTGTGATTATATTGATTTAAAAAGAGCCCTATGGGTAATATAGATAGAAACCTGCAAAAATGTGTGTCCTTTCCCTCTCCATGCTTACTAATACCTAATCCAGCATATTGCACCTTCTTCACCACCTGTCCAAGTACTGATTCTTGACTTTGTTAGAAGTTAAGTGAAGAATCCTGGGACGGGGGGAAGCTCAGTGACTTTGGATGAATACAGGATTATATAGGAAAATTCCAGTTGCCTGAAATGCAATAAGGAAGCTCAATATTCTACCGGACCCTCCTCCAGGCACTAGTGACTCACTTCTCAATGGTGAAGCACAAGCAGAATGTACATAAAACCTTTCCTTGCTTTTGCCATCTTTCTGTCTCCAAACTTTTCCTTGCCTGGCAAGTAACTCCTTGTAAGGCAAATGCTCCTCTTTGCAAGCCAGAAGAGAGAGATGTGTTAGTGTTTTTGTTTGGTGGGTAAAAATTAAATTTGGCCTAACCAAAGTTAGAGAGTGGAGGAGCTGACAAAATCTTAGCATATGTCCCACTTCACATGTTTGCGGAGACAGCGGATGGCTGTCTGAACTTGGCAAAGTTCTACTTCATTATTGTCCTCATTATTGTTTATTTCCTCAGAGCCTATGTTTCTTCACTGATAAATGATGGTAACAATAATTGTAACTACCTCCGCATGCTGCTGCAAAATTTTAGAACAGTCCCTAAAACATGGTTGGCACTTAGTAAACGTTAGCTGCTATTTTCTTTGCTGCAGATAAAGAAGTACTGAAAAAAATTCGTAACCTTAAATTCTTAAATTAATAATCAACAAAGAATAAGAAATAAACAAATTAAACATTAAACCCCAATGGTTAGAAAAAGAATAAAATTAAGAAATGAAGAGAAAGTAGAAAATCAAAGACAGAATACATAGAAAGATTTGGCGTTAGAAATTATATCTAAGCATGGATTTCTTGAAAATGGAGCTAATAAAATAGATAAATGATTAGATGACTTAAGAAAGGGGGCACATAAAAGCACGAAATTAAAAAGACAAATATATACAGAATCACAGATATCAAGAAAATTACAAAAGCATTGAGAAATATTTCTCAATTCTAAGAAAATAAATTTAAAAACCTACATTCATGACTGTGTTCTGGGAAAATATAAATTACCAAGACTAATTCTAGAAAGATAGAAAATCTAAACAGATGAATTACTATTAGAAATAGAGAAAAGCATCCCAGAGCAACCATCCCCCCAAATAAAGCAATATGATTAAATAATTTCACAGTGACATTTCACCAAATGTTTAAAAATTCAAATCTCAATGTTTTTGAATTGTTCAGCATGGAAAAAAGATACCTTTTAGATTTTTTTTATAAAACTGTAATAAGAATGATACTAAAAAGCATCATGATCACATAAGACTATAGACTACACTCACGTATGACTATTAAAGCAAAATTCTAAACAAAATGTTAACAAATATATTCCATCAGGAATTTAAAGATGATTCACTATAAGAAAAATTATAACTCAAAATAGTTGGCTGGAAGAGAAAAATCATAATAGCATCCCCATAGACTTGATAAATTCAATATCCATTCTTGTTAAAAAACAAAAATACAGATTTTAAAATAGGGACAAATGTAACCTTCCTAAACATGATAATATTGGCCAGCATCTTGCTCAGTGGGAAACATGGATAAGTATCCAGTCAAGAGCAACACAAAGATCCCCGCTATCACCAATAGTACATGGCAATGCAATAATCAAGGAAAAGAATAAAATCAGCATAAAAATTGCAGAGAAGACAGATGAAAAATACTGTTTTTTGTAGGTAATATAATGGTACACTGAGAAAATTCCAGAAACTCACCTGAGAAAACTATTCCAAATAATAAGACGACTTGGTATAATGATGGAGGGAAAATTAATACATGGAACTCAGTTTCCTATACATTTAGATATAGGAATTTTAGATATAAAATACATTTTTATACATTTTATACTTTAGATATAGGAATTTTAGATATAAAATAGATTAAAATGCCTCAAATTCAATAACAAGACAACAACAAAAAATACCTAGGAAAATAACTAGCAAGGAAAATACAAAACTTATATGAAGAAAACTTCATAATGTAAAAACCAAAAAAAAAAAAAGGGAAAATGGAAAAAATGGAAAGAAGAATTAGTAAAAGCCAAATCATGTTCTTGTGTCAAGGGTCTACCATCATGTAATAATATGAAGGCTCCCTAAATTAATAATTTAATGTGATCTCAGTAAGAAATAATATCAAGATTCCTTTGGAAAGTGAGTGAGATATTTATGATATTCATATAAAAATAAACAAGAATAGGGATGCCTGGATGGCTCAGTTAGTTAAGCTCAGGTCATGATCCCAGGGTCCTGGAATTGAGTCCCACACCAGGCTCCTTGCTCAGTGGGGAGTCTGCTTCTCTCTCTGCCTGCTGCTCCCCCTCCTTGTGTTCTCTCACTCTCTCTCTGACAAATAAATTAAATCCCTAAAAAAATAAAATAAACTAGAATAACCAAATATTGAAATCCATTATAACCCTACCAGATACGTATACACGATAATTTTACTATAACGGAAATAATGCAGTGAGGGAAACCGGCAATGACAGATGGTGGAAGAGAACTAAAGACTCAGATACAGATCTAAACGTTAGGGAAGTTTAGGATGTGTGAAAAATGCCCTCCTAAATCGGTAGGCTATTCAACAAATGGTATTTGGGCAACTGAGTAGCCATCTAGAAAAAAATATTAACTTGGATTTCTATTTCATATACATTACCGAAATAAATGCCAGACTGATGAAAGATGTAAATGAATAAAATATGGAACCATAGAAACATGAGAAACAAGTGGGTGAATTTTTTTAACCTCAGAGTGGGAAAGGTATGCCACAAAGCCCCAGAAGCCATAAAAAAAATTTACTCATTTCAAGGGCATAAAAATCAATCATTTTCTGCATCAGGGAAAAAAGACAAAACAGAAAAAAGATAACCAACAGGGAAAACAAGCTTAAAAAGCAAATTCATATACAGGCATTCTAAAAGCTTCTACAAATCAAAGGAAAAGGGTCAATATCCAATAGAAAAAAATGGTCAAAATATATGAAAAAAATGGAATTTCAAATGACCATTAAATATATGAAAAGATTTTTAATTTCATTCCTAATAAGAGAAACTTAAAGGATACTGAGATGTGTACATCATATATTTCTGGTAAGTACACAAGATACAGTGGTTGCCTCTGGGAAAAGAGAGTGTAAATTGGATACTGACATTTTTAAAAGACATAGTTTCCATGGAATAGCCTTTCGTGTTCTTTGTATTCTGCACCATACAATAGTAGCACCTATTTAAAAGTGAGGGGCACCTGGGCGGCTCAGTTGGTTAAGCGACTAACTCTTGATTTTGGCTCCGGTCACGATCTCAGGGTCAAGTTCCATGCCAGGCTCTCAGCTCAGTGGGGAGTCTGCTTGAGATTCTCTCTCCCTCTCCCTCTGGCCATCCCCTACTCGCGTACTCTCTCTCTCTAAAATAAATCAGTCTTTTTTTAAAAAGTGAAATTAATTTTTGAAAGATAAGAATAAGTAAAGAAAGAAGCCAAACTTTGGAATGATATTTACAGAATTATGTCACATAAGTGCATGTTGAGAATACAAAATGATACCAGTATTCATGAATGTACACATACGTGGTAAACATCTCAAAAACGTGTACCAGCTTCAGGATAGTGTTGTGTCCTTACAGAGAAATCCAGAGACGGTCTGAGTACAAAAGTAGAGAAGCCCTCCAGTTAATGCACAATTTTTTTTTACTTTAGAGTGCTGGCTGAGAGAGATGACATTTTCTGCAGATTATTTAAAGACAACATAATCCATTCACTCCTGTGTGCGTGTGTGTGTGTGTGTGTGTGCGTTTTCTAGGAAATAGTATTTATTTATTTTTAAGTGTTTATTTAATTCCAGTTCGTTGAAATACAGTATAATATTAATTTTAGTGTACAGTATAGTTTATAGATAGTTTATAGATTCCTCACTTCCATACATCACAAGTACCCTCCTTAAAGCCTATCACCTATCTCACCCATCCCCCACACCTTTGCCCTCTGGTAACCATCAGCTTTTTCTCTGTTGTTAAGGGTCTGTTTCTTGATTTGTCTCTCTCTCTCTCTCTCTCTCTCTTACTTTTTCCCCTGTGCTTCTTTGTTTTGTTTCTTGTATATACTTTAAATTCAGTCTTCAGACCAAATTGTATCAGCAGATGTCTTGTTTCATGCTTGGAGCAAGTCACTGAGGCCCTCCCAGAGTCATAGTATGTTGAGACCTTTGCTATAAAATACTGTTAGGCAAACTGGCCACTACATCCCTCATTGTACACCCCCATGGGAAATTTCCTTTGGTTTTTCCATCCAGGAAGAGCTCTGCTTCTTCTGAGGAGCTACTGTATATCATTTTTTCTAATAAGAGTCATCAATTATATGTCATTTTTTCCTTTCCTTTCCTTCCTCATTTTTTTCCTTTTCCTTAATTTTGAGGCCCAACTCAACAATATTGTCTTATGATTAAGATTCTTAGTGTTGGGACGCCTGGGTGGCTCAGTTGGTTAAGCGGCTGCCTTCGGCTCAGGTCATGATCCCAGCGTTCTGGGATCGAGTCCCACATCGGGCTCCTTGCTCAGCAGGGAGCCTGCTTCTCCCTCTGCCTCTGCCTGCCTCTCTGTCTGCCTGTGCTCACTCTCTCTGACAAATAAAAAAAAAAAAAAAAAAAAAAAAAAAAAAAAAAGATTCTTAGTGTTTTTGTCTTTGTCCCAATTTTCCATTTATATTTCATTATTATGAAATATCATTGAATCATTACTCTGATTCATTACTTGAATCATTACTACGAGCCATCTCATATCCAGTATTAATATCCCAAAAGGCAAGGTGTTGATAAATTCAGGTAATAGATCAGCTTATCCTCATCCGATCCTCAGAAATGCCCTGTAAGGTAGATGGGATTGCCACTATTTGGTCCATTTTGTGGAAGAAAACATCCCAGAGAAGCTCAGAAAAAGTATGTCAGAATCCAGCTTTTATTGGTTCAGCACCAGGTATAGGCAGATTCCTCAGTTAGATACAATGAAACAATACCATAACATACACACACACACACACACACTCCCTTATGCACTTATATGTGCAATATGTCATTTATTTCTGGCAGAAATTTTTTTTTAAATTTTAATTGTCATTAAACATATTTGCTTGAATCAACTAATTTATGATATTTGTATGTGCCTTTTCACAAATTCTTTCTTCTCAAAGTGAGCTTCTTCCTCCTCTCCTCTCCAGGCAAATGTCTACTTATGCTTGGAAGCCTTTCTTCACACATTTTATGGGTCACCTGTCAGTCACAACACTCATCCCTCTAGGTTATAGGTATACCCTTTATGGGGATGTATTAATGACAGATCAATAAGATCTTAAGAGTTCCAACATACAGAATTTTTCATATAATACACTTGATCTTTGTTCATAATGTTTTTCCTTCCCATAGGGAGCTAGACTCACTTATTATGTATTCCCAAATTTACTGTTGAACTCTACTGTCTATGATGTTTCGAGAATCTGGCTATTTGTTAGTATTTGAAAACAAACTACCCTAGTTTTAACATTGAAGAATAATAAAACAGTGCTTACTATAAGTATAATGTATGAACAGGATCTTTGCTTTAGTTGGCACTGTTTTTAATTTTCTCCTTTCTCACTGATGTATCACAAACATGTAGAACCACTGAATAAGCAGTCAATAAATATTTGTTGAATTACTAAATTTTGATGTAGAAGTGGGTTAATATTTCTTGATTCAACTGGAATGATACTATTTCCAAAGATTTAAAATGCCTTCCTATTGAGGGGATCCCCTTGCTGACGACAAATTAAAAATCTATTGCTCTTTATACATAAAATGAATAATTAGACATGTCTTAACGTTGAATAGTGTAATTGTGGTTTACATACTTGAGTGTTCAGAAGTTAAATTCTGCTTCTAAATAACTTAGTAAAATGCTACTTGATTATTTTCATACAAGTTTGTAGTACCAACAAATATTGATAGAGGCTCTATCTGAGTCTAGGAGATGCACATGTACTAGTAAGCATCAGCATTAAGATGTTAAGACACAGACTGTAGAATGAGGTGTGATTCTAATACTGGCTCTGCCATTAACTTCCTGTCTAATGTGGGATAAGTCAACTAAGTTCTGTATACCTGTTTTGTCATCTAAAAAGTGGAAATAAAAATAGAACTGATGTCTTAGAATCATTATAAGTGTAAATGAATGAGTTCATCTTTACAGAGTTCTTAGAAGAGTACATGGGAAACGGTACTATATAAGTACTTGTTAAATACAACTTCGAAAATCAAAATCTCTGCTATGGTGTAGCTTATATCATACTGGTTGAAATAGCAGGGGAAGATAGCAAATGAATAAGCAAATAAATGTACATCCTTTCAGGTGATCATCAATGTTATATAACAAAAAAAAGCAGAGAAAGGAGAGTGATAGAGCAGGACTGGGAACTGCCTTTTTAGGATCAGTGGACAGGAATGGCCTCTGTGATAAGATGAGGGGTGAGGGGGCGCCTGGGTGGCTCAGTGGGTTAAAGCCTCTGCTTTCGGCTCAGGTCTGATCCCAGGGTTCTGGGATCGAGCCCCGCCAGGGTCCTGGGATCGAGCCCAGCATCGGGCTCTCTGCTCAGCGGGGAGCCTGCTTCCTCGTTTCTCTCTGCCTGTTTCTCTGCCTACTTGTGATCTCCGTCTGCCAAATAAATAAATAAAATCTTAAAAAAAAAAAAAAAGATTAGGGGTGAGTAAGAGAAGGAGTGAGCCATCTCGGGGTTAAGGACTGTCAGTCTTAAACATTGATAAAATCCATTCTTTCAATGACATTATTAGTCATGCTCTCATTCTTATTTTTGCACAATAGAATCTATCATTACAGGAGAAGTATTCATTATATGCTTTATCCAAAATCTAAATATAAACATTAATTCAAAAACTCTAAAAATAATCATCCTCTTCTCAGATTTGTATTATCTTAAAAGTTGGGTATAAATCCTGCCAGTACTTCTGTTCCATAAATGCCAGAGACATCACGTTGCCATAATTATATCCTGGCCATCAGGGAATGAACCGCACAGCTTCATTTTGAGGAGGTTATTTTCTTTTGAACCTTTGAGAAAAAAACAACTAAACCACTTTTTCCATCATTGTAGATTTTTTGTCTTTCTGAATAAATATTAGAAATAGACCTCTTTGCTATGATGAAACCCAGAAATAGTATCATGTTCAACAAAAGCTTCCAGGTAGAACTCCCACACTGGACGTGGATCGCCAACATGCCAGTGCAGTCAGGATGCTAGGGCTCCCTAGTGGTTGGGACACCCATTTTTGGAAGAATGCATTTGCTGTTTAATTTCCTACCAGACGATGTTATAGCCTCAAGCAGAATAGAGCTCACCTTCTCTCCCATTTTATTTTTTCTATTTCGATAATTAATATTTAAGAGTTTTAGTAGTAGGATTATGGAGTGTGGCAGATTAAAAAGAAAAAAGGGAATATTGAGAAATAGAAAACTCCTTTTTATGTCAGCTAGATGTTTATCCTCTAAACTGGTGCTTCTCACCCTGAGGACTACTGACATTGGAGCCGGGCAATCTGTTGTAGGAGCTATCCTGAGCGATGCAGGATGTTTAGCAACACCTGAGCCTTTACCCTAGGTGGCAGTCAGCATCCCTCCCTTCCCCCCTCCTCCCCACCTATATGACCATCACAAACGTCTCCAGACATTGCCAAATAATGTTCCCCTGGAGAAAGATTGTCCCTGCTTGAGAACCACATCTCTAATTATAGTTATAGCACTTTCAAATAAATTGTTACTCAATTTGCTTAAATTTGCTTAAATTTAATCATATGTATATATACATGCTTTCATATATATATCAGAATTATCTCAGAGAAAGCTAGCCTAGCAGATTTCAATTAGCTAAGCCAGTAGGTCTCAAACTTTTCCTCAGATTATAATTCCCATTTCTCCTCTCCACCACTAGATCCCAAATCCCTGTGTCCCACAGTAAATTACAGAGAGTCCATTACAGCCAGTTAATGGACAGTGAACTCTCACTGTGCCTCTTATTTTGATTAATTCTAATACGAACATAAAAGAAATAATGCATAAAGGAAGCACATAAAATATTTTAGCTGGTTTTAATTTATAGCATTAATTTCTACCAGCACCTTATTAAAAATGTTTTTTCAATTACTAAGTTGAAAGATTCTCATACCATGTACTATGAAATCTTGATTTGTTTACAGCAGTAGTGAATTGAGAGCTAAACTATATGTGAGCTGGGAAGTGGGGAGACAAGGATATGAACAGTCAGCCACTGAATTATATACACAAACATCTCTTTCCAAGAAAAGGTAATAAACAAAAGCTACAGAAACATAATGATACACCCATAAATATTGTGTATGTTCTCTATGTTCTGTTCTCTTTCCTTTGAATCATAAAGTTTGTGTTGAAGAACCCAGATTGTGCGATCGTAATCACACCCCTTAGACTAAAGAGAAGTATGAGGAAAACCATTTCAGCAGCTCTGAGAGAAAAAATATAGATATTTAGGGCTCTGTCTTCTGCCCAAGAAGCTGGTAGACCTCGTGCAAAACAGAGGCAGCACATTGGAATTCTGCTTTTATAAAGTTTGTTCTTGAATTGACCTTCTTTTTCCCACACCTCCCCAACATGTCTGCCCACTCTGTGTCTAAACCTGGTTTGTGATCGGATCCTTCTATGTATTTTAGCTTCGGATTTCCCAGCTTCGATTTCTTGGGTGACCTGCTTCTCCAGTCCTCAACCTCTTTGTTTCTCAGCTCGTAGTCATTCATTTAATAGGTGCTCTATTATCTCAAACAATGGGGATCCAATGAAAAAAGGAAAGAGTGGCCTATCTGGGAACGTGAACATGGAATAATTACCATACAGGGTGGTGAATATTGTGAAAAGGAATGATGGGGGTGTGCTGGCTTGAACTCTTCCCCCAAAAAAGATATACTGAAGTTCTAACCCTGAGTACCTATAAACACCACTGTGTTGGGAAACAGTCTTTGCAGATGTAATCAAGTTAAGTTGAGGTCATTAAGATGGGCTCTAATCCAATATGACTATTGTCCTTTAGAATTAGAAAACATTATACAAAGTCAGAGACACAGAAAGAATCCCACTCCATTTGATGACAGAGATGAAAAGCTGGCTTGTCATAAAAGAGGGGGATATCTAAGCTCAGGGTTTCTCAACTGTGACAGAAATCCACTGCATTAACTTCTGGCCCCTTAGAGCCCTCTGCATCACTTATGTGGGATTTAGAGGACAAGGAAGCCAATCCAAACGTGATGCTCCTGCTATGTGCTGTTCTGTGATTAATAAAATGTTTTCTTTTCACCCAGCATCCATGAAACAGCAATAGGCTAACTTACAGGCTTTCCAAGAGGGTTATGTCAGTTTGGCTGGACCAAAGAATAAGTGGGAGACAGGACAGTAGAAGAGTTCATCAGGAAGCTGTGTTCAGATTGTAAAAACTGCGTGCACAAGCTAGAGAGTTGGAGATCTTTTTCCCTGTAAGTTTGGGGTGCTCTTAAAGGATATTACCTGCATAAATGTGCAAGGAGTTGGCATGCAGTGGCTACACTGCGCAGTGAGTCTGGAGACAGAAAGTCTACAGAGACCGTTCTACTGTCTACTTGAGAAATCATAGTGGATTGCATCAGAACAGTGCCTGAGAGGCTAACGAGAGAGAAGAAATATGAATGATACTGAGTTTGTAGAGTATGAGACATGGTAAAGAATTGGTGATAAGTATTAAGAAAGAGTCCTGGTTGTCTGGCTTAGATTCCTGGGTGGTGTGTACTGAAGGGAACATACTGAGGAGAGCAGATATTCCTTCCTCCGGGGAGAAGGGATATGATGACTTCAGTGTGGCCATACTGAGTTTGAGGTGGCTCTATGATTTTTAGGGGGTGATATCCAGTGGGACATTTATAAAAAGCATATAGAACTCAGCAAAAACATGAGAGGGAATTTTAGGTAAGTGATAAAATTATAACGTAGTCACTTGAGAGAATGGAGTAAAAAGCAAACTGGGACCATAAAAATGATTTCCAGGCAGATTGACAGTCTAACCAAGACTAAATAACATAAGTGAGTCAAGTTGTAAATCTCTCTTAATGTTTGATTATTCCTGCATCACTCCAGAGTCCAGAGTCTGTGAGAAGGTAGATGGTCAAAACTGCAACATTGGCAGTTTCCTGAGCAAATGCGGTAAGAAGGCAAGGGACTAAAGAAGCTGAAAGTGCTAACGCAACATGAATGACAAGTGTGACATGCCAGGGGATCTCCATAGGGGAAAGGACTAATCAGGCAAGGGTTGGTGGCTTTGAAAAAAAATAAAGGAATCAAAGGACTAAGGTGACATTGAAATCAGACATTGGAGAAGGGACTGAGATAATGGGGTATATAAAAGACTATGGCTGCTCTGGTCTGAGTGCATCCCCTAAAATTCCTCTGTTGAGATCCTTGCCCCCTGAGGTGATGGTATTAGGAGATGGAGCCTTTGGGAGGTGATCAGATCATGAGGACAGAGCCCTCATGAGTGAGATTAGTGCTCAGAGAGTTAGCTCACCCCTTTCACCATGTGAGGACTGAGGGAGAAGGCGACATCCGTGAACCAGAAGGTAGGCTCTCACTAGACACAGAATACACTGGTTCTTTGATCTCCCACTTCCAGCCCCCAGAACTGTAAGAAATAAATGTCTGTTGTTTATAAGCTACCCAGTCCATGGTAATTTGTCAGAGCAGCCTGAACAAATTAAAACAGTGATCAAAGAGAAGAGTATTAGATTTTCTTTGAGCTCTTTTATGTGAGAAAAAAAATGTACATGAAGATTAAGATTTTTTAAATCATTATGAAATGAACTGCTATGTCAAAAAAAAAAAAAAAAATTTCCAGAATCCTAGAAGCCGTTTGATCCAATACCCCCTTTTCTTCTTCAAGAGATAATCACTTTTACTTTTGCAAAAAATTATTTCTGGCTTTTCTATAGTTTTGCTACCTATGTATTTTCCCTAAACAATATAGTGTGGTCTTGTCTCTTTCTAACTATATTTAAATGAAATCATTTTGAATGTACTCTTTTGTAGCTGATGTTCTTTTGTCCTTATATTTGTGATATCCAATGATATTTTTGCAAATAGCTATAGTTCTTTAATTTTCAGTGATATAAAATATTATATTGTATGTACCACCATTTATCCATTTGACTGTCGATGTACATTGGGTCATTTCCAGTTTTGGTGTTATCACAGTACTGTAACGCACATGCTTGTATAAGCATCCTGGTTCATTTGTGCACAAATTTCTCTAGAACACAAAACTAGGAAAGGAATTGGAGGGTTGTAGGATATGTGAATTTCAGCAGATTATGCCAAGTGATTTTCCCAAATGGCTTGACCAATTTATGCTCCCACCTGCAATGTCTAAAAATTCCTATTTCTCCACACCTTCATCAATATTTACTGTCAGACTTTCCAATTGTTAATGTGGTAGATGCTTAATATGCCAAAGTACAAGTGGATTTTCAATTGCCTTATTACTAGTGAGACTGAACATCTTTTTATATGATTATTGCTTATTTGGAGTTAAATTCTCATAAAAGGCCTACTCAAGTCCTTTGCCCACTTTTCTAATGGGATATACCTATCTTGTCAACTTGTGAACATTGTTTATATATGGATATGAGTTCTTATTGGCCATATGTGTTGTGTGTATCTTCAACATTCTATAGCTTGTCTTTTCTGTCTTTTTATAGAGATTTTTTATATGCATAGAAGTTCTTAATATTATTTCACTAGAATTGATCAGTCATTTCCTTTGTGGGTAAAGATTTGTACATCTTATCTGGGAGAACCTGACCTAGACCAACATCGAAGTCACAAAAATATATTTTTATAACTTCAAAAAGCTTTATGCTTTTGCTATTAATATTTAGTACTTTAAACCACCTGGACTGTTTAAATATGGATGTTCTCTCAGGTTAAACATTTTGGAAGTAGTTCCTAAGATGAGGATCTTTGTGCAGGTGACTCAATTAAGGACATGTTCCAGGGAAAGCTGTAAGGGAGTTGGATGCAAGGGAAGAGAGAAAGCCAACCGACAATGCAATCTCAGGAAGGCCCTCCAGAAACTAGTTGCAGTCCAACTTGCAAAAAAACCTCTAAAGTAGTGGTTCTCAACAGGGGGTGATTTTTTTACCCCAGGGGACATCTTTCAGTGTCTGGAGATTTTTTTTTGATGGTCACCATTGGGGATTGCTACCAGCATCTAGTGGGTAGAAGGTAGGGGTGCGGCCAATCATCCTATAATGCATAGGGCAGCCCTCACAACAAGGAATTATCAGATCCAAAATGTCACTAGTGCCAAGGCTGAGAAAACCCTGCTCCGGAGGGTGACTTATACCTTCGAGGTCTCAGATAAGAAACCGCTCATCAGTCATCCATGAAGAACTGCCAGTAGGAGGACGGGGGGGCATGTCTCTGAGTCATTTCTACATCTCTGAAAAATGTGGAGATAAATGGACTATGTAGCTCAAGGTCAATCTTCCAGGAGGGAAAAACGTACACCAAAGCTATTCACAGAAATGGTACAGTGGGAATCAAGGACATCTAATTGGAGCAGAGCATAGACTCTACCTACTATGGTCCACTCCATGAACTGCTCAAAGGCACCCATATTTTATTCTATTCTGTTGTGTGCTTAGAATAGTGGTGGTCACAATGTCTGGTGAGAAAAATTACAAGAGAAGGATCATAGGCAGAAACTGGTCTCCACTGCTATAACTGGTATGGAGCTGAAACTAACCATACCACCCACTTCTTATTTCCTCACCCTTGCTTAGCCCTTCTGCTGTCTACGTTGCTTACCCGATGGGGTGATCTTCATCCTGGCCTTCATTCCTGGTGGGCTGCTGGTGACCATGATCTTCTCAGGCAGTGGTTGAATAATTGTCCACTCACAGTTAAATTTAGGCATATGAGTACCAAAAGATGCCTCATGGAACCCACAAATTCAAATCACACTTCTCTCTATCCCCATTATAAAATTATACCTCCTCATGATAATCTGAATCAATTGCCTGCTGACTGAACAGCAACCAAATGACCAAGCAACCTCTGGACTTTTAGCTTTGATAGGGTTCTTACGGAGTCTCCTCTCTAGGAAGCAGACCTCCTCACCCATTGAACTTACAGTTACTGGAACTGGTAGCAAAAAATCCCCTAAGGGCTTATAGTGAAGGATGGTGAGTGGAGCCACTCATATTTTTATCGTTTGGTGGTTTATTTTCTTAACTTGGCAGTTTCAGAAGTGTCAAGGAAGGGGTCAGGAGTTTCCACTCAGCCTTTCCCTATAATACAGTTGTTGTTTGTTTTTTTTTTTAAAGATTTTATTCATTTGACAGACAGAGATCACAAGTAGGCAGAGAGGCAGGCAGAGAGAGGAGGAAGCAGGCTCCATGCTGAGCAGAGAGCCTGATGCAGGGCTCGATCCCAAGACCTTGGGATCATGACCCAAGCCAAAGGCAGAGGCTTTAACCCACTGAGCCACCCAGGTGCCCCTGTAATATAGTTTTTATCTCATAAGTCAAGGAATCAAAATGAGAATTATTCCAGCTGCTATATTGTCCATTCCATGCCAGGCATGAATTTATCACCTGAACTCCACATGTGTCTACTCTAACAAGGGGTTTATGATAGGTGGCTTGGGTCCCTTGCTATCAGTGTCAGGCCAATCTCTGTATCCAGATACCCTCAAAACACCTAGTAGACAGTTAGTGCCCATTTACTGGGTAAGTGGCCATTGATCCATTTGGGGAAAGATGGGGAGAAATTACTATTGTGTACATTTGTTGTGATATCGCAGAGTGCTTCTTCAAGAGGACACAGTCATTCCTTCTATGAACTTTGTGTCTAAGAACTAGCTCATTTATGAAAACCCACTGGGGTGTCTAACATCTGACTTAATGTTCATCCATTCTGATATCTTTTGACTGTATAATCCCTCTTTAGATGTCCTTACAAATATAGTAATCTGCTAGTCATCGCCATGTTTCCCTACAGGCCAGAGCTCCCTCACTGCCAGTCTGACTTTGTTGCCCGTTACTTATCCACATTTTGCTTCAGATCATCCTGCCTCAACTACTATCATTTCCATTACTCTAGCAAGTCACATTTCATGATAGAATAGCCTACTAATATTGTAAGTGCAAGGACAACCATTATTGAGTTTCTAAATGATACCAGCAGATTTCTTAATACCTTAGTGAAGGCAGTGTCTTCTGGACCTCCTCCCCCGCAAAGAACATCATCATCTGGAGAGTCTCAGATGGGATCTTATAGAATGTAATATATAATCCATTCAAATATCCTTATTTCTCTGCATCTTTTGGGCCCTTTCTCAACACTCTGCCAAGACAACTGTGGCATCTCCATCTCATAATGTGTGCTCTTGTTTCTTCCAAACTTAAGAGCTATCCTAACAGTATAAGAATGGTTCCAGGAGGGGTGCCTGGGTGGCTCAGTGGGTTAAAGCCTCTGCCTTCAGCTCAGGTCATGATCCCAGGGTCCTGGGATGGAGCCCCGCATGGGGCTCTCTGCTCAGCAGGGAGCCTGCTTCCCCCTCTCTCTCTGCCTGCCTCTCTGCCTACTTGTGATCTCTGTCAAATAAATAAATAAAATCTTAAAAAAAAAAAATAAGAATGGTTCCAGGAGCCCTTATAAGAGCATTCTATCCTAAATCATTGGTGAATGATGCATATCAATAAATTCTTACTAGGCCTTACATTCTGCCTCCACTCTCCAGTCCAACCCCCATCAATATCCATTTCTAGGCATATTCTCTGCATGCCTGCCTGGGGATCAATGTTCTCCAGCACATCCACCCTAATGTTTCTGTCCCAAGTCGCAGAGTCCCATCTCTTGCCCATTAGGGTCTGACTTAGCTTGGGAGACTTGCCAAGTCTGCAAAGGGAGCCCTCTCAGTTATTCCTTTCCCAACCTTGATATTCAGCTCCTAGACCAAGGTTTGTAAGAGACTTAAGAAACATACATCCTAACGCAACCAGTAGTTCTTGATTGGATTCTGAAGAAAACAGTTGTGAAAGACATTTTAGAAAAATTAGAAAAACACAAATCAAGACCATGTGTTAAATGGTATGTATTATGGTGATGGGGGGGTGGTATTTGATGTAGTGATGATAGTGGATTATGTAATAAGGAGTCCTTGTTTTTGGAGATAAAGGCTGTGATGTTCAGTGGTAGAGTGTGGTGATGAATGTGGTTTTCTTAGGAATATTTCAGCAAAAAAGGATGATGAAGCAAAATGACAGAACATTAATAGTTGTTATGTCCAACACTTGGATGTTGGTGTTCCTTATACTAAGGCATGGGTGTTCATACATGTTTGAAATTTTCCATAATAAAAAGTAAATAAAAGGTACTTATAGAGGAAGGAAAAGTTTTGACTTGGGTAGGATTGTTCAAGGTGAGGAAAGAACCAGGATCTCTAAGGAGAAACCGTCAGGTTGGAATGGTCCTGGAAGTATGGCCAAGGAAGCTAAGTGATGCTAAAACTATCCCTCAGGCCCTGCAGATTTTGAAGAATGAAATCCTGGGAGTCTATGAAGAGATCCTCTCCCGATTACATGAGGAGAGAGGAAAGATCCCTTGCTTTACAGGAGTCAATTTTCTGAAATCCTTCTTTAAAATGATTTAAAAAACAAATACATCACCTCCTAAGATATACCACTCGTCTTCTCCCCCCATAAAAAAAAAATCACTTTAAATGGCCCATTAATGGGGCGCCTGGGTGGCTCAGTCTGTTGAGTGTCTGCCTTTGGCTCAGGTCATGATCCCAGGGTCCCTAGAATCAGGCCCTGTGTCGGGCTCCCCGCTGAGCAGGGAGCCTGTTTTTCCCTCTCCCCCTGCTTGTGCTCATGCTCTTTCTCTCTCTTTCTCTGTGTGTCAAATAAATAAATAAAATCTTTAAACAATAAAAATAAATAAATGACCCATTAACTCCAAATTACCTAGATACTGCACAAACTCTTTCTATAATTATTCCTCCTATCTTAGAATACCTTTAATCTTTGGGGTGAACTCCAAAGCAGAATCACCTTATACTCGGTTCAGTTTTAGTACTGAGATTCTGCTATACTGCATTAAAAAAAAAAAAAAAAGACATTGTTTATACCATTATTGAGAAACATACTTTGTTCCAGCAATCCTAATTCTGGGTGTACATCCAAATGAAATTATTATCTCCAAGAGACAGCCACACTTCAATGTTCATTACAGCCAAGATATGGAAACAACCTGTCTGTTGCTGAAAGAATAGATGAAGAAAATGTGGTGTATATATACACAATGGAATAGTATTTGGCTTTTAAAAAAAAAAAAAAAAAAAGGAAACCCTTCCATTTACAATAACATGGATGGACCTGGAGGACATTATGCTAAGTGAAATAAGCCAGACGGAAGAAGACAAATAAATACTGCGTGGTATCACCTATATAGAGAATTTTTAAAAAAGAAAGAAGAAAGTTGAACTCATAAAAATAGAGAATGGTGGTTTCCAGGGGCTTGGGAGGTGGGGGTAATATAGGGAGAAGCTGGTAAAAGGGTAGCAATTTTCAGCTATAAGATGAATAAGATCTGAAGACCTAATGTGTAACAGTGATTGTGGTTAGTAATTCTATACTGTATAATTGAAATTTGCAAAGAGATTAGAACTTAAATATTCCCACTAATAACATTAATAATTATTATTATAAGATAAATATGTGAAGTGATGGATATATTCATTAACTTAGTGGTGGGAAACATTGTATACCTATATCAGATCATCACTTTGTACCCTACATACATTACGGTTTTGTCATTTATATCTCAATAAAGCTAAAGAAAAAAAAGGAAACAGTTTGTTGATCAGATTAAATCCATCAGCTAAGTTATCTTTCCTTCCACAAATTACCTCATTCTTTGAACTTGAGATTTCTTGAGATTCGGATTCTACTTATTAGTAGAAATCCACTCACCTTGAGTGGATTTCCAGGGACATAGACTATGAAGTCACAGAGTTCCTAAAATATTGACCACTGTTCTGATTTGCTGTATGCCTAACATCTTCATCTAGTAGTAATTGAAGATGGCATTCTATATTCTCAATCATTTTTCATCTCACGGTGAATAAGCCCATTTAAGCATACTGGCCATATCTTTAAAAAGTGGAACTTAGGGGCGCTTGGGTGGCTCAGTCGTTAAGTGTCTGCCTTCGGCTCGGGTCATGATCCCAGGGTCCTAGGATTGAGCCTGCATCAGGCTCCCTACTCAGTGGGGAGCCTGCTTCTCCCTCTCCCACTCCCTCTGCTTGTGTTCCCTCTCTCGCTGTGTCTCTATCAAATAAATAAATAAAATCTTTTTTAAAAAAAGGTGGAACTTACTCACTAATTACTGAAGTGTTAGAGGCAGAGTTTTATCCACCATTTTCAGTCAGTGAATAAAATTCTGTCTCACATTCGCCATGTGCCAGACATAGTACTAGACACCAGAAATGCCATGTACACAGAGGGCAGCAGGTCCCTGCCCTCAGAAAGCTTACAGTTCTATAGAGAAAATCAAGATTAAACCAGGACATGCAAATAATTAATTAAATCACTACCTGTGTTGCAAAATATTTTAAAAGAGAACAAGAAACAGGGGACCTCCTGGCTTGTAAAATGCAGAGATGATAATATCTTTGCAGCATTTTCAAGGTGAATAATACCAGGAAGCCAAACATGGTTGGGTAGAGCAAGAAAATTGCATATTTTTGGCAAAATATAGAGTATTTATTACTATTATTATTATTATTATTAAGAAAGAGTGAGAGCAGCATGGGGGAGGGGCAGAGGACGGGGTAGAGAGAGAATCTCAAGCAGTCTCCACACATAGCATGGAGCCCAATGCAAGGTTCGATCCCACGACCCTGAGATCACGACCTGAGCCAAAATCAAGAGTCGGATCCTTAACCAATTGAACCACCCATGTGCCCCCAAAATGTAGAATATTTAAGCCAAGGGTGGGGGGAATGCTGTAAGAGATGAAACCATAAAATTCTTTTCTACCAGTAGCCAAATGAAATTTAACTATTTCAAACAAAAGAGCATAAATAGTGAAAGGTAGATTTTTTTCTATACTACATTTTGTTTGTGATGAGTGCCAAATTAACTATAAACCCAAATGAACAATAATCCCAGTGAAACTATTCCATTTTTTTCAATAAATGTACATCACATAAAATAATGCTTCACAAGCTTATAAATCTTATTACAAATGTGATACATAATCAAATACCACATAAAAGATCTACTCCCAATTACAAAGTCTTAATTTTATTTGATGATCCCATGTCCTCTTGCAGAAAGATCAAACATGCTTTTTACATGTTCCCAAGGATTTAAATTATTTTGCCATAAGACACTGGGGAGATAGGTATGATACAATTTCTTCTTCAGCAAACACTCAACATATAATTTACCTTACTAACTTCAGATTCTGGAAAGCTTAATTTTATTCTTTTTAAGCAGCAAGTACAAGTCTCTCAACATAGATGAAAATTTTGACTCATTTCTATTTTTTCAAACATAGAAACTGAGGCAGGGAGCACATTACCTTCTTAATTTTTTTTTTTTAATTTTATTTATTTATTTGACAGACAGAGATCACAAGTAGGCAGAGAGGCAGGCAGAGAGAGGAGGAAGCAGGCTCCCTGCTGAGCAGAGAGCCCGATGCGGGGCTCGATCCCAGGACGCTGGGATCATGACCTGAGCCGAAGGCAGTGGCTTAACCCACTGAGCCACCCAGGTGCCCCTACCTTCTTAATTATTAACTGCTATTATTACCTTTGGGTGAACTGAACTCCTTTAGCTCCAATGAGAACTCTGAAATTTTGAATTGCTTTTAAAAAGTGTTTCCAAGTTTAAAAATTAGAAATGATAGACCATTGCCAACAGACTTTCTGGAGCTGGGTAAAATTTCAGCCCCAGACATTGGTGACCCAGAAATGAATAAATCTCCCTTATATTCAGTATTCAAATACTAATCTATAAACAGGAACGTTTGTTGTCTATGAAGCGATAAAAAAGGCATGTGGAGGGGGCAATATCTAATTTCACAGCACTTTACCAAACATCTCATTTCACGAGTATAACCCATCTCATGCCAAAAATCCACATTAAAAACCCACTACAGATGATATCTGGCAGGGGAAGGGCTGGGGATGGAGGGAAGGCTATAGGGACAAGTCAGTTTTTTGAGGGAAGTCAAGAGAACCAAGAAAAACAGAGAAATTCCCAGCAGCCAGAGGATGACAACAGAGGTCAGCACAGGACAGGAACAAGGGAGGGGCATGGAGCAGCAATTTTAGGAAGGATTGCACAAAACAAGGTTCCAGATCTGGTTGTCATTGACCTTATGAAGGATTTCACATATTACAGAGAGCTTACACGTACATTACCGTATTCAGACCTTACTGTGGTGAGGCAGTTACTACTAACCACATGTCGCAGCCACGGAAACAGAGACCCAGAGCAAGGCTTGAGCTGTGGCACTTGTCTAAGGGGACATGACTAATAAGCAGAGTTCAGACCTTCCCCAAATCAGTATCTTCCCAGTATCTCACATTTGGACTCCACTGTTACAACCAGAAGCATCAAATTTTACTGTAGTCAACTACTTCATCTACCATATAAGTTTTAGCATTTTCATCAGCTTAAGATCCAGTTTGTTCCTTTACGATGCTTTGATTGCATACTATGTATGCAATCTGATTCAAATGGGTACACGGTTGTAAATGGTTTAACAATTTCTTAGCAGCTCCTCTTGTAATTTCAGGAAAACGTCAATTAAATAAAAATAGCAGGAAAAACATTTTTCTAATAACCACGCAAAAATGAGTTAAGTCTGGCAGTACAAATTATGGTATTGGTCATCTCCAATGTGTGAAGGTACAGAATTCAATTCAATGTACCTGTTGTTTTTACAACACAGTTTAAATAGTGTCTGTGTGCATACACACACTCACACATGTGTGATACATATATGTGATACACATATGTGATATATGGCATATACTTGTGTATATACATATACAGAGATACATATATAGACAGCGACATATATAAATACATGCATATATGTAGTGACTTGAAATTAGAACGAAGTATTTGAAAAACAAGGTATTACTCTATGTGAATGCCACTGAAGTTTGCTCTGAGTCTTTGAAAAAACAATAGAGGTAATAACCAAGTAATTTTATCAACAAGAGTTAATTGGATTGTATAAGAAGGCTATGACAGAAGCTTACAGTGCTGCAGAATTGGCCTTAGATAATTATATTCCTGTGCCTGAGCTTTATATGAATGAATAAACAAATGAGTTAATTCATCTTTATTTGAGGCGATCAATCCATAGATATTTACTGAATGACTTCTGCTTGCCGAAAGTGCAGGGTTATGAACTCTAGGGGATATAAAGACACAGTCTAAATAGAAGTTAATAATGAAGTACAAACAGGAACAGATAGCCAACCTTACAGAGAAGTGAATAATGAGTACCATGAGAGTAGTGTGCACAGTAAGTAGTCGAGTGGTTCAGAAGAGGGAGAAATCGCTTCCATCCTGGGGACTCAGGATGTTGTAGTGGGGGTTCGGCTGGTGTCTGATAGATGACTGACACTGGACTCACCAAAAAAAGGAAGAAGGGCATTCCAGGTAAAGGAGATACCACAAACCACTAAGTAAAAGAAAAAAGAAAGGTGGGGGTGGGGTGGGAAGCAGGCTGTAGCCTTCCGTGGGAGGCATTACCTGATAGACTACAGAATTGAACTCTATCTGAGAGGTAAGAGAAGTTACAGAAAGCTTTGAGGGAAAGGAGAAGCGTGATCGAAGTCGTAGGATACAAGATGCTTAGAGACTTGGAGAACAGTACAATAGTCCAGTCATTAAGTGACAAAAGTCTGGAGGAAGGTATTTGCAGTAGAAAAGGAAAGCCAAGATCCAAGAAAAATCAAGTCCTAAGTAGCCAAGGCTCTGAAGAGACTTGACAACCCCTAGAAGACAGAAATTGCCTTGTATTCATCACTGTGCCTGACTCTTAGCAAGGGATTATTTAGATATCTGGCTATTTGCAGAGAGAATGAACACAAAAGATTAGAGAAGGAAGACTTTTGATGATTAACTGGAAGAAAGGCTGCCCTCTTCATTAAAATGGGAAAATCAGTGGTGAGACAATTCTGATCATGAAATAACTACATTCATACTTCATTTTATCATGCTTCAAAGATAACGGGATTTTTTTACAAATTGAAGGTTTGTGGCAACCCTGCATCAAGCAAGCCTATCAATGCCATTTTTCCAACAGCATTTGCTCACGTGGTGTCTCTGTGTCACATTTTTGTAATGCTCACAAAACTTCAATTATTTCTTTTTTGGGTTTTCCATATAAAGTATCATGTCATCTGTGAAGAGAGTTTGACTTCTTCATTACCAATTTGGATACCTTCTATTTCTCTTTGTTGTCTGATTGCTGTTGTTAGAACTTCTAATACTATGTTGAACAAGAGTTATGAGAGTGGGCATCCTTGTCGTGTTCCTGATGTCAACAGGAAGGCTGTCAGCTTTTTCCCATTGAGGATGATATTAGCTGTGGGTCTTTCATAGATAGATTTTATGAAGTTGAGGAATGTTTCCTTTATCCCTATATTTTGAAGGGTTTTAATTAGTAATGGATGCTGGATTTTGTCAAATGCTTTTTCTGCATCAATTGAGAGGACCATGTGGTTCTTCTCTCTTCTCTTATTGATTTGTTCTATCACATTAATTGATTTGTGAATGTTGAACCACCCTTGCAACCCAGGGATAAATCCCACCTGGTCATGGTGGATAATCTTTTTAATGTACTGTTGGATCCTATTAGCTAGGCTCTTGCTGAGAATCTTAGCATCCATATTCATCAGGGATATTGGTCTGAAATTCTCCTTTTTGGTGGGGTCTTTGCCTGGTTTGGGGATATGGGTAATGCTGGCTTCATAAAGAGTCTGGAAGTTTTCCTTCTGTTTCTATTTTTTGAAACAGCTTCAGGAGAATAGGTATTATTTCTTCTTTGAAAGTTTGGTAGAATTCCCCAGGGAATCCGTCAGGTCCTGGGCTCTCGTTTTTTGGGAGGTTTTTGATCACTGCTTCAATCTCGTTACTAGATATTGGCCTACTCAGGTTGTCAATTTCTTCCTGATTCAGTTTTGGAAGTTTATAGTTTTCCAGGAATGCATCCATTTCAGCTAGGTTGCTTAACTTATTGACATATAACTGTTGATAATAACTTCTGATGATTGTTCCTATTTCCTTGGTGTTAGTTGTGATCTCTCCCTTTTCCTTCATAATTTTATTAATTTGGGTCTTCTCTCTTTTCTTCTGGATTAGTTTGGCCAGTGGTTCATCGATCTTATTGATTCTTTTAAAAAAACAGCTTCTAATTTTATTGATGTGTTCTACTGTTTCTCTAGTTTCTATCTCATTGATCTCTGCTCTAATCTTGATTATTTCTCTTCTTGTGTGTGGAGTTGGCTTAATTTGTTGTTGATTCTCCAGTTCTTTAAGATGACATGATACTTTATATGGAAAACCCAAAAGACTCCACCCCCAAACTACTAGAACTCATTCAGCAATTCAGTAATGTGGCAGGAAACAAAATCAATGTACAGGAACCAGTTGCTTTCTTTTACACTAATAATGAAAATACAGAAAGGGAAATGAGAGAATCGATTTCATTTACTACAGCACCGAGAACCATAAGATATCTGGGAATAAACCTAACCAAAGAGATAAAGGATCTGTAGTCGAGGAACTACAGAACACTCATGAAAGAAATTGAAGAAGACACAAAAAGATGGAAGACCATTCCATGCTCATGGATCGGAAGAATAAACATTGTGAAAATGTCTATACTGCCTAGAGCAATCTATACTTTCAATGCCATTCTGATCAAAATTCCACCGGCATTTTTCAAAGAGCTGGAGCAAACAATCCTAAAATTTGTATGGAATCAGAAGAGACCCCAAATTACTAAGGAAATGTTGAAAAAGAAAAACAAAAGTGGGAGCATCACAATGCCTGATTTCAAGCTTTACTACAAAGCTGTGATCACTAAGACAGCATGGTACTGGCACAAAAACAGACACATAGACCAGTGGAACAGAGTAGAGAGCCCAGATATGGACCCTCAACTTTATGGTTGTTAGGGCCAATTTAATGTTAAAACCTGTCTAACTATTAGGGTCTGCTTAGCTAGAGCAACTCCATATTGCCTAGGTAGCCATATTGTTGTTTACATCCACGGACTTCATTCCAGGAATAAATGCCCCCATAGTTCCTGGTATGGTTCCAGGTATCGATTCCAGGAGTAAACGCCTTAACAATAGTAGCCACGTACCTTGGGTCTGCGGTTATGCCCTATAAAACCAGCCTGTGAGATCGGGAGGGGGTCGCTCTCTTCGGAGGCGGCCCTGGCCAGTCTGTCTGACTTCTAATGCTTGGCATAGAATAAGGCTTTGCATAACTTTCACTTTGTCTCAGTCTCGTTCCTTTGATAATGTACCCCAACAATGGTCAACTAATCTTCAACAAAGCAGGAAAAAAATATACAGTGGAAAAAAAACAGTCTTCAATAAATGGTGCTGGGAAAATTAGACAGCTTTGTGTAGAAGAATGAAACTCAACCATTCATTCTCTTACACCATACACAAAGATAAACTTGAAATGGGTAAAAGACCTCAACATGAAGCAAGAATACATCAGAAACCTAGAGGAGAACATAGACAGTAACCTCTTCAACATTGGCCACAGCAACTTCTTTCAAGATATGTCTCTAAAGGCAAAGGAAACAAAAAAAAAAGTGAAAATGAATTCTTGGGACTTCATCAAGATCAAAAGCTTCTGCACAGCAAAGGAAACAGTCAACAAAACAAAGAGGCAACCCACGGAATGGGAGAAGATATTCGCAAATGACAATACAGACAAAGGGCTGATATCCAGGATTTACAAAGAACTCCTCAAACTCAACACACACAAAACAGATAATCATGGCAAAAAATGGGCAAAAGACATGAACAGACACTTCTCCAATGAAGACATACAAATGGCTAACAGACACATGAAGAAATGTTCATCATCACTAGCCATCAGGGAGATTCAAATCAAAACCATGTTGAGATACCATCTTACACCAGTCAGAATGGCCAAAATTAACAAGACAGTAAACAACATGTATTGGAAAGGATGTGGATAAAGGGGAACCCTCTTACACTGTGGGTGGGAATGCAAGTTGGTGCAGCCACTTTGGAAAACAGTGTGGATATTCCTTAAGAAATTAAAAATAGAGCTTCCTTATGACCCTGCAATTGCACTACTGGGTATTTGCCCCAAAGATATAGATGTAGTGAAAAGAAGGGCCATCTGTACCCCAGTGTTCATAGCAGCAATGGTCACAGTCACCAAACTGTGGAAAGAACCAAGATGCCCTTCAACAGATGAATGGATAAAGAAGATATGGTCCATATATACTATGGAGTATTGTGCCTCCATCAGAAAGGATGAATACCCAACTTTTGTATCAACATGGACGGGACTGGAAAAGATTATGCTGAGTGAAATAAGTCAAGCAGAGAGTCGATTATCATATGGTTTCACTTATTTGTGGAGCATAAGAAATAACACAGAGGACATGGGGAGATGGAGAGAAGGGAGTTGGGGGAAATTGGAGGGGAAGACGAACCATGAGAGACTGTGGACTCTGAAAAATAATCTGAGGGTTTTGGAGGGGCAGAGGGTTTTGGGAGGTTGGGTGAGCCTGGTGGTGGGTATTATGGAGGGCACGTATTGCATGGAGCACTGGGTGTGGTGCATAAACAATGAATTCTGGAACACTGAAAAGAAATTTAAAAAATAAATAATTTTTTTTAAAAGTTCAATTATTTCTCATTATTATTGTATTTGAGTTGCTGCAATCTCATGATAAAACGTTAATGGCTGAGGAGTTGCTTGTTATGAATGAACAAAGAACATGGTTCCGTGATATGGAAATTGCTCCTGGTGAAGATGCTGTGAAGATTGTTAAAATGACAACAAAGGATTTATATTATTCCATTGACTTGGTTAATCAAGGAAAGGCAGGGTTTGAGAGGACTGACTCCACTTTTGAAAGTTCTGCTGTGGGTAAAATGCTGTCCAATATCATGGCATGCTACAGAGAAATCATTCATGAAAGGAAGAGTCAATTGATGTGGCAGACTTCACTGTTGTCTTATTTTAAGAAATTGCTCCAGACACCCGAACTTCAGCAGCCACCATCCTGGTCAGCAGCCAAAAACATCAAGGCAAGACCCTTCACCAGCAAAAAGATTATGACTTGCTGAAAGCTCAGATGATGGCTAGCATTTTTTAGCAATAAACTATTTTTAGTACATTTTTTAGACATAATGCTATTGCACACTTACTAGACTACAGTATAGTGTAGACATAGCTTTTATATACCCTGGGAAATAAAAAAATTAATTTGACTCACTTTATTGAGCCATTTGGTTTAATGCCCTGGTTTGGAATCGAACCCACAATATCTCCAAGGAATGTCTGTAGAGTAAAATGCGATAACTGTGTTCAATTGGAATATTTCTGTTATCCTGTTCCCCTTTAGCATACTTAATCTGTAACTGACCCACAAAATTGTTTTTAGTCAGGTCCTGCTGGCATATCTACAGTAACATGAGTCATTCCTTTCCTGGGCATGATGGTCTTCTTTCCTAGGTCTTCATACCAATCTTCTGTAACTCTGTGAAGTAATTATGAGGTCAAAGTAATTAGAAAAAAAAGTACAGTTGTACTCTGCTTGGAACTGCAACACCAAAAAGACCCATCTGAGGGGATTGCAATCTAACCGTGCCATATGTCCAGAGGAATAAAAGACAGTCCTGACCATGGTTGGACAGACCTTACATCCCAAAGACCTACAAAGATACCAAATGTGAACTACATCTGGCATGAACAGACTGTATCACAGGTACACAGAAGGAGTTAAACTCTTACCCAATGAGTTCTACTCATGGAGGTAGCTATTTTAAGAGCAGCGAAAAATTTTAATCCTCCAAACAGATTATTTGGTTGGAATTATTCTCTTAATTGTTTATCATTTTCTTATCAATGCTTCTGTGGACCTTTTTATATAAAAGGTCATTCTCTCTTTCTGCCAAGTCTGAAAATGTTATCCAATTCTTTCTCATAAAGGCTGCAGTTTGCAAACTTGGCTTGCAAATCCAAATAACTATGTAATTACCAACCACATCTTTAATTTAGAGCATCTGACGTTATAAGGCATAAAAGTAAAAGTAATGGTACTGAACACCATAAATGTCTTGATAACAAATAAACCAATAAAAATATTACTCAAGATAATGCATGCAATAAGGAAACTTATAGAGAATTTATATGTATGCTTAAAGTGTCCATTCGAAATTTGCTTTTACAATCATTTTAAATGAATAATAAACATGTTACATTACTAAAAATAAACTCAATGACAATAACAAAAGAAAAGAGAGCAGCTGGTATAGTGTGCTTTAGTGCAGCTGTTTTGTATTATTAAAATTTTACATTTTGCAACAGAAACTAAAGCAATCTAGGCTTTTTTAAAAAATGCTGTATTGATTTGGACTACTTTAAAATTTCCTCTCATAGCCCAAAAATACAACGTTTTAAACCTAAAGTCATCAATTTCAATCTCCATATTACAATGGGTCTACATGCTCAAATGTATGAATAGATGGGGTCAAATCTTAATAAATTTCATATACAGCATATTTGCATCCATTTATAAGACTTTGTTTCGAGAAGACCTGAAAACGAAAATAGACACAATCTTCAAAATACAAATTATTTATTCCTCCACATGCTCTAGGTACTAAGGCCAAACCCAGGAAGTTTTATACATAACATACCACACAATTATGTGAACTATGACAACCAGACAAAAACTTTGGAATGATTCAGTGAAAAAGTCTTATTGGACACCACTATGTGTTGCATCCTGAAAACAAAAATAAATGAAAAAGCAATTCTTGCCCCTAAAGGGAAGAGGATGAGCAAGGAAACCACAGGTGCTGGGAGGCCAGGATGCCTCCATGCCAGGCACCTTCCACATCATCTCCTTTGAATCTCACTCTAAGAGGTCATCCTATTGCCTTCATTCTCTCTTTCCCTGTGAGCTTTCTCTCCCTCCTATTGTGTCTTCCCCTACAAATATCAACCACCACTTTCCTTTCCTCCATCTTTTCCTTCCCCTAAAACATCCTAATTTCTCCCCATTAATCTTCCAAATAGAATGAGGCACTGAGTAGATATTGGTCCAAAAGATGGCCTGCATACAAAATTTAAGATCACTTTGTGTACAGTGTACAGCCACTATGGAACCCACTCTTGGCTTCAACATCCCTGCTGCATCGTAGCCCTCCAAGGTCAACTGCCATGCCCCCAGGAAGCTTCCTTGCCATGCAGCTTTTTTTCTCTACTATGGGGTCAATGGATATAGCTCTATACCATTGGTCATTTCTCATGATCCCAATTTAAAATGAAACTCCATGCATATGAAGGTCCTTTCTCCCTGCCTCTTGCTGCACTTCATACCCTGTGATGCTAAATAGTCCCATAGTTCCTAAAAGATAGACATCTTCCAAAAACCATACATCTTGGCAGGCAAAAGATACCTTGCAAAACAGCACTGTGCCCTTTAATAGATGACAACCGTGCTTGAGTATAAAGGGTGCACTTTGTTAGGCCAGCCCAGACCAAGACCCAGTCTCTCTCCTCTATTTTCTTCTGCCGCTATGTCTTGATTAATTCATGATGTTTAACCTTTAAGTAGTTGAGATCAGAGCTGCTTTGAATTCTCCAAATACAATCTGATCACACCTTGTCAACCTTCCAAACTAATAGTGACATTTGGCCTTATTTAATGATTGAAAAATAAGTTTTTCTCATAAGCAAAATTTTGGCAGTGACTCCAAAGTGCCCATACCTATCCTTTAGTGGGGAGAAGGAAGAATGATGGGTTGTGCTGCTTGATGTGATTTCAAGAAGTCCCATCTGCTGGTCTCCAGGCTGCCTTCGGCAAGTCCAATGTGTTTCTCTCTAGCTTGGACAGCATGCATACTCATCCACACACGCAAATACAGTCTCATTGGATCATCCTGCTATTTTTAGAATCTTCTTTTAAAAATACTTTTTTTTAGTCTCATTGGATCATCCTGCTATTTTTAGAATCTTCTTTTAAAAATACTTTTTTTAAAAAGATTTTATTTATTTATTTGACAGACAGAGATCTCAAGTATGGGGAGAGGCAGGCAGAGAGAGAAAGAGGAGGAAGCAGGCTCCCCGCTGAGCAGACAGCCTGATGCGGGGCTCGAACCCAGGACCCTGGGATCATGACCTGAGCTGAAGACAGAGGCTTTAACCCACTGAGCCACCCAGGCACCCTAAAAATACTTTTGATATGCCAGTTATACATTAGTCTTTAGCAAATGATTAGGTCAATTTCCTTGGGAATCCCTAAAAAAATGTTTAATAAAACTTGTTTAAATTTACTGAATGTATTAGAAATGCCCTTGAAAGTCAAAATTAAATAAATTCACCGCTTTAAAAATATTGTAAACATCGTAAAGAAAGCCTTCTAGAAGTTATTCTGAATGAGATTTCAAAATCAACAAGTCAATTAGTGAAGCAACATTTACATGGCTTTCTCTTCATCTTCATTCCTAGGTCACTTTCAATGGAAAAACTTGCACTCGTTTTTAGTCCCATCTGAGGGAGATACACACATCTATAACCTGAGGATTTTCCATATGTCAGTTTGGTATTGGTTTGCAAAAATTTGACTCTAGAGAAAAAAATCATGGTAGGAGTTAGTGTGGCTACATAATACATTATTGATCATTTTTATTATCATAATTTCTGGGGGGAAAACACTAATAATAAGGTGGATTTGCTCATCTCTATAAGAGCTTGCAGAATCGATTTACTACCTAACTACCCGCATATGAATTTACATGGAGCATTGCCTTAACTCTAAGTATGAATAATTAGTCCCCTATTTTTTAAAAGATTTTTCTTATTTATTTGAGAAAGAGAGCATGAGCAGGGGGGAGGAACAGAGGGAGAGGGAAAAGCAGACTTCCTGTTGAGTAGGGAGCCCCACGTAGGGCTTAATTCCAGAACCCTGAGATCATGACCTGAGCCAAAGGCAGTCACTTAACTGACTGAGCCACCCAGGTGCCCCTAAGCAATCCCTTATTAATGAGGTAAAACTCAAATTAGATTTTTACCCCTTCAACTTGCCTGGCAAATGTTTTCTACCAAGTTAGTAATCTTTACAAATAGTAGAGAATATTATGACATACCCACCCTTGGCTGAAGGGTGAGACTGATACTCAAATGGCTCCAAAAGACAGGCAGTCCGAGCACCCAGCCAAAGAGAATTATTCTCAAAGATTAAAATCTAATGGCATTTGCCCTGTCATTGTCAGACTTGCTCAGGACCCACGATTCTTTCTTCTTTCTTATCTTACCCTTTTGGATTGGAAATGTCTATTCTATGCCTGCCTACCATTGTATTTTGGACACAGATAACTTTGTTTTCTGGTTTCATAGGTTCACAGATGGAGAGGAATTACACCCCAAGATGAATCTTATGCCAAGTGTCACCCATAACTGATTTAGATGGTATGTGGATATTTTGGACTTAAAGTTGATGGCAGAATGGGTTGACATTTGGAGATGTTGGGTGGGATGAATGTGTTTTGTATGTGAAAAAGGTATGAATCTGGAGGGCTAAAGCAAAAGCGCTATGGTTAAATCATGTCTCCCCAAGATCCATACATCTTAGTCCTGACCCTCAATACCTCACAATGTGATCTTATTTGGAAATAGGGTCTTTATAAAGATAATAAAGTTTAAGTGAAACCATTAGAGGGAATCCTAGTTCAATATAATTGGTTCTTAGAAAAACGGGGAATTGGGGCACAGAGATAAGCATGGAGGGAAGATGCTATGAAGACACAGAAGGAGGAGACAGCCATCTATAAATCCAGGATAGGGACCTGGACCAGAGCCTCCCCTCACAGTCCTAGGAAGAAACCAAGCCTGCTGAACATTGATTTCCAACTTCTAGCCTCCAGAGCTTTGAGATTATAAATTTCTATTGTTTAAACCACCCAGTCTGTAGTACTTTCTTATAGCAGCCTTAGCAAACTAACACAATACCATTTAATATTAATGATTTAACATAGAAAATATGTTGATATTTAAATCATAATGTTTATGTGATATTTGAACATCTATTCAAAGCTATTAATTATATTTTGAGTAGGATATTGAAAAAGCTTTTATTTCCTTATAAAACATAATTAAAAATGGTAGAATTATACTTTGATAGTCATATATTCGGTATGCATATTCTGCACTTGCATAACTGATTAAAAGGAGAAAAGTCAAAACAGAACACTGAAAGCATATGCAAAAGAAAAACTAAGAAGTAATAGTAATTATATTTAATTGATAAATAGGCTACCAAGTCATTTTCAGAATTTGGCTGAGCTTTACATTTCAGAGTTGAAACCATGATTGTAATATTCAACAGATCAATTCTTAAGAGAAAGAAAAAGCTGATTTATTAAAAATGCACAATTCCCCATCAGATAAAACTTGCATACAAATAAACAGGATGATGCCTAAGAGTAAGATTTCTTCTTAACTCACTCAAATTAGATTAATGGAAAACCCAAATAACAAACAAAACAGTACCTTTAAACCATTCTGATGTCAGTTTCCATTGAAATATCTCCAAAAACCACTGCCAATTAAATACCATTCATGAGAACTTTTGCTTCTAAAATTTGAAACTACTTAAAAGGAAATTTCTGCTGAATACACATTATACCTACATATACTGCAAATGAATAAAGAATACCAAATAGACTAGAAAAACTCAACCTTTTAACTTTGATTCTTTCTTTTTGATGTGTTCTTCATGCCTTCCTCTGAGATTAAAAAAAAAAAAAAGTTACTTATTTTCTATGTTGTATGGTTTAGAGTAACTTGATCAATTATCATGTTGCAAATTAGTGCTGAATAATGCCTTTTGTTCTCCCAGGGTTTTATTTTCTACCAGGAATGAGGGAAATTGAATCAGCTCTTTGTCCTGGTGTGGACCCAAAGAGAACCTTCATCATCTACCTCCCACAGGCTCCCCTGTCCTGGACTTCTTGACACCCATCATCTTCCCTGAGCAGCCACAGCTGGAACAGGAGCCACAGGAGTCAGGGATCTTGCACCCAATGGCTGGAAGGATGGCTCTTTCTGGCATGAGAGAGCTAGGACTACCTGCTCTTTTCCAGGTGGCTGTTGAAATCTCAGAAGAGCAGACAAAATGTTCTGATTCCTCTCCACCTTGTCCTTCCCCCACCCCTAGTTCCCAAAGGCTCTGATAGTAACAGTGTACATTAATAGGATGACTAGAAATATTGCTGGGAAATTTTTAGAAATTAACAAATGCAGCACCATATCTTTAAAAAAGCTGCATGGTTTGTCCCATTGAGCAGGATGATCTCCTTGCCCCGTAGGGGGATGCTTGCTCTCCACAACACCCTATAACGTGTGAAGGCACAGAGAACAATGGTGCCCATCCCAGGGCCTGGAGATCCCCCACCAGAGAGATCCATGCAAAGGCAGCTGTGGCCCTGGGACACAATCATGGGGGTGACGCTGTAGCTGCTGCATTCTTCAGAATGGGAAGGGCTGGTAAGAAATACAAGCACCCCGCCCCACTGACTGTGGGGACAAGGCTGACTTGACCACTGAAGGCTGTGTGCTTAACCTCTCTTGAAGCTACTGTCCTGACAGATGACAAATGACCTACACAGCCAGTGGATGCCGTTTTTTTGTTGTTGTTGTTGTTTTTTGAGGGGGAGGCTTATTTGATTCTTCAACCTGTAGCCTCCCTGAAACATATTCTTCAATGTCTAAGAGACCATTGCTGGCTCCAAGGTCGATTAGAATAAAGCCTCCAGGTAGGTTTTACTGTCATACATAACATTAAACATTTGCAAGCAATCTGATTCAAGGCATTCATCTTATGATATTTAGGATGTAACCCTTTTATTCCCTAGCTGGTAGAGAAAAAAACGGCTTCAGCAAAGACCAGGTTGAACAGCTTAGCCTTGACGGGGAGCAGAGACACCACGGTGGAACTTCTCAGTTCACGGGGCACAAACCCACTCTACTTGTGCTCAGTTAATTCTCCTAAAAGCTATGTGACTTTTTGGAGAATGGACTGCCGCCTGCCAAAGCGCAGGCAGGCTGTTTGGACCCATTGTCTCCTTTCTATGACCTATTAAATGTCACTGTACTTAGGGCAGAGACAATTATTTATGGAGTAGGACTTGACAGAAAGTACCCTGGAGTGACAGGGACATATGAGGAATCCTACATAGGACATACTTCTAGGAAAAGTTGAATTAATTTATAAGGTAAAATGTGGCTCAGTTTTAAATAATAAATTTGGGATGATAAGAAATAAAAAAAAAAAGACATACAATATGGATAAGTGAAATTTTTCTGTGGAGCGGGGAGGGGACTTCGATAAAATAAATATTTGGCTAGAAATCAAATTTTCATTCTCTACAAAGAACTGTCACCAGCCTCTAAGGAATCGACAAAATCTGAGGATGGAAGAAAATAAAACCAGTAACTAAAGGGTCAAGGGAACCAATAGGCACAGCTCCAACTGTTTACTCAGATCTCTCTCATTTGCTTTAAATGTCCCTGATTCTCGTCCTTCTGCCTGAGGTGGTTTGGGAGTTTGTCTTCTGGTCTCCTGCTTGGCTGCCTCTCTGATGCTGCATTTTTGATATCTCAGTGATCATCTCGGCTGCCTATCAGGTACATGAATTTGGCTGTTTAGTTACAAAGTTGACAAGCCAACCTGGAGCTTTTTACCTGTGTCCATGCCCTGCCTCCACACCCCGCCAGCTGGTAATGGGAGTTCAGTGATGAGTCCAAGGAGCTGCCTAGGCTCTTTTTCCTAGGGACCGTCCCTGGTGCCCCACTGCACTGGACACCTAACCCCCGGCACCTAACTTAATTCTTGCTGCAAGGAAATGGTTTTGGAGTTCGGTTTGCAGACAGATGTCTCTTCGTGAGTACTTCCAGTGGAACAGCACCTGAGCTATTCCTCCTGCTTGCCTTGGCTCTCCTAGATTTCTTCCTCCCAGTTGGTTGCCTCCTTATAGGGGTTTAGGGTCTCTTTGCCTCCTTTCCTAGCTTATAAACCTGATGAAGAAGCCATTTGGTTCAGTCAGTGATGCTCTGACCTTTGGGGAGGTACTAGAAAGTAGAAAGCTATTTGGTTCAGTCGGGAAAGCCCCAACTTTTGAGGAGGAGCCTATGCTCACAGAGGTCCTCTGGACTTCATTTGGTTTGCTTGTCCCTGAAGCTTTCCATACCTTTCCATAAAACCGGCCATGTTCTAACTGGGAAATGGAAAATGTTAGCCTTGCTTTATAAAAGGAAGACATTTGGAAATTGAGTCTTTAAGATTTTGTTTGCATCTTGTTTATTTGTATATGTTCGTGTATGTTGTACATGAGTGTACACGTAAACATACACATGTATGTTGAACACGTGTATGTTGTACTGATAATTTCTCTACCTTCGATGGTTTTGCTAAAATTAATTTGTAAAAGAGCTCTATTTAGTTGTTTTAAAGGCAAGCACTTATAAGAATTGGACAATCAAACTCAGAAAAATAGAAACTAATACAAATGTATTCAGGTTCATGCAATCTTGAAAAATACTCAGTATTAAAGCTAATTCAAGGTGTGTTTTAATTAAAATGGACATGTCTGTGAAATTATCAGCATTAAATGTAGGACTTTTATTCTGCTTGTGTTTACTGAAAGTCAAATAAGTTCATATTACCTTCATTGCAAAATTTGTCAGAAAAGAAAAAAAGGCCTGAGAACTTTGTCAAATGCCTCAAAGTTTTATGGGTAATCTAATAGCAAATAGATTTGAATAATTTTAATAAATGTAATTAAAACTACTAGAAATAGTAGGGGAACAACACTGTATGCAAGGAAAGCAAGACCGGTTATTTAAAGAGAAAACTTAGGACAAACTCTGAATATAAACGGAAAGTTGTAGAAGGCGTTTGTGCAAAGGGAACCTTTGGAAAAGGAATTTTGTGCATGGTCATGGGGAGTGAGATGATGGAGATTAGCGTGTAAACAAGTTAACTAGGGAGTGAGCCCCACCTGCAGAGGAGAAGGGAGAGTCCGAGAACAAGATCAGGTGAGAACTGAAGCGTCAACAGAAGCCTCAGTTGACTCTCCGACGAGTTCCAAATGCAGGATTACCTTTCAGAACCACCCCGAATTGGGACAAAAGGGCCGGATTCTCTACCCTCCTGTTGAACAGTCTTTGGACGTGACCACCTTGGGGGGAGGTGTCATCACCTGTAATTCTAATTATTAAAGTGTTGTATGTCACTGAATTTCCTTGTCAATTGCATTGTAGTAACAGTTTTGATATCTTTAAGGTCACAAAACTAAACAGTGTAGGACTATCTGGAGCTAATGCGAAAACGGCATTCAAACAGACTCTTGTTTAAAACATTGCTGGTTCGCTATTGTTTGCTTTCCCAGATTTTTTTTAAATTTTTAAAAATATTTTATTTATTTATTTGACACAGAGATCACAAGTAGGCTGAGAGGCAGGGTTTGGGGGGTGGGGGGAGAGAAGGGGCAGGAAGCAGGCTCCCTGTTAAGCAGAGAGCCCGATGCAGGGCTCCATCACAGGACTCTGAGATCATGACCTGAGCAGAAGGCAGAGGCTTAACCCACTGAGCCACCCAGGCGCCCGCTTTCCCAGATTTTAGGCTATCTATGACTTACAGAAATTTGGTATAACATTCCTTTGTAAACAAATATGAAACATGTATCTTTATTTCCCTACCCGATCCCTCCAGAATTCAGAGACTCCCAGTGAGTATTCTTCTATTTCAATAGCAATGCATTTATTTGCATATTTAATAAGGATCTGTTCTCCTTATGTTAGGACACAATTGGAAACATTGGTTATATTACCAAGGCGTTCACCAGAATGTCGTAGTTGAGGGAGATCTGCATAGACTCAGCTATGACAAAACAGCTTTAAGGAACTAAGGTTAACTTGATGGAGCGAATAAATCGACCCGGTACCTTGCTTCCGGGGGTACCAGCTGCCTTCCCAGGTGAGTAAAAAAGATCTCTTCCTGGCAGGTGCAGGAAACTTGGGCTATTTTGAGGACCCCAAGAAAAGAGGAATTCACCCAAACCTCTAGGTATTGCAGGTGAAGTCATATGGCAAGTATTTAGCTTGGCTTCTTAGCCTTAAGGGGCAACTAGAAATTCAATCTGAAATTTCTTATGAAAAGTTCCAGGAAAACCGATTTTAAAAAACAAGCAAACAAAAACCTATATGGTTGATCACTGTTTTGCTGCACTTAGGTAAATAATTAGGCCAAGTTTATTACAAACATTTTACAAACAAATTATTTTACAAACAAATTAGTCCTAATTTGGCTATCTTTGGAAATGAGAGTGATTTTAGAGAAATGATGTTTTAGTAAACATACTGTTATGGATGTTAGATTTTAGTGCCGATTAACTGTTCGTAAGAGCTTACTGTTTGCCTGTAAAACTGAGTTGGATCCTGAATTCTGGTGTCCTCAATTATCTGGCCAAGACTCTCCACACTAATATTTCTAGTTTTCTCCCATTCTCTTGACTTGGAATCACTGAAAAATGAAACCGCTCTTTTTCTTAAAATCCTGCAAACTGAAACTACACAGTTTGACGTAAACTTCAGAGAAAAACTGCCACAATGGCCCATGTTTAGGCCATCTTCATGCCTGTTGCCGTATAAACCACTCAAAGATCCCCAGAGACCTACAGATAATTGAGCAAGTTGATTCCAGCCATTCTGATATGACAGGTCTGCCCCTAGAAAACCCAAACTTTATATGTTTATGGACAAGAACAGTTCCACGGATCAAAGACCATTAAGAGCTGGGTGCAATGGTGACCCAGCAGCTATTGAGAACACCAGAAATCAGACTGGTTGCCCAAGGGAACACCTGGGCAGATCACGCTACCAAGTTGGCAGCCTCTGCAGAGATCCGAAAACCTCTGTAATGGCTTTAGCACCAGACGCAGACTTAACTAAAGTTATCAACTGCAATATTCCTTGGAGGACTTAAAAAGAGCAAAGGAATGAGGATTCAAACACCATGCTGGCACTAGAGCCAGCTGGAAATACAATGATTCCTTATCCCAGAACATCTTATGGGAGAAATATTTAACTTATTCCCCAACGCTCCTATAATGGGTGAGATACTACTCTTGGATGGACCCAGAGTATATTGCAGGTCCCAGTCTTTGGAGAACTATTTTAAAAATGTGGTATTTGTGCTTAAAACTACCCTAAGACTGGGCCCTTACCCATCTGAAAAGGTACACAACTCAGAGACCCCAAACCTGGAGGAGACTGGCAAGTAGATTTTGTCAGGATACCAAGAACAACAGGTAATTTTTGATTTTTGCTGGTATTTATAGAGAACTCTACAGACTGGGCTGAAGCTCTTCCATGCTGTTCAGAGAGGGCCTTAAGTTATGAAAACACTTTATGCAAGATCATTCCTAGGTTTGGACTGCCGCTAATAATTCAGAGCGACAATGGAGATGCATTTGTGGCCAAAGTCACACGCAGTGTCCAAAGCTTTAGGCATTAATGGAAATTAAACTCCTTCCTGAAGACCCAAATAAACTGGAGAAACAGAATAAATGAACATCAAAAAAACTCTGCTTGGACCAGCAAGCCTCTGACAGAATTGTAACTACTAGTTAGGCGAGTTGGTCCAAAGAAATCCGTGGAAAAATACAATAATTTGTTGGTTATAACAGATCTCCCCTAAGGCACTAGATAAAATAGTTTAAGAACAACAAACCAAAGCACAAAAATCCTGGTAACATAGAATATCGGGGTTCAACTTGGAGCTTGAGTTTTCTAAATGAATGCAGAGAGTTTCCATTCCTCTAATCCTGATCTTTGCCCCATTTTAGCAGGAAGTAACTAGAAGGGTCATTATCCCGATTCCCTCAAGAATGGGCCATAATCAAAAGACAGTGGGGATTGACACTGGTAACCAAAGGGTTAACGGGACTGATCAGCACAGCTGCAAATTTTACCCAGACCTTTCCCATTTGTCTTTAAATTTCCCCGACTTTTCTCTTTCAGCAGGGTGGGTCAGATGTTTGCCCTCCTGTCCCCTCCAGCTCTCCTTTGGCTGCCTCCAGGATCAACCCTTTCTTTCGGTGCCCAATGTCTCAGTGACTGTCTTAGCTGCGCATCAGGCAGATGGACTTGTGTTCGGTTACAAAAGAAGCTATCTTATCCTCATACTGGTTTGGTTTCTCTTGTTTTTGTTGTTGTTGTTGTGAGTTCTTTTGTTTGTTTGTTTGTTTGTTTGTTTGCCTGGCACCTAGACTTCACAGTACATGATTACTACTTCTCAATTTCTTATTCATTCAATCAGTAAATACTTTTATGTAGCTGTTATGCACAACTCCTTGGCATCAATGGCTATCAGGGGTCAATACTGCATGCTCCCTGCTCTCATGCAGCTTAATCATGTTATCCCCAAATGCAGAACTACAAACCGATTTAATATGGCTTGGGGAGCATAGGAAAAAGGCTTTCTGAGGAAGATGGACTTAAACCACAAAGGAGGAGGAAAACCAGAAGGATGTGGCAAATGGACAAGACGAGAAATTGTCATGGGATTTTGCCACATGGTGGTTATTAATGACCTGACACAGAATTTTATTGATGTTTTTAAAGTGGAAACCAGACTGGAGTGTTCTAAGCAGGAGTGAATGGGAGAAAAAGTCATGTAGATAACAGGAAAAACGAAATCCCACTTTTAAGAAGCTTGGTAGAGAAGAACAGGAGAACAGTAGAGAGAATGTTACGTGGAGGGGGAGAATCAGAGGACAAAATTAAAAACCTAGTAGCTTAGTTTTCTCTCACTTCCAGTCCCTACCCTCATCTCTGTCTATAATACAAATAGCTCATGTACAACATAGTTGCCCAGAGTGAGTGGTGCTTGGACAGGAATCGAAATTACACTCATACAGGAATATTCATTTGGTGAAGTTTAATATATGCAAAAAAGTTCTATTATAGAAAAACTATCCTTTGGACAAGGCAGTAGCTTTATGAAATATAATGTCTCTTTCATTTACAATGGAATTTTATCTGCTTCAATTTAAAATATTTTTTAAAATAATTTCTAGACACACTGGACCAGCATGATTAGCTAAATATTTTTTTCAAATTTACTATCTCTTAATATTCAATTATATGAACAAATCTGCCTAATCTGTGCTAATGAGGTATACTAGCATTCCACTTTGTGGATTATATAGACCCATGGCCTTTCACTTGCTAAATTAAATATTTAAAGAGATATTAATGCTTTCAAGTCAATAGCCGATTATTTCTGCTCTGGGAGTCAGTGCTGCTGCTGCTGAAATGCTTAAGACAGGCTTCTGCAACACAGTAAAATAAAATAATTTGAGGATAACATTGTACACATATATTCCCCTTGAAGCCATATTTTATCATTATAGCTTAGGACACAACTATTTTCACTGACATCAACAAGTCTCACATTTACATTAATTGCATAAGACAGCACATTACAATTTTAATTACAGGAAAAGAATAGTCGGCCCCGTGCCTAAATGGACACCACTAATATTTGGAAAAAAAAAAAAAATAGACATGAAGGGGCACCTGGGTGGCTCAGTCTGCTAAGTATCAGACTTGGGCTCAGGTCAAGACCCCAGGGTCCTGGGACTGAGCCCCATCCCCTCCAGCTCAGGTCAGCAGGGAGTCTGCTGCTGCCCGCCCCATGCCCCTCCCTGCATTTGTGCACTCTTTCTTTCCCTCTTTTTTTCTTCTCTCAGATAAATAAATAACATCTTAAAAAAAAAAGAAAAGAAAAGAAAAGAAAAGGATATGAGACTAAGTAGCTAACATTACACCCACCCAGGGGAGGCATCCTTAACTAAAAGCCACAAAAAGCAAGCCTAATTCCATTCCAAGTGTTAAATAGATTAATTCACAGAAATTGATCCAGGTACCTGGGCTATTTTCTCTGCTACTGTTTCTCTTGACATTCTAGCCTCTGGCTACTATATATTTTTCCACAAAGAAAGTATTTAGGATACAGCATATCTAATAAACTCAGAAGGAGTCACTGTTGATCAGATAAGGAAACCACATTCTTAAAAAAATGGAAGGAAGCCAACCTGCACACTGGGTTGTGTGGTATGTGAGACCCACTGATTAGAAACAGATTTTAAAAGCTGTTCAAGTTCGCCAGCCTGGATGCTAATCTTTTTCCTCCAGAACTGAGTGAAGAAAAATGCCAGGGTTATTTTGGAAGCACCGAATTACAAGATCTAGGAATAAGCTACTTCATCAGACGGGCAGCTAGAAAATCCTATTTGCAAAATAGCTCCCACCAGCTTCTTTTATGTCCGAAGTGAGACTCAATTTTGGCTAGAAAATGCACGCCTGTCAGCGGTAAGGAAGAGGAATGGTGGCTCTCCCCGCTATCAGAAACACCGTTGCCTGGATGAATGGACCGCGGGAGCGCAGCGTCTTCCACGCACAGAACTGACCCGGGTACAGTCGCTGTCTGTCTCCCAGCCCTAAAGAACAATCTCTTCGAGACACCCGGGGAGAATATCCCGACCAGATGGTTTGAAGCAGGCAGCCGGGGCTACACAGTGGCCGACTACCCCTCCGGGCACGAAGGTCAGTAAGGTAGCGAGGTTAAAGGCACAAAGCAGCGGAGGGGCGAACTCCGGCACCCTCGCGAGGTCTGCGGGCGTTGGGGCATATCTAGGCGGTCCCCGGAGCCAGCCGAGGAGAGGCTTGGGACGCAGGCAGGGCAGAAGGTGAGCAGAGCCCTCTCTCCCCGCTGCTTTTACCTGCCACAGCTGGAGCATGGCCACTGGCTCCTGCTGAGTCCGCGCCCCGGCTCCCGACAGGACAGCAGCCTCCTCCTCCCCAGCCTGCACCTGCAGTTGAGCCGGCCCTCTCTGGACGGGGTACTCTCCAGGTATCCCAGCGTCAAGGTCCCATGGCTGGGACTTCTTCGCGCCCCGCTGGGACGCCCCGGCAGCTTCTCGCGGCGCTCGCCTACGTGCTCCTGAGCTGCCCGGTGCTACAGGGACAGGCACCCTCGCCTGGCACTGAACCCCACCCTGAGCTCTACCTGCCCACCTGGGGTGCACTGGCCTGCAGTAACCCCGACAGCCCCAGAGTCCTGATCGCTAACCCCGGACTCCGGGTTCCCGCGGGCCGCTCGCTTTGGCTCGATCCGCTCCGGGACCTGGTGATTCGAGTGCAGCCCGGGCACCAGTGCGAGGTGACGGTGCTGGACACCCTGCCGCTGAGCCACGGTGCGCTCTCCCCCGGCCGCTTCCCCTGCACCTTCGGGCCCCGCCAGGTCCAGTACACTCACTTCGGCTCCCGAAGCCCGGGACGCGCTCGGGTGCGGCTGCAGCTGCGCTATGACGCCCCGACTTACACGCTGGCACTGCCCTTCACGCTGGATGTGGACCTGGTCTTCTCCCAGCCGGAGCTGGTCACCCGCAACAGGCCTTTGTCGGTGGAGAGGCTGCGGGGCTGGAGCCAAGCCATCGACCGGAGAGTGCTGGACTTCGCCTCCCTGGGGAACGGAGCCTCTACCACCAGCAGGTGCTGGCTCACCCTTCTTCCTCCCCAGGGCGGTCCGCTGCCCAAATATGGGCGTTTGGTGGACGCCATGGGGGCCCCTCTCCCCAGAGGCCAGAGGGTAGACTGTAAGGCTTTTGTCAGAGCTGGGGTGCGATATCAGCATACTGCCACTACCCTGTCGCCCAATCGGGACTATGTGCCCCTAATGGCGGAGCTGCTAGGGCCAGAGGACGGAGGCGCTGGGTCAGAGGAGGTGCTGTCCCGGGAGCACTTCCAGCTGCTGGTGAGCATCCATGAGGGAGTAGAGAACACTGCGCCTAGGCCCAGCTTTGCAGCCCTGATGATGATGGAGGTCAGTCAGTTCTTACTAACAGCCCTAACCCCTGACGCACTGGCTGCAGATGATAAGGAGTCTGACCCTGATGACCTGGTCTTCAACATTCTCAATGCCCCCACAACCACGCCAGAACACCAGGGGTACCTAGTCAGCACTGATGACCCCCTGGGTCTTCCAGTCTCTTTCTTCACCCAGCGCGAGCTACGGAACCTGAAAATTGCCTACCAGCCCCCAACAGAGAAACTGGATTCAGAGCACCTCTTCCAGCTGGAGCTGGAGGTGGTGGATGGAGATGGTGCCACCTCGGACCCCTTTGCCTTCATGGTGATAATGAAACCCATGAACACCCTGGCCCCAGTGGCTAGATGTAACCAGGGACTGCTGCTATTTGAAGGTCAGTTAAAGCCTCTGTCCAGCACCCACAGCCTTCAGATTGGGGATCATGATAACCTAGAAGAGGTGATAGTAACTGCAGTAAGGGGCTTGAGACACGGGCAGCTGGTGGTGCTTGGGGCACCAGCTGGGTGTAAGCATTTCACACCAGAAGACCTGGCAGCAGGGCGAGTGGTGTACCAGCATGACGGCAGCAACACCTACAGTGATAATATCATTTTTCGGATGGAGGATGGGTGCCACCAGCTGGAATTCCTCTTCCCTGTTACCATCATACCTGTGGATGATGAACCACCAAAGGTCAAGGCTAACAACGGGCTCTCGATTACAGAAGGACAGGTGGTCCAGATTTCCCCCTTTGTCCTGAGTGCTACTGATCCTGACTCTGATGACTCAACCATCCACTTTGTGCTGGAAGACCAGCTTCTAGAAGAAAAAAAGGAAGAAAAAGGGTGGGATCTGGCCCCTGGTTCCTCCTACTCAACTCAGCACCTGGGGGAAATGTTCCTGCGGCAGACTGAACCACCTCTGTCCCCTGAAGATGAAGATTGGTATTATGTGGAAAAAGAAGGACTTTATGAGAAGGTGGTGACTGAGTGGCTTCAGCAAGACATCATGGAAGGGAAACTCTTCTACCGCCATCTTGGACCCCATAGCCCTCAAACTGTAATGGCTCAGCTGACTTTCCATGTACAAGATGACCATGACCCACCCAACCTATCCAACCAGCACTTCTTCACCATCAAGGTCCAACCAGTGGATCTGCAGAGTCCAGAACTATTTCCAGGAACTACCCTAGAAATGACTGTGCACCAGTACCAACTCACTCACTTCCAGAAGAAATTCCTCCAATATATTGACCAGGACTCAGATGACCAGAATCTGTGGTACACCTTACTGACACCCCCAACTGACACAGATGACAACCACCAAGTCCAGGCTGGAGAAATTGTGCTCACTGATTCACCAGATATGCCCATCATGAATTTCACCCAGGCCCAGGTAAATCTTCATAAAGTTGCCTACCAGCCACCACAGAAGAAGCTGGGTGTCATACCACGGGTTTTACAGTTCACCTACCAAGTGGAGGATTCTGCAGGCAACAGTGTACCTGGAACATTCACATTATTCCTGAAGCCTGTGGACAACCAGCCTCCAGAAGTCACCAACAGAGGCTTTACTGTCTTAGAGGGAGGAAATTTTATCCTCAGCAGTAATGAACTGGATGTCATAGACCCTGACACTGATGTTGACCAGATTGTCTTCATATTAGTCTGGGGTCCCCAACATGGACACCTGCACTACTTAAACAAACATATGGTTCCAGGGGAACTTTTCATGCAAGCTGATATTATTAGTGGGAAGGTCTCTTACCAGCACAGTAGAGACCATTCTACCAATGACACCTTCCATCTGGAGGTAAGTGACAGGGTGCACCACATACCCATCACCGTCCAGATTTCTGTGCATCCCGCTGCAGCTTATAAAAGTCCCAGGATCCCTATTACAGGTAGTCCATTATTAGATGTTTCCATAGATGTACTAGAGAGAAGAGCCACTAGGATCACCATAGGCATGATATGTGGCAAAAAGAAGGGTGCCAGTGACTTGATGCTGTCTTTCATTATGGAGGATAGTCCCAAATTGGGTACTCTTCTAGTGAATGGTTTACCTGCAGGACGATTCACCCAAGAGGACCTCATCAGTGGGGCAGTAGTCTATGTCCACACTGGGGGTGAAGTTGGCTTCCAGAAACAACATGATACCTTCAGCCTCACCCTTTCCAAGGATTCTTATCAATGGGTGGTGGGAGACAGCATAGTGGAGAGAGTGCAGGTGCAAGTGGTTGTGCTGCCTGTGGATAATGTGGCACCCACAGTCTTGGTGGGGGAGTCCTATATTGTTGATGAAGGTGGTAAGAATCCCTTGACCTTACGACATCTCAATATTGAAGATGTGGATACACCCCGAGATGAAATCCTATGCACAGTGACTGGTCAGCCAGCCTCTGGCTACCTGGAAAACATTGCACCAGCTCCTGGCTCAAAAGAATCACGGGCTGGTAGCCCCATCAGCGCTTTCTCTATCAGAGATGTCCAAGCGAGGCATATCAGTTATGTACAGAGTATTCACAAGGGGGTAGAGCCACAGAAAGATCAATTCACCTTTCATTGTTCTGATGGCGTCAACTTTTCCCCAAATGTCTTCTTCCCTATAATCATCTTACCCACCAATGACGAGCAGCCTGAACTTTTTGCCGGTGAGTTTGTGGTATTAGAGGGGATGAGCCTGGTCATAGACACCCCACTGCTCAATGGAGCAGATGCTGACTTGCCACCAAATGAGCTTCACTTTCAGCTCACAGCCCTCCCTCAGCATGGCCGAATCATCCAGCAGCTGGCCACAGGCAGCCAGCCCATCCACAGCTTCACCTTACAGGAAATCCAGGAGGCCTCCACTATTGTGTACGAGCATGATGACTCTGAGACCACAGAGGATAGTTTTGAGGTCTGGCTGAGTGATGGCAAGCATACTACCCATAGGAAGATTCCCATTACGGTGATCCTGGTGGATGATGAAACCCCTCGACTGACCACCAATGCTGGGCTGGAAGTAGAGACTGGACACACTGAGGTCATCACAAATTGGGTCCTTAAGGCCACAGATTTGGACTCCAGTAAAAAGAGCCTCAGTTTTGTCCTCCGTTCAGGGCCTCAACAAGGGCTTCTACAGCGGCTGAGAAAACCCAGAGGGGAGGTGAGAAATAACCTCACCCTAGGAATGAACTTTACCCAGGATGAGATTGACAGAAGCCTCATCTGTTACACCCACACAGGCCAAGATGGAGTTCTTGACATTATCAAGTTCGATGTGACTGATGGGATTAACCCTTTGATAGGCTGCTACTTCTACATCACCATTGGGAGCTTAGACAGGGTCTTCCCTGAGGTGGTTAGCAAAGGGCTGACCCTGACAGAAGGTGGCAGAGTGACCTTTACCACCAATCTGCTTAGCCCCAGTGATCTCAACAGTTCCAATGAACAGCTTCACTTCAGAATCACACAGGCTCCTAGCCTGGGGCACTTGGAGAGCTCTGACCACCCTGGGAAGCCCATTGCCTCTTTCACTCAGCTTCAGTTGGCTAGCAACAAAATATTCTATGCCCACACTTCAAATGTTAAGATAAAGACGGACACCTTTGAGTTGCAAGTGACTGATGGACTCAGCCCCGTGTTCCGAACCTTCAGGATCTTCATCACAGATGTGGATGATAAGAAACCTATCCTGACCATCCATAAACTAATACTGCAGAAAGGGGAAGGCAAATACATCACTCCCTTTGAGTTGACAGTGGAAGACAAGGATACTCCAGATGATCTTCTCCTCTTTACTGTCACCCAGCTCCCCATCCATGGTAGGATTTTGTATAATGGCAGTCATCCCGTGACCACCTTCACCAAGCGGGACCTAAATGAGAACCTGATTAGCTACTGGCACGATGGGAGCAAGACAACTGAAGACAGTTTCTCCTTCACTGTGACAGATGGCACTCATGCTGATTTCTATGTCTTCCCAGACACTGTCCTAGAGACACACAAACCTCAGGTAATGAGGATCCACATAAACTCTCTAGACAACAGACTCCCCCAGATTGCCATTGACAGAGGTGCGTCAGCCTTGAAGCGCCTTCACACTGGACACATGAGCTTCCTGATTACCAATAGATCTTTGAGGGCAGAGGATAAAGACAGTTTCCATGGGTTTCTGAAGTATAAAGTGACCAGAGGACCAGAACATGGCTTCATTATCAACACTGGCCTTGGAAACCAGAGCACGCGAGTGTTTATGCAAGGTTAGTAACAATGTCCCCGATGCCTCTGTCCCTCTCCTTGAGCAGATTGGATCTCCCAATTCTGTATAAAATTTTCCCAATCTCAGCCCACTGACAGAAAGATTTTGATTCTAATGAAATATGATGGAATATGAGATTATTCTGGTAATAAAAAAAGGGCAACTAGTCCTTTTCCAGCCATCTCATCAGGATGCCCATTTAACTCTCGGACATCTAGTAAAGCTGGTAGTTATGCCCTAAAATTGCAGAATGCAGGTGGACAGTTTCTGCTTCTGAAATCTCACTGTAAGATAAGATTACATTAATTTTGGTAGTATCAGTTTAATTTCAAATTTTAAGTCAATGACATACCTAGGAATTGTTTCCCTAGTTTATCAGTAAGTTTAGATTTCTGACGATGATATTTTTTGTATTTAGGTTTTGGAGATAAATATTACACTGCACATTTTATTGTAGTATTCAAATGTAACTTATGTATCTAAAAAAAAAAAGGCATAGAACTAAATTTTCCTAAGTGTATGGTGAGATATGTTTTAAAGAACTTTTTAAAAATATATTTGTCATCACTACTAATGGTGAACTTAAAGCAGGCTCCTCTGTTTTCCCAAGTAATGTGACACCTGCTGTCTTTGGCAGCTCTTTACATTGTCTTAAAACTATTTCATGTAGCTTTATGCATGAGATGTGAAGAGATACATGGAATGCAATCTTAAATTAAAACTTATGAAGGGTAAAAAATAGTCCAGTTACATTTTCAGAATTTCTTCTAAAGCCAATGAAATCATGTGAAATGAAATCATGTGGTTTTATAAGAATTATCTTATGAATAAATACCTCCAAATATTGTCCTTAATATGCTAATAATTACCCATACAAAAAAACACAATTACAGACCAAGTGACAAATCTTAAAAATCCAAGAGAATAGGTAATAACAAAATCATAATTTTATTCCCATTTTCTTTTTTCTTAGAATACTGCAGTTATTCTTGCTTAAATTCATTTGACTAATAGTTAATGAATAACCACTGTCATTCCAAACTCTAGGCTTATACAGAACCAGATGGACTCAGCTTTCCATAGAGGGCCAGGGTGTTGTAAAACATGGATCGCTGGAATGTCTTTCTTGTTGGGGATTATTCTACAGATCATACACATAGCACAGTAACAAAATTTTAAACTAGCGTTCTATTTTGCCAATGTAACTTTAAGAAAAAATTTGATTCATTTTCATTTAATCATTTTTTAGAAGTTAGATTTTTATGCATTTAATCATTTTTAAATTTCTTTATTGTCATATTTTCATGCCTTAAACCATTGAAGTTCTTATACTCGTTTTCTATTGTGCCAATATGATGAGTGATACTTGCTCTTTTATTAGCTGACATTGATGAAAGGAAGATCTGCTATGTCTTGAATGAAGGCAGCAGAGCAACAAAGGATATCTTCTACTTCTCTGTTGAAGACAGTGGTAAGTCAGTGTTGAAACCTTAAAAGGGAGTCTTGGTTACTTAAAATAAATATGAAACTAGAAAAAAATTAAATTATTTACATAGTAATTGCAGTCGGTATATATCCTAATACAAACAAGAATTCTTTTTGCTCTATTTGCAATCCTATGTCAAATGATTCTTGACAGATCACTATTTTGGAAGGGAAAGCAATGAGGAATTTCAATAGTAAGATATGAAGTATTTTGCCTGACCTAGATTATGTGTGATGTCCTATAGGCAAGTCAATCTGTTCCGGTGGTTCTGAGAATCTGACTGGTGGTTTCTGTCATTCTGGAACAAATTAGAAAGTCCAACTTAGATTTTGTTAGGATTTTCAGCTCCAGCACCGAATCTTAATGGCTCCTTGATCTCTAAATTGTAATCTTCCTGGATGGGGTAAAAAATATGTTGACCAGCATCGAGGAAAACTTGCTTTAAAAATTGCCTGTGTACGCTGCCCTCTGTCCTCAAAGTAGCATAATGGGAAGCAACAAGCTAGCAAAAGGTGCTTGACTCAGCCAGAAATGGGCTGATTATGTTGTCGAAGAAAAATTATTTTGCAGTATGACAGAATAATTACAAAAATTATGTCCGTATGCTGCTTGCCACTCAATAACCCTTTCAGTATAAATCATTACTCATTTCTAGTCAGTAACATGCATTTTCTTTCACAATCATATGCCATCATTCAGGACTGTTTGGGAAAATAGTCCTACCTGAAGGCTGCACAGTATATTGTGTCTGAATCCCAGCGTACCCTGTGTGACTTTGAAAGAAGTAACCTGGGCTTCTCAGTGACTCATTTCACTCATGTGTAAAATGGTGGTCTTCATACCACTTCCAAAGGGCTGCCAAGAGGATTAGTGAGATAATATATGTAAAGCACTGGGCACAAAGTAGATGCTCATTAATAATAAGTCACCTTCTCCACTCTGATGAGACTACAGTGGAAACCACTGACCCCTTCTCTCCATCTTCTCACTTAAAGTTTAAAATCTGATCTTTTCTTCATCCTCCAACTTCCTAAGGACCAAAGTCACTAAAAAGATAAAGATGAATTCAAGTCTTCTAAACGGACTCACTAATGTAAAGCATATATGAGATTCAAATAGTTAATAATAACTATTTTTCTTTCTGTTTTCTAGAAGGATGATATTCTAAAAAGATGGGTATCTGACTTGCATGTTATACTTTCTGGATGACATCAGAAACAAGAGTCAGTCTTTGAGGATAAATGTGAATTTTATATTGCTACCATTCTTGAGTACTTTCTATGGGCCAGGCAATGCTTATATACATTACGACTTCTGATCCTCACTGTAAAATAAGAGGTAAACATTACAATGCCTATTTTTAAATGAGGGCACCAAGTTGACTAACTGGATGGAAGTCATCCAAGTAACAAGCAGGTGAACTGGAATCAAACCCAGGTAGTGCAGATTCCAAAGCCAGGGTTCCTAACCACCATTGCTACACCACCTCTGTTCATGAGGCCAAAAGCATGGACAGAAGTCAGGGAATAAAGCAAAGACAGCACTTCCTCCCCTCACAAAGAAGCTTCTATTAAATTAAAGTGATAATAATAACCAAGCATAGACTCCAAAATATTTGAGGACACCTTTGCTCATAATTGGATGGTAAAACACATATGTATGTCCATATGCTGATTCAATATTTATGCATTTATTTTTTCCCTGGATTTTGTTCTTGTTTTCTGAGAGTCAAGCACAGAGCTAAGATCCATATCTGCCCATTTGGAGCATTCTTGGATAGCTTAAAACTGCTAAAGAACTTGCTTAAACATTTTCGTGTCAGGTATTTTCAAATTTTATAAATTTTTTTTCTCTACAAGAGCTAACTTGATATTTGCTTTTAAAATATCCCAGTTTGGGTGTGGGGAGTACCTGGATGGCTCAGTCTGTTAAGCATCTGCCTTTGGCTCAGGTCATGATCCCAAGGTCAGGGATGGATCCCCACATCGGGCTCTCTGCTCAGTGGAAAGCATGCTTATCCCTCACCCTCTCCCTCTGCCTGCCACTCTCCCTGCTGTCCTTTCTCTCTCTCTGGGTCAAATAAATAAATAAAATCTTAAAATATTTGTATAATAATAATAATAAGATAAAATATCCCAATTTTAAAAATATTTCCCAAATGGCATAAGATTTACAATTTATTATTATATTTTTTAATCTTGACAACATATAGCACTAGCAGAAGGTACTGCTTCCAGTAATTTGAGCTTTTGGAACTGGGCACACTTCTAGGGATGCATTTTTTACCAGTGGGCTGAAGAAGAATTTGTTGTTGGTGTTGGTGGTTGTACCAACTTTGAAGGCATTAAAAGAAGACTGTGCCCTACCTCTAGGACTGGGCATTAGGCACATCCATAGGTGAATTCAAGGGTCTTAAAGGTGGAAGTATTGGCAATATGACTCTAAAGATGCAATTTATTAGAACCCCAAGCTGGATAGCAGGAGGCTTCCAGTCCATGGGCTCTGAAATCAGGCTGTCTGCACTCAAACCCCAGCGCCACACTTCAGTGGTTGTATATCTTTGAGAAACGGTGCTTTAGTTTGCTCATCTGTGAATTGGAGACGATTATAGTGTGTATCTCATAGAATTATTATGAGAATTTCATTGGTTTCCCATTGCCGCTCCAAAGAATTAGCACAAATTTAGTGGCTTAAAAAAAATACAGACTTATAAGTCTGTTGTTCAGAAGTCCAAAGTGGTTCTTACTAGGCTAAAATCCAGGTTTGGGCAAGGTTGCCTTCCTTTCTGAAGACTCTAGGGGAGAACCCATGTCCTTGCCCTTTCTAGCTTCTAGAAACTGTCCCATTTCTCCATGTTCAAAGCCAGAAGTGTCCAGTCTTCCTCGTTAGCTTCACTCTGGCCCCAACTCTCCCGCCTCCCTCTTTCCCTACAAGAATCCCTGTGATTACATCGGGCTCACCTGGATAATCCAGGGTACTGTCCCCCCCACCCACCCAGAATTGTTAATCACATACACCTGCAGAGTCCCTTTGGCCATGTGATACATGCACACATTCTGGGAATTAAGATGTGGACATCTTTGGAGACCCATCATCATAAGCACCTCAAGTACTAAAGAAGCAACACGCATGAAACCCTGAAGAGTGCCCAGATGAAGGGAAACACGATGGGTATTATTATCATTAGAATTATTAGCTGAGATACCAAGTATTGTATTTCTCTTGTGTCAGGTAAAAAGAAATTTAACAATTTATTCCTGAAAATCTATGGTTAGATCAGCTGATTATATAAAAAGTTCAACTTCTTTTAAGATTTTATTTATTTATTTGAGAGAGAGGGAGTGCAAGTAGGGGGAGCAGCAGAGGGAGGGAGAAGCAGGCTCCTCGCTCAGCAAGGAGACCAATATGGGGCTCAATTCCTGGATCCTGGGATCATGGCCTGAGCAGAAGGCAGATGCTTAACAGACTGACTCCCCCAGGGACCCCCAAAAATTCAACTTTTAAACTATTATGGTGAATTATCTTATTGGGGTATTGCCTGGAACTCTTGGTTTCTCATCTTTTTCTCTGCCCACTTATAAATTGATTTCATAGTTATTAGAAGCCCACTAAGGAAAAAAAAAAAGTCCACTAAGGAGACAAAGAAGAGGAAGTAACTCAGATCGACTGTTCTAGGCTTTGCCACTGCACACTGAGCCACCACGCGCAGAAATACCTTATCTATCCACACATCCTGTTTCCTATAGCAATTGTGCCTTTTTCTTTTTGCTCTGCTATAGTTAAATGAAGTGATGTATGCCAAAAATATAATAAGACACCCAGCATCTACCAATTCCCCGATAAATATGAGTTTTCTTTTCTTCTTTCCTCTATAATAGTTATGCGTCTACCTATATTCGTGTACACAGCTGGACTGGGAATTCAAATGGATGTTTTTACAATGTACCTAGTTTGTATGTTCTATCTGTTGCTGCATCATCAGTTTTGAGTAACTCAAACTAAGGCCATTGCTGTGTAAGATCTCAGTCTTTTTTATAACATTGGTGGTAAATTCCATTTTGCTCAAGGTTATCATGAAAGCCACTGGTAAAATAGGGAATGCATTTTAGACTTCTAAAGCTCTGGACCAGGCACCTGTGTGGCTCAGTCATTAAGCATCTGTCTTTGGCTCAGGTCATGACTCCAGTATCCTGGGATCAAGCCCCACATCGGGCTCCCTGCTCAGCGAGAAACCTGCTTCTCCCTCTCCTACTCCCCCTGCTTGTATTCCCCCTCTCTCTGTCTCTCTCTCTCTGTCAAATAAATATATAAAATCCTAAAGAAAAACAAAAAACAAAAAACTCTGGACCAATTAAGCATACTGTCAAGTTCATCCATCTTCCTCTCCATAAGTCATTATACTCATAGATTTGTCTTGAAATTTTGCATTATCTTTACTATATGTAATGCTGAATGGATCTGTTCTACTTACCCTATAATAACATAACCCTAAATTTATATAGCACTTAATATTTCTACAATGTGTTTTTACAGATCTTATTCCAATCGATTCTTACTATGATCTGTAAAACAGAAATCATTACCTCAGATTTTAAGATAAAGAAATGGGCTCGAAGAATTAAAATGATCCTTACAAAGGAACCATCGGAAACGTTAAGTCAATACTTTCTAAAAAGCCACAACAAATTGTGAGACTGTTTTACTTTGGGGATGTGCTACAGATATTTTACATTCTCCTAAAGACCTGAAACAAATTGTTTTATTTCCTCTTAAATTATTCAGTGTCTAAAACCAATCTGATTAACACTATGCATTCTGATATTTGAATTTTTTTTAACTTGACCTGATACATGCCTCATGGTCCCTGTGAACACTGGTCTTCTATTTAGGTGAAGTGTCTTTTTTAAGCAAGTTATGAAAGTAAAGAGCACCAAAAAGGTTTTTTTAAGGACCAGTGATAGAGCTAACTGTAGGTCTAGTGAGTCTAGTCTGCCCATGCAGTTAAGGGACTATCATACTTGCTTTGGACTTTAAACTCTCCAGAATGCATCTAAGACTTCAAGAGCAGGGCAGAAAATGTCTCTGAAGAGTCAACTCACAACATGTGGCCTGATATTTTCACACTTGACTCAAAGAAGCCCTTATTTGGAGTCTATTTACTCTTATTTCCCAAACAATTCTAATTTTATTTCAAATAAAAACAGTGGTAAGAAGAGAGTGGGGGTTAAAAGCAAAGACCTACAGAATGCAGAAGAGATAGATAACAATGGGCGGCCAAAATATTCAAATTCAGGAGAAACCAGGAGCAATGTAGTGAAGAGACAAAACGAGCATATTTCTATAACTATTTATAATATGGCAGAAGAGTACCTACAGTAAGATTATAAAATGTTTTGCAAGTCTTCAGGATGATGTCATAATAAACCATATAAAATAGGGAAAGAGGTTCCCGATGTATTGTTAAAAAGAAAACCAAGTAGAAATTTATATAAAGCTGTAAAGGATGATTATATTTCCATGTACACATGCCTATATATATGCCTAGGAAAAAGTCTGAAGTATATATAGCAAAATGTTAAAAATGGTTTATAATGGCAGAGATGGATTTATATCTTTTGACTTTATTTTACATTTTCTTGTGTAAATGCTTTACAATGATGACTATTATCAGGAAAAAAAAAAAGCAATTTCCATTTAAGAAAAAAGAACAGTGGACTACATCACAACTAACGTGGTTCAATAATTTTGATTTAAATGGCCAAACATGTTCTTCTAGCTTATCAATAATTCAAAAATGTCCCCTTAATAATGCAATGGATTTAAAAATCCAAACAAAGGAGAATCAAGGTGGATTCTCTTCAGGCAGAAAGGAATCAACCATTACACATGTTGCTGACTCTTCTCCTCATGAGTCCTTCCTCCTTGCATCTATCATTCCTTCATACCATGACCAGAAATGAGTTGTTAACTCTTGGGCAAGCTATAAGCAAGGCAGGTCCAGAGACAATGGGGCAGGTGGCTAGAGGGACAGGCAAGGCTCATCACCAGTGTCCCCATGTTCAGTCTGTGGAAGAATTAGTTCAGAGTCACGAGGTACAGGAAAAAGCTAGCAGTTTGGTTGTGCTCATACTGTGCTAAGCTAAACTTTATGTCCTTCCCCTCTCCTTTGTGAAATATGTTAGGTAATCTTCCCTTTATGTCATTTGTGATTTAATTTGGTTTTTTCACTTTCATGCTGAATCCATTGTTTCTTTTTTTTTAATTTTTTTTAAGATTTTATTTATTTATTTGACAGACAGATCACAAGTAGGCAGAGAGGCAGGCAGAGAGAGAAGGGAGGAAGCAGGCTCACCACTGAGCAGAGAGTCCGATGCGGGGCTTGATCCCAAGACCCTGGGATCATGACCTGAGCCGAAGGCAGAGGCTTTAACCCACTGAGCCACCCAGGTGCCCCAATCCATTGTTTCTTTATAGAAAAATGAAAGAGGTACTTCTATTTGGATCACCTTACAAGGTGTCTAGACAGGCACCTCAGCCACATTTCCTGTATCTGTCTGGAGGCCACACCTGGAGTATACCTGTCCTAAAGTAATATTTTGCTACAAACTAATTCTTATAGAAATGACAACACCTTTTCACAACCTCCACTACTGAGTCATTTTTAAGAGCCCATTCCATGAATGGGAGAATGGTAAGGAACAATATTGAAAACTACCTTCATGGCACACTATTTATGCCGTGTGTTTAGTATTGCTAATTATACTTCCAGCTGAAAGCTTTAAGTCTACAATTCTACATTAAAATACCTGACTGTACAGGTATTCTTAACATAAATAGTCTAAAATTTTTTAAATGGCCAGTAATTCCTCCCCCAGATAACAAGCTATGCGCATTTTTAAAAAATAAATGCATATACAGGGGTGCCTGGGTGGCTCAGCGGGTTAAGCCTCTGCCTTTGACTCAAGTCATGATCTCAGGGTCCTGGGATCAAGCCCCGCATCGGGTTCTCTGCACAGCAGGGAGCCTGCTTCCCCCTCTCTCTCTCTGCTTGCCTTTCTGCCTACTTGTGACCTCTGTCTGTTGAATAAAGAAAAATCTTATAAAATATATATATTTAAAATAAATGCATATACATAGTTAAAGAATAATAATAATTCTTTAACATAATCGCTTTGCATTGATACCTAATCCCTTTTCTTCTGTTTTCTTTCAAAAAGAAAATTAATCACATAGCAGAAAATATATGTATATTCTTTTTATTTACACAAAAGAGATTATTTTTTATGTTTGGCTCTGAGCCTTGCCTTCTTTTGTCTAGGTTATATCCAGATATATACTGAACTAACACAGATCTACCTTACCTGCTTTATCCTTTGTAAACAGATAATATTTTTTACAGCTATGTAAACCAGAAACTGTTCTTATATATATATGGCTATATTTTTTTCCCTTGCATTTTCAGTGCTTCCTGAACTTACTTTTGGCCTACACTTGAGAATGCATACCTTTTTTTAGCAGTGAAGATGCTGATTTAACCTGGATATTTGCATGTCTAAAACATTCTAGATTTCCCCTAAATTCATAGTTGCTTCAGACATACAAGGCTCTCTCATACGAGGGTACCAACTGTAGTTCAGATAGAAAATGTGAAAGCAGTTTATTCCAAAATTAACTATTAATCCTTAGAAGTTAAAAAGTATGCACAAAGGGAAAAAGAAAAAAGAAAAAAAGAAGCAAAGCATTTTCTGCTGGTAGGTGCTCCCAGAAACCCCCCAGATTTCTTGCTTTCTTGGCTCTGCCAAGGCTGACTGACTCAGGAGTTTCAGTGTTTTGGTGTTTTTAAGGTCTGTCATGCTGAACTTGCAAGGATTGAGTCCGCAATTCAGAGCTCAGTCTGAAGTCACAGGGGCACTGAACTGCCCCAAGATGGTCTGCTTCTCTGAGTACAGGTCGAAAGAAGATTTGCTAATTTCTAGCTCCTAGTCAATGAGGTTGTGAGGACCACCACGCTGTGACACTACGAGAGATGGGCAACCTCATCCATTTACAGGACACATGGCAAAGCTAAGTCTAAGTCACAACATTTTATACAACATTGTATATCAGAACTGGGTGCTAGACTATTACACTGTATTGATAGTGTAGGAACACTTTTAAACCTCCTAATTCTAGGTAAGTCCCACACTTTATTTTTTTTGGCATTGGCTTGCCCATGCTTGAAAAACATAGCTGCTTTTTACACATATTTTAATAACAAAGTAGAATTCCCTACTGAGTTTCCACATAGAAAATTAGGTGAGGATTTGAGGTAAAAGTGAAATAATTTCCAGATGATTTTCTCAGTTCTCAGTTTATCCTGTTGGTACTAAAACATCCCTAATGTTTTCAGACATATTTTTTTAAAACTAAAAATAAGATGTGCACCAAATATCCGAATACTACAAAATAGTATAAATAGTACAATATTTAAATAATTATTCAAATAAATATTCAAATATACAAGAGCATACAATAAAAAGCAGAAGTTCTCTCCTGTTCCCATCCATAGTCCTATCCCACATGAAACCAAAAATTGTTTTTACATAAGCAAACGTTAGCACACACACATACATCTTGCTATAATTATGTCTTCCATTAATGTTGAAAGTCCTGGAGGTCTGGGAGATAGATAAATTTTATTTATGTATTATCCAATTTTTAATCTTTACGTAAATGGAAGCTGTTTAAAATTGTAGTTTGGGCTGTGTATGCCAGATAAAGAAAAAGAGGAGATAATTTGGCTAATTGAGCTGATACATTCAATCAAATCATGTAATCCTCATCATAATCTGTGTTAGAATTGATATGCCTCCCAGCAATAACTGGCATATGATAGGTGCTTAAATCATAGTGGTTGAATAAGAGGATAAACACAAATTCATGAAAAAGTGACCAAATCTCAAATTCATCTTATGATTTGTAGAGACTGTATGCTTGGTCATAGTCATGATTCAAAAAAATAATATTGATCGTGGTTGTGGGTAATTTGGGAGGAGACTTTTGAAATTAAAAAAAATATGTATTTTAGAGTTTATGATCCACAGCAAATAACCTCAGAGAAAAATGACTTTGGTCTCTTTATCTTTGAGTATTTGCATGAAAGCATTTTGTTCATATTTTTCTCCCCATAGAATAAAACACAGGCTTGTTTTTTTTAACCATAATCTATTTTTTAAAACTGTGCAATTCCATATATAAAAATAGAAAGCCAGGTTGAGCATGCAGTAACCTAGGAAAGCTCTGGTGTAAGAAAATAATCACACTTCACAAAGATGATTAATGAAAGGAGAAAACGTTTTTGAAAGCAAAGAAATACTATGAATGATGCTCTTTCAGTATTCTTGACTAGTAAATCAAGACCTGCTATATTCAGGGAGTGTCTCATTTAGATCACATTATTGTGCATCTCTTGCTCCTCATTTTCCAGTTGCTAAATATCCTCATTACCATATACATCAATTTAGGGAACATTTTATTGCTAGAAAAGAGAATTTATTGCTTAAAAACAGCAAAGCTGTTTTTGTCTTATGTTATGTAAACAGGCTCTTAAATAATCACTTCAGGGGTCAATTTAAAATAACACTTGACAACCTCAGGATTAGGTCCTAAATTCTGTGTACATAACACATGTACCTAATAAATAGATAATTATAAGTAAACTAATGCATATGTGTATATGTGCACGTATGTATGTATATTAGTTTGTGAGGTATGGATGAATACCCAGAGCTCTCTAAAATGAGAAAAAATATTTTGACTCATTTGGTATGGCTAGTTAACATGTATCCATCTTCTTGATAATGAAGTAAAATAGTTTGATTTCAAATTCAGACTCATCATTTATTGAACATCTCCTTCTTGTCCCAGGTGTTATGTTAAGTAACTTGCCTCTCATTTAATCTCCACTGTACCCTCACAAGATAGATATTATCCCCCATTTTATAGATAATAAACACTAAGTCTTGGTGACATTGAGTGAAATTATTACTAATGTTATTAGCACTTGAACATTCTAGGGAGTTGTATGGAAGGATAAGACTGTGGCAAAATCCTAATCCTTATGAAATTAAATCAGTATTAAAATTATCCTTATGTATTGATCGCCTCTTTGTCTAAAAATTACATGTTTCTCTGGAATGCAGAAGATATTTAACGTAAAGCAGAGATTACAGGAAATATTTGAAAGCAGCCTTTTTGCATGTGCAATATAATTGCAATATAATTGCACATGCAAAAGGCAAGTCCCATAGTGTAAGGAAGGCAAGAAGCACAAATGACCGAATGATGCCATTGACACTTTTAGGAATCAGAAATCACTGTTTCAAATTAGGTCGGATGACTCATCTGTAGTTTTGAATGACTAGAGTCACTGAAGACAATATTCTTAATAGAAAAATTATCTGCAGATGCATTCTGACTGAGCTTCAAATAAGTCGGTCTGCTGGGCATTTTGCTCATCATTCTCTATCAGGACACAAACACATTGTCTCCATGTATGATAATGATTCAGACTTTCTTAAAGTAATTTACAAAAGGTGGGAATGAATATGCATATATCCAATCTGCATGGTCTCAGCCCAAATCTATGAGAAACTGCCAGAGAGGTGAAAACATGTACAAAGTGCAGGATAGATATCAAACCCTGATCTCATTAGCAGGAAACTAGGTAGTAAAATATGCTGAACATACCTGGTGCTTAACCCAGTCAGGTTTCCAGAGGCTTGAGCAGTAGCACAGAACCAGAGAAGTCAGTAACAGTGGGATTTCAGCCGCTTGAAATCTCAAGCCTACATCCAGGGTAAGGGATAACTGCTAGAATGATCAGGGATCACAGTGTTTTGTTCGTTAGGTGTGTTACTAGGATGTTGTGCATTTGAAGGTGTGCAAGTAGAATGTTTGGCTTTCACTTTTCTTTTTTGACAGTAGATTAAGAAAGTGAACGTGGGAATGTATTGTTTCGCTGGGCGGCCTAAGCGGAGGGAACTTCAGAGCCTCCAAATTGTCATTTGTTAGTGATGCCTTCGGTATTTGGTTTTCAGCTTTGACTTTCTTCTTCTTTCTACCTCTCCTTTCACCGTCTGTCCTCATTTTCTTCCTCATTTGCTTTTAATTTCTTTGTACAACATATAGAATTAGCTCTGGGTGCTCATCATACTCCTCTTGGTTTTTTCCCAGCCCCACAATATCCTTCACCCATGACTTTATTTACATTACTTAATCCTACTTCTGCCTTCTTTTCCATTCTCCGAGGTAGTTTCCAAAAACCATAATATCCTTCAGTGTATTTATTTAAAAAGTGTTTGAAAAAGGATAGCGATACTGTTATTAAAGCAAGCCTACATCTTATAATGAGAGTGTTCTTAATACCTGACCTTAGTTATATCTAATAAATGTGCTAAGGTGTGCAATTTGTTATGGTGAGAAGTAAAATTCTCTGAAACAGAACGAGGGGTTATAATGTCTACCCAAAAAAGCCACGAACATTAGAAACATCTGCTAGAAAATAAAATCCTGCTGAAGGGAGGGAAATGAGCTTCCAGGAGCTAGCTGTCCTCTCTCTCTCTTTTTAAAGATTTTATTTATTTATTTGACACAGAGATAGAGCACAAGTAGGCAGAGCAGCAGGCAGAGGGAGAAGGCGGCTTCCCGCTGAGTAGGGACCCTGATGCCGGGCTTGATCCCAGGACGCTGGGATCCTGAACTGAGCCAAAGGCAGCCACTTAATCCACTGAGCCACCCAGGTGTCCCAACTAGCCATCCTCTCTTTAATCATCAGGCGGGCACTCAGCCGTGCTCGGGACAGGCCCTTGGTGGAGCTGGCCAAGTTATAGCCAGAAGCATCTTTGCTCAGGAGAGAGCCAGCTGAGGACCACCATGGAAGCAATTAGGATAGACTGAAAACGGCTGTGGTCTGTGCTTCCTGTGATGAAAGTGGAATATGCACCAGTTGGCACAGCATTAGAACAGATAATAGGTTTCTTGAGACAATGACTTTCTAGTTTTTTTAAGATTCTAAAAAGAACTACTGGAGTTCAATAATTATTTGGGGGAAGACCTATAATGGATTTCCCATTTCCTTTTTTTAAATTAATTAATGCTGCTGTGCATCAAAGTCTCAGTGGCCAGAATTATGTATGTAGATGAATCAAAGACATCAAAGGCAAATCCAGTTTTTCTCTTTTGTAGTTTATTTTCAATAAAATAAATCTGTAGATCTTAACCCAAGAGATCTGTAGATAGAATTCAGAGGCTCGGTGAACTTAAATGGAAAAAAAAAAAAAAAGGTAAAAAAAAAATGGTATCTCATTATTTTTACTAACCTCCACCTAAAATGTATCTTCCCCCCCAATTATAAATGTAAGTAACAAATGACAACATGACCAGCAGCACTTGTAGCTTTGTAACCAGTAGAAATAACATATATTTTAATATCAAATTATAGGAAGTGTAGAGATGTCCAAGTATCCTTTATAGCCATTACTTTGAAATGTTGGTGTAATTACTACTGGAAATTTCTTTTGTAATAGACTTACAAGATAATTCTTATACCATAATCATTCATATCCATCCATCTAAAGTATGCAATTCAATGGGTTTGGGTATACTATTAATGTTTTAGACTGTAGTAACATATAGAGCATAAATTTGCTGTTTCAGCCAGTTTTACACATATAATTCAGTGGCACTAATTGCATTCACAGTATCATGCAACCATTACCACTGTTTTCAAATTTTTTTATTTACCCCAAACAGAAACTCTCTAATCATTCAACAGTAATTATCCATTCTCCCTTTCCCCCAGCCCCTGGTAACCTCTAATCTACTTTCTGTCACTATAAATTTGTCTCTCTGCGTATTTCATATAAGTGGAATCATACAATATTTGTCCTTTTGTGTCTAGTTTATTTCACTGAACATGATGTCTTAAAGGTTCATCCATGTTTCAGTATCAAATGTATCAACTTCCTTCTTATGGCTGAAGAACATTCCATTGTGTCCATATACTATGTTTTGTTTTTCCATTCACCTATGGACAGATACTTTGTTTCCAACGTTTGGCTATTGTGAATAATACCATAATTAATTCTTTTGGGTCTATACCTAAGAGTAGAATTGATAGGACTCACATGCTAATTCCATGCTTAGTTTTTTTTAGTAGCCACCAAATTGTTTTCCATAACAACTTCAAAAAAATTTTTAATTTTCTGATAATTGCATTTTAATATAATTGAGTTTTACGTAATCCTATGCATTTTCGCATATACATTCAGAAACATTGTTCCAAGAATAGGACCAGAGGCTTTCCCCGGATTGCCAAAACACTTCCGTGGCACACAGGCACGAACAAATGTGAAGAGCTCTTGCACACTAACTTCCCTTTTGTCTAAGCAAATCAATTTAAATCTGTAATATCCTGGCAAGTGTTTGATGTCTAGAACTAAAATGAACAATATTATAAAAATAGTGATTTTGCATTATTTTGGAAATTCAGTACAGCTGAACTGGACTAATGACCAAACTTTAAAAATGCTTTCAGAACCGAATTTTCTCAGTTAAGAACATAATAGTCATCTTTACCAACAAACATGTTGAGAAAACATCATATGCACTTCAGTGGGTAAGTATAAACTCAGGCCTTCAACATACAAGAGCATAAGGGCTAGTTAGTTGAATATACTTTGAAAAGCCAGATGGTAGGGATGTGTGGGTGGCTCACGCATTAAGCCTCTGTCTTCCGTTCAGGTCATGATCCCAGGGTCCTGGGATCAAACCCTAGGTCTGGCTCCTTGCTCAATGGGGAGCCTGCTTCTCCCTCTTCCTCTGCTGCTCCCTCTGCTTGTGTTCTTTCTCTCTGTCAAATAAATAAATAGAATCTTTAAAAGGAAGGAAGGAACAAAGAAAGAAAGAAAACCCAAGCCAAACCAAGCCAGATAGCTCCTGAAATGTAGTTGAGTAATCAATCAGTTATTTTGGAGTTCTAAAAACAGAATAAAAAATATAAATGCTTCGGGCGCCTGGGTGGCTCAGTGGGTTAAGCCTCTGCCTTCGGCTCGGGTCACGATCTCAGGGTCCTGGGATCGAGTCCTGCATCGGGCTCTCTGCTCTGCAGGGAGCCTGCTTCTCCATCTCTCTCTGCCTGCCTCTCTGCCTGCCTCTCTGCCTACTTGTGATCTCTCTCGTCAAATAAATAAATAAATAATATTTAAAAATATATATATAAATGCTTCAACAATTTACAGCTCTCATGTAGAACTGTAGTCAATTTAAAACATCATGAAGTACATTATTTCACAGTTGTATGCAACCATCATCTCTCTGTATTTTCAAAACTTTCATCACTCCAAACAGAAGCCGTGCAACCATTAAAAGTATCTGTCAGCATGACTGTGTCATTTATGTACAGTTTCACCTAAACTCTGTGTTCTACAGTTAGAAATACATTGTAGCCACTTGCTCAATTCAGGTGTTTAGGATTCAGAATATGATTGCCATCAACTATGAAAAATAACGCACAAGAAGAACTTAGACTCAAATTTCAGAAATGGCATAGTACTTTTCTGACTTAAGTATCACTCACTTGATTAACAAATGATTATGGAATACCTGCTGTATGCTAGGCTAATGGGATATGACAAGAAAAAAGGCATAGTCCCTCCTGTCAAGGAACTTATAGTTCAATGGGGGATAAGTTTGAAGGCAGGGTAGGGCGCCTGGGTGATTCAGTTGGTTAAGTGACTCCCTTTGGCTCAATCCTGGGGTCCCAGGATTGAGTCCCAAGTAGGGCTCCCTGCTCAGCAGGGAGTCTGCTTCTACTTCTGCCCCTCCCCTGCTTTCTCTCTCTCTCTCTCTCTCTCAAATGAATAAATAAAATCTTTTTTAAAAGTTGGGGGGGGGTTACAGGATAAATGCTATATTAAGAGTCAGCTGGGGCACCTGGGTTCTCAGTTGGTTAAGCATCTGCCTTCAGCTCAGGTTGTGATCCTGAGTCCTGGAATCAAGCCCCACATGGGGCTCCCTGCTCAGTGGGGAATTTGCTTCTCCCTCTCCCTCTTCCCTGCCTCCTGCTCTCTCTTTCTCAAATAAATAAATAAAATAAAATAAAATAAAAAAGCTTAGATTGTTATGAGAGCAAATGTGCAAGGCATCTTATCCAGGACTCAGATGAGGCTTCCCAAGAAAGTGATCACCTAAGCTGAGACTTGAATGAATGGGATTTAGCCAGGTGAAGGGAAAAGAAAAAGAAGAGGCGTTATGGCAAGAAAGAGCGGTGGTAATTTGCAGACTGCTATGAGCTCATTCTGACCACATAGACCAAAGAGCAGGGGCTGTGACAGGAGCTGACACAGTGAGCAGCCTCCAGACCAAGAAGGATGTTCTAAATGTGTCAACAGACTTTATCCTGAAGGTGATGAAGAAACAGTAAAAGTTCAGACAGAGTGGTGACACGATCACCAGGTGTTCTGCGCACATAACTTTGCATTACAGAGAATAGACCACAGGTAGAAACAATAATAGAAAGGGAGAGATTGAAGGAAAATAAGTGAGAAATGATGTTGGTATAACCTTAAGTGGTGGCAACAAGTGTGGAGAGAAGTGGATAGAGTTTTTTTAATTTGTAGGAACTAGAATGGACAGTTCTTGAATTTGAGGGAGTAGAGAGAGGCGGCCAAGTGTGATGCCTGGTGTTTCCTTTCTAACTATTATTATTATCTCCCTAATATGCTGTGTCCTCTCGAAGTTTTAAATGCATGTGGGCAGCCACTCGCCAGTGACAGGTGGTCCGTCTCCCACTGGAACAACCAGAGAGACAGAAAAACATAACCAGATCTAAGAGCACAAGCCTAATGGATACCGCCTTCTGTGCAAACAAGACTGAGACCCGAAGAGGCAATGGTAACTGAGAGTCATGCTAAGACCGATAGTTTTGATCAAATCTCTCGAATGGTCAAGAGAGTAATCGAAAAGGGGGATTATTGACGTAAATTTCTAAGCCCGAGATGGAGCTGCCTCTGCCCATGGTGCCACATCTGGGAACTGAAACTTAGATAACTTTCATGTTCCTGCAAATGCCCGGCTTGACGGGAAATGCAGTGCGCCGGGGTCATCCAGGCTCCACACGCCGACTCTGGGCCTTCTTGCCCCAAACAAGGCTGACTGCTTGGCCCCAGTCAATCAGATGTTCTCTATTTATTCCTTTCTTGGTCTTTATTCTCGAACACTTTTTTTTTTAAGATTTTATTTATTTTAAGAGAGAGAGATCACAAGTAGGCAGAGAAGCAGGCAGAAAGAGAAGGGAAAGCAGGCTCCCCACTGAGCAGAGAGCCCGATGCGGGACTTGATCCCAGGAACCTGAGACCATGACCTGAGCTGAAGGCAGAGGCTTAAGCCACTGAGCCACCCAGGCGCCCCATTCCGTGGTCTTTATCCTATAAAATATTCTTGCTGGGGCACCTGAGTGGTTCAGTTGCTTAAGCATCCAACTCTTGATTTGGGCTCAGGTCATGATGTCAGAGGTAGTGAGATTGAGCCCCAGGTCAGGCTTCGGAATCAGCATGGAGTCTGTTAGAATTCCCTCTCTCCCTTTCCCTCTGCCCCTCCCCCTGCTAGCTAAATATATAAATAAATAAACGAGCAAACAAGTAAAATCTTCTAAAACAACACAGAACTCTTGCCCTCCACCCCATTTTACAGTTCTCCTAAAGGAGACTGTTCACTTCATGAAATGTTCAATAAAATTTGTTTGTATCACCTAAAACAAAGTGATGCCCAGATTGCTAACACGAGAACCTGGGTGACCTGGAGGCAAGGAATAATGAGTTCTGCTTGGAAAATGTTGTATGTCAAGTTCTCATTCCAGAGCCAGTACTTACCAGTCCTATGGCCTTGGGCAAATCTTATCAGCTTTTTGAACCTCTGTCCAAAATGGAGACACTGATTTCTGTCTGGTTCGCGGGATATGATGAGACTCTAAAAAATTGTGTTTGTGAAAGCCCTTTATAAACTATACAACTGAAAAGTACTGGGACTGTGATCAGTGCTTCCGGACCTGGTTATAACCTTATTCAGTGTCATCGTTGGTATCATGAATTACCATTTGGAGCTAGGCTTAGCAGGAGAGTACAAGCCTGGGAATCAGGAGACCTGCATGCCTGCTAGCTCCCCAAAGGAGGAGGGCTGGTGCTCTCCTGAAAAATGAGGAGCTTGAATTGTTCATCTCCAAGGGCCCTTCTAGCCCTAAAATTATGAGAATGCTTGGGGCACCTGGGTGGCTCAGTTGTTAAGCGTCTGCCTTTCACTCAGGTCATGATCCCAGGGTCCTGGAGTTGATTCCCACATCAGGCTCCCGGCTCAGCGGGGTGCCTGCTTCTCCCTCTGCCTGCCGCTCCCCCTGCTCACAGATATGCTCACACTCTCTCTCTGACGAGTAAATAAAATCTTTTAAAAAATTAAAAGAATGCTGTTAACTGCTTTAGTGAAATCTATTGGATAACCAGCATGATCTTAGTAGGTCTAAGGGGGATTATTCTTATGGAAAGCAGTTTAAGAATTTTCAGTCACGTTAACCTACTTTATGGAGGAAAGAAGGCTTGGGCTTTCTGAGAACCATTATTACACAAACAAGTACATATGTGATTAATATGTTACTTGATAAATGTGAATGTGTTTGCAGAAACAGTATAATTGAATATGACTAAGGGAATATAAAATGTGGTTCATTTGGTGCAATAAACAGTCAAGGTATGAAATAATTCTAGCATCTCCTGTTGGATTTCATTTTGTGGATTGAATACATAAAGCTTGGTTTTCCCTTGTGCCTTTAATTGCAAACAGCAAGAAATCTGTAAAGCGCTGAACAACTCCCTGCTAAGTTATTTTACGTTCTGTGTTGTTGAATATAATCAGCCCCTCCTGGGGCTTCCTCTGCCCCTCAGTTTTTGTTTTGTTTTTAAAAAAATCTATTTATTTACATGAAATGTAAGTACATAAAAATACATGAAATGTAAATACAATATTTTAATACCTTTATTGAGACATAATTTGTATATTATACAATTCACCCATTTAAAGTATACAATTCCGGGGTTTTAATACATTCCCAGGATATACAGTCATCACCACAACCTTGTTTTCTAGCATTTTCATTGCCCCAGGAAAAAACCCAGACTTACTAGCAGTCATTCTCATTTTCCCCAGCCTGCTTCCCCACTCCAGGCCTTGCCACCACTAACCTACTTTCTGTCTCTATAGATTTGCCTATGGTGGATTTTTCATGTAAATGGAATCATGGAATGTGTGGTCTTTGTCTGGTTTCTCTCACTTAGCACAATGTTTTCAAAGTTCAGTCACATTGTAGCATTTGTCCGTATGTCATTCCTTTTCGGGATGAATAATATTTTGTTACATGGATATATCGCTTTTTATGTATCCATTCATCAGCTGATGGACATCTGGCCTGTTTCCACTTTTTGGATGTTATGAATAATGTTAGGAGCAGCCATGAGCAAGTATTTGTGTGAATGTATGTTTTCATTTCTCTCAGATACATACCTAGGAGTAGAAGCTTTCCCCTCACTTTTAAGAACCCAGGGCAAGGGGAGGTGGGCCTGGGTGACTCAGCTGAGCAACTAACTCTTGATTTCAGGTCAAGATCTCAAGGTCGTGGGTTTGAGCACTAAATGAGGCTCTGTGCTCAGAGGGGAGTCTATTGGAGATTCTCTGCCTCTCCCTCTGTCCTTCTCCCTGTTCACACACACACATCTCTCTCTTTCTCAAAATAAACAAATCTTAAAAAAAAATCAAGGTTTAACATGTGCTGTCCTTGATGCCTTGAGGAACACTTTCTCCAGTTGAAAGACTAACAATGAGCTCCAACTAATAGGAAATCAGTTGAATTTCTTTTGAAAACACGTTAGATATTTAAAAAAAAAAATATGTATTTATTTGAGAGCTGGGGGGAGGGGCAAAGGGAGAGAGAATCCTCAAGCAGACTCCCCATTGAGCCTGGAGCCTGATGCAGGGCACAGTCCCAGGACCCTGAGATCATGACCAGAGCCGAAATCAAGAGTCAGCAGCTTCACTGACTGAGCCACCCAGGTGCCCCAGGGCCAAGCACTTTTCAAGTGTGCACAAATCAGTTGTTTTCAAGTTTGTTCTTATAAGAGGGTCAGAAATCTTAGTGCAGTGTAGGAGTGAGGCTCAGGAACCTAAGATTGTAGTCTGCTTTCTTTAGAGACTTCGTGACTTCAACAATGCTTATTGCAAGTAATACTGTCATTAATACAGGGTTTGTGTCCATGAGCTAGGGGGCACATGAGAAGACTCAGTAAATTTGGCACAGATCCCCTGAGCAGGGTTTTACTTTTAATTAACACAAATTTTTCTGTTATGAAGCAGAATACAAAAATCACAGGAAGTTGTTTTTTTTTTTTTTTTTTAAGATTTTATTCATTTATTTGACAGACTGAGATCACAAGTAGGCAGAGAGGCAGGCAGAGAAGGAGGAGGTAGCAGGCTCCCTGCTGAGCAGAGAGCCCGTGCGGGACTCAGTGGGATCATGAATGACCTGAGCCGAAGGCAGAAGCTTTAACCCACTGAGCCACCCAGGCGCCCAATCACAGGAAGTTTTAAGATATCTCCAAGACTTCATAGCTCATGGCTTATAGCTATGCCCCAGGTCCCTGTTTCTCACCCCTCTTCAGGTCAAGTTCACTGTGATATAGTCCTTAGGGTTATTTTGGTGTAAAGTTTGAGAAGCACTGATGGAATTAATTTTTTTCCATATGGGTGTGATCTGACTTCAAAATAATTTTAATGGTACTTCCTGAATGAAATCCCATAGAACTGGTTGTTTAAAGATATTGTTGTGTTAAAAAGAAAAAAAAAATCCTGTGTTCGAATAAGCTTGAGAAATAACGGGTTCAACAAATGTTTAGTTTCTTTTTTTTTTTTTTTAAAGATTTCATTTATCCATTTGACAGACAGAGGTCACAATAGGCAGAGAGGCAGGCAGAGAGAGTGGGGGAAGCAAGCTCGCTGCTGAGCAGAGGGCCTGATGTGGGGCTCGATCCCAGGGCCCTGGGATCATGACCTGAGCCAAAGGCAGAGGCTTAACCCACTGAGCCACCCAGGCGCCCCGACAAATGTTTAGTTTCTTTAATTTAAAACTTCTCAGATGCCAGAGAGTTCTCTTATCTCTTGCTCAAAATGGAAGATCTAGAACTACCTGCTACCACCTCCAGCCTTAGGCCTGCAGAGCATTTCAGAAAAGTTAAACCTTTGCCTTTTAGTTCAAAGTTAAGTTAACCAAAACAATTAATTAGAAACCCTCCCCAAATGTTAATTTTAGAGCCCTGAGGAGATATTCATGAGAGAGTCCTCCCTAGATGTAAAACACTCTAATTTTATGAACCACTGAAGACAGTTTTGTCTGCCTGCAATGTTTTCTCCTCTCTCGTTTGTTCATGTGTGACGTGACGGTGTTGGGATTGGTAATGCCATTTCCTTAACTGTTTCACCTGGGTTGTCTTCTGATAAAATGGCTGCATGCTGGCAGACACATTTTCTATGATTAATTAAGCATGGAAGAGTGATTTTTTTTTTCTACACAATTTCACCTTTCAAGTTTTAAATTGATTTTCCCTTGCAGCTCCAATTTTTCTCTCCTGTGGACTCATTTGTTAGGAAAGAGAGCCCTACCCCAGAACCTGCTAGTGCATGGTATAACAGGGCTATTTGGAAGGGGTCTCTGACAGGTCTCTACAGAGTCTTCAGTGGCTAGCTACAGCCTGTACCCCCAGGACTCAGTTCCCCTGGTGTAGAAATGGAGGGAACACCCCCACTCGCGCTATTCCCATCAGCCATTCCTCCCTGGGAGCTCCGACATATCTCTTTAACTCTGACCTGTTTAATTACGAGGGCCAGCATACCCCGCACTGTTCACCGCTGAGGAGTATGGTATCATAGAAAGAACACCAGTTTGGAAATACGGCTTGAAGTGTGGTTGTCTGGCAAGTTTAGGAAAGTTGAGTCTTCCCTCCCTTTGGCAGGAGTGTCAAACATCCCAGAGAACAGGGCCACTCCAGCTGAGTGGAGGGCATTGCTTTACTCAGGGTTGTTCAGGAGGAACATGGTTATTAATCATATGGCAGAACACGTAAGCCACGTTTAACTGAGAGCAAGCACAGCTAGAAGACTGGAAAGAATCAGATCCACTCTAATCTACCTCTTCCTTTTATTCTTACCAACAATCGTTTCATTACTTTTTTCATTTCACCCCGAGTTCATAAATGTTCATTTTTTTTTTAAAGATTTTATTTATTTATCTGACAGATAGAGATCACAAGCGGGCAGAGAGGCAGGCAGAGAGAGAGGAGGAAGCAGGCTCCCCGCCGAGCAGAGAGCCCGATGCGGGGCTCGATCCCAGGAACCCAGGATCATGACCCGAGTGGAAGGCAGAGGCCTTAGCCCACTGAGCCACCCAGGCACCCCTCATAAATGTTAATTTGTATACAAAAGATTCTTGGGTCTTTTGTTCTGAAGTCTGAATTTAAATCAGTGTCTGTCTTGCTCGTACAAGCTTGAGAGACTCTCCGAAGGCCTTGAAGAGCAAACAGCCACACCGCAAACTACCTGTTGAAAGCCCCACGTGAAAAGAAACTTCAAGAGGCCTTGAGAGGCTGAAGGCAGCATCCAGCCAACAGCCAGTGAGAGGCTGGGGCTCTCGGTCACACAACAGGAAAATGAATTTCGTCAATAATCTGAATGAGCCTGTGTTCTGAACAAAAGAATCACAACAGCCGTGTTTGGTTTTGAAAAGGAAAGAACACTTTATTATTATTATTATAGAAACCTAGTAGAAACAGAAGAGGAAAGGAATCAACACACAGATGAAGGTAATAGCAGGCAAGAAATGAGAATGAGGCAAAGTTACATCAAGTTGTGTGCTTACAATCTCCAACTGTTGAGTCCCCCAATAATGGGTCCATGGTCAAAGGAGCGAGACTGATAAAAAGCGAAGGTCAAGCAAAGCTTTATTTCGCGCCAAGCGTCAAGAATCAAACCGACCGGCTGGGCCGCTCCTCCTACAGAGACCTACAGAGAGGGCGACCCCTCTCTCCCTTACAGACTAGCTTTTATAGAGCAAAGGCCATGTGGTTGGGCCTGGCCACACACAGGTGGCCAATGAGATTGTAACACACAGAAAAAGCTGCACAGTCATGCTAGGTCCCACACAGGTGGCCAATTGAATTACAATTCACCCTATAGTAGCTATTTGAACTAGCCTGTCACCTTGGTCAGAATTGGAGCCCAAAAGGCGGGGCCCACACTCCTTGGTAGCTAGGGAGACATTATGCGCGCTTTACTGATTGATGTCTCCACCTGACCCTACTCATCCCTGCATTCGGGCTGTTATCTCCACTTGACCTGACCCACCCTTGTATTTGGGCTTTGTTACCTGGGACTGGTTTCCTGGACTTGTTTTAAGTCAGCTCCCTGAAGCGGGGGTGGGGTGGGGGGGTGGGGAGGTAAGGGTGGAGCTGCTCTGGCTAAATAGGCCCTTATACAACCTCATTAGCTGGGGAAGGCCCCGTGGAGACAGCCTGGCTGGAGTCCCAACTGAGAGGCCTGGGAGAGTGTCCCCCTCTCAGGTGAGACTTCAACTGACCGTCTCCATAAGGGCCATATTTATAGGGCAAATAAATTAAGCATTTGTTCACCTATGTGCAGTTAGGAGCGAGCTACATTTCCATGTTATCATGTTTCTAGATTTTCAAGAAGTCTGGGCTACGTGTGCCTACCTCCCCTCCTGATTCCATTCTCGGGGGCTAGCCCAGTCTGGAGCAGGAGGGGATGTGAGACAAGACTTGTGGCTCGTGCAATGCAGAACAGAAGGGCCAGTTCCAACCTGGAGGCTGGATAATATGTTTTAAATACCCAGGCTCCCGAGATTATTCACACAGCACGAGTCCAAGAAAAAACATTCCTTACCCTGCCTGTGTGCGTGCAGTCCCCCGTGGTCGGTTATGAGGGACAAATCCCACAAGCATCTATCCCTACAGAATTGATGAAGTTCTAGAACCTGGGTGAGGTTCGGTGGGCTGAGGTCCGGAGCCGATGACCAAGAAAGAATTCTTGAGACATCTTTGGTGCAAAATGGTGGTTTATTAAAGCACGGGGACAGGACCCGTGGGCAGGAAGAGCTGCTGCTGCCCCGGGGATGTGAGGAGTGGTTGGTTATATACACAGGAGTTAGGTAGGTGAGGACAAAGGGGATGATGTTAGTCTCTAAGGAATTTTGGAAGCAAGGTCTCCAGGACCTTGAGGGGCTAGCTATTGTTGGGAGAAAGGTTATCTATTACTAGTCTTGTGAGACCCTTTAGATGTATATCAGTGGGCCATATGCTTGGAAATGATTCGACACTGTCTTGAGACCTAGAGATAAGGTTTCACATTTCTCCTATCAAGTGTCCTTGTTAGTGAGATTTGGATTTAGAAGAAATTTAACTTTATTTAGGGCCTGAGGAACTGAGTTATCTGCCTCTGGAAGTTGTGCTATTGATAAGGTAACTTCTTTATTGTAAATCTCAAGGACATTTGTAAACCAAGGGAGACTCCTGCCTTGCAGGATTGTGATCTCTGCAAGTTAACGATTTGTTTCTCATTTATGGCAGTCAAGGGTGCCTGAGGAATGTCACACACATTTCCCAGGGGAGTGGGTGGAGAGGGGGGTGCAAGGTGCCAGCTTTTGCTTTGTCCTCAGCCAGCCTCCTGCTCCCTCATCAGAATGGCTTGGAAGCAGATTCTTCCTAGTCAGGATTTTGGATAAGGCTGCAGTCCAGCTAACACTGTGATTGCTGTCTTGTGAGACCCTGAGCCAGGGACTCAGCTAAGCCATGTTGATGAAGTTCTAGAACCTGGGTGAGGTTCGGTGGGCTGAGGTCTGGAGCCGATGACCAAGAAAGAATTCTTGAGACATCTGTGGTGCAAAATGGTGGTTTATTAAAGCACGGGGACAGGACCCGTGGGCAGGAAGAGCTGCTGCTCCGGATTGTGAGGGATGGCAGGCTATGTACCCTGCGGTTGGGGGAAGGTGAGGGAAAGGGAGGTTTCAATGGAGCTTTCATATGCTAAAGGAGGCCTCGAAGGTGCAGGGATACCAGAGGCTTGATCAATGTTGTCTTTTGGCAAGCCATTAACATCAAGACGGTTGGGAGATTCCTGGTGGAATGTCATAATCCTGCTATCAAGCATCTTTGTTAGTGAGATTTAGGTATAGAAGAAACTTAACTTCCTTCTACCCCAGCCTCCTTCAGTTTTGTTCATGGAGGGGAGGGTGACATTAAGGCTTGAGGAACTGAGTCATTTTGCCTCTGGAAATTGTGCTATTGATAATGTAACTTCTTTGTTAAACCAAGGGAGACTCCTGTCTTGCGGGATTGTGATCTCAGCAAGTTAACTATTTGTTTTGGCAGTCAGGGGTACCTGAGGAATGCCACACACATCACCGAGGGGAGCGGATGGAGAGGGGGTGCAAGGTGCCAGCTTTTGCTTTGTCCTCAGCCAGCCTCCCGCTCCCTCACCAATGTCAGTCTTCCTGATCCACTGAACCTATAAAATAATATATGTGTGTTTTATTCAGCTTCTAAGTTTGTGGCAATTTGTACATGACAGTAGCAAATGAACACAGGAACCACTCTAATAATTACATCAGAGCATCTGGATTTCAGTTTTACCACCAATGCCTGGTAAGGTTTACCAGGAATATAAAATAGAAGGAACCATATGATTTGCTGGATGCTAGGATCAACTATGCAGCCTTTTTTTTTCTCCCAGCTCTTCATGTCCTTAACAAGCAGATGAGTGTGATACTGTGATGTATAATAGGAATGTATATGTTTGGTCTTCTCCCCATTTCTAGAACAGAGCTTCTAAAACCCTTTGCATTTCCTGTGATTAGAACAATCATGGTGTCTTTTGTTATGTTAATGAGGCGACTCTAGAAAGCACCTAAGGACAGGAACTGATTGCCAGGGGAGCCAACCAGGTGTTTAGGACTTTCAGTTCCACCTCTCTACCCCCCATAACCTCCAGGGAGGGAAGGGGGGCCTCAATCAATCATCAATCACCAGCGATTGAATCAATCATGTCTTTGTAATGAAACCTCCATAAAAACCTGAAAGGTCCAATAGGAGAGTTTCAGGTTGGTAACAAGTAGACGTAGTAGGAGAGGGCACAGAAACTCTGCACCCCTTCCCACCTACCCTTCCCTAAGCATCTCTTCCATCTGGCTGTTTCTGAGTTGTACCCTTTTCTAATAAGCCAGTAATCTAGGAAGTAAAATATTTCTCTGAGTTCTGTGAGTCACTCTAGCAAATTAATCAAACCCAAGGAGAGAGTCATTGGAACTTCTGTCTATAGCCACCTGGTCAGAAACACAGGGGACAGCCTGGACTTGTGATTGGCATCTAAACTGAGGCCAGTCTTGGGGTGCCTGGGTGGCTCAGTCAGTTAAGCATCCAACTCTTGATTTTGGCTCAGGTCATGACCTCAGGGTGATGAGATTGAGCCCCGCATTGGGCTCTGTTTTGAGCGGGGAGTCTGCTTCTCCCCTTCCCTCCACTCCTCCCCCACTCTTCTCTCTCTCTCTCTCTCAAAATAAATAAAATATTTTTAAAAATAAAAGAATAAAGTGAGGGCAGTCTGGTGGGACAGAGCCCTTACCTGTGGGACCAGATGCTATCTTGGGGTAGAGAATGTCAGAAGTAAGTTGAATTGTAGGACACCCAGGTGGTGTCAGAGAATTGCTTGGTAGTCCTGGAAAAATTACACGTTAGAATCGGTGTCAGAATTATAGCAAACATGCATGGTCTTCACCTCAGTTGTTCAACTCACACTACCCAAAGGGACTGAGTGAAATTTCTTTCTTTTTTTTTTCCTTTCTTCCATTTTATTTCCTGTCCTTTTCTCTCTTTTCTTCCTTCCTTCTCTTACTTTTTGCTTTTCATTGTTGTTACATAAACTAACTCATTTATGACAGAATAGCAATGTTTCAAACCATCGAGCTTCTACTGGTGTTTCAACTCCTTCAGTCTTCTGATGGCGGACATTACTGTGACAGCAGAAGAGGTTGTTGTGGGTCTGGGTACCGCCAGCTACCATTTTCATGCAGGAACCACAGAGCCAGATCCCCACAACTTGTCTCTTCATCTTGGTTTAGCCACAGGAGAAGCAAGTGTGCTTGGCATGCTGATTCAATTTTCTTCACCATTTTCCTGAGGGAGGAACCATAATGGGTTCCATATTTACTGATGATTCTGATCTTGGTGCGTTTAGCCATGTCATCACAAACTAGGTCTGAGTCCAGAGAGCTGAATGGGATTCATTTCTATACCCCATTAAATTTCCCAGCTTTTTTTTCTGTTGTTCTTTATGGCCTTTAAAACTCTTATGTATTCATTCTTTTCTTCTAAAGGAAAGGAAAAGTCCATTTGAAGGAACAGCTTAATCATTTTTAAAATTATGTCTTTAGAGCACACCAGGAAAATCAAATAAAGGGAAGAAACTGGCAACTTTTTTTTAACTTTATTTTATTTTTCCAGTGTTCCAAGATCCATTGGCAACATTTAATATTAAGTAAAAGATGGTGAGATGTTATATGCAACTGGGACTTACGAAAAACACAAAAGATAGAAAAATAAAATTCAAACCATTAGTTCTTCAGAGACTAAAATAAATGTAGCACTAAGAACTGGTCCATTGAAATGAAATTATAATAATATTAAAGTACACGATTCCATTCAGTGCTTAACGGATCACTTAGCCCTGTGTCATCTGTACCATCCTTTCCTCCTTTATCTTCTAAGAAGTATGGAGAGAAAGAGACTTGATTTTAAGATGGCTTTTATTTCTCTCACACAGGCTAAAGGACTTCCTAATGTCCTTATTGGGTGCTCACAATTCTAATTAATATAGAAACCAGTTCTTTTGGGGGACAAAAGAACTCGTGAACAAAAGAAACAGATGTGTGGTATTTTAGTTGACCACTTTACTAATCAGTACCCACTGAAGTGAAAGCAAAGTTACTCTCTGTTAGGAAATGAAATCTAAGGTGCCCCAGGTGCCAGCATCCTGTACTGTGCCTCTGAATATATACATCCCTATCCTGGGCGTCGGATACTTTCCAGTGAAACGCTGAGTCATCTCATCTGAAGTATTTGGTATTTGAGAACTGCGATGCTGATTTTTTGTAAGGCATGTTTCACCCATCCTCTGAACGCCTATTGAATTCAGAGGAAATCAAAAGTTTCTATTTTTCTCAATTCATGTACAGCAAGCCAAATACTTAAAGAAATTTAGCAAATGATAGAGAAATTGTCTAATGATGAACATTAACTCTTTGCTTCTAGAGTCTGTAACAATTAGAGGAAAACTAGCAATGTGTTAAAGTGGGGTGAGAATGGGACCTGTTTTAAAAACCACTCAAGAATCTTTTTTTTTGTTTTTTCAAGTCCGTTTAACACTGTAGAATTATATTACTTACCTGGCCAAAAGAAAAAAGAGAGAGAGAGGATTATCTCCTATTTAAATAATGAATAATATAGAGACATCTGAAGATTATTAAAAGAAATATTGAGACCACTGCAGTGGTCAAATAAATGAATGCTGAGTTTACTGACTTGTTAGGCAAGGAAATACACATCAGTGAGGAAATTCAGAGTGATTCACTGAAGAGGAAGAGTCAGGGACCCATACATCCCAGGAAGGGGAAGTTCACTCTGTGCTAATTAAGGACAAAAACCTACATATAGAAGAAGGTGAAATGATTCTGTAGCACTGATACAACTAATTATAGTAAGCCCCATTGTTCATTGACTGTGGAAGACTAGCCTACCAGTCACTGATCATCTTTAGACAGTGGGTGCTTTCCACTCATAGCAGTTGACCAGCTGTAGCTGGTTAGAACCAATGGTGGGAGGTACAGCATCTGCTTTCAATATCTCCTGGGTAAGAGCTGCTGTGAATACAAAGTTCATTTACAGTCCCTCCTATGAATTTTCATCGATCCAGACAAAATACAGTGACTCCAGAAGGATAAGCAAATTGTCAGATTTTTAGGTCTACAGCACTGTTTTGGTGAGGGGGACTAATTTTATCCAATATCACTACCTTTATCAGGGTCCCTCCAGACTCCTTCTGTTCTATAACCATCAGACGTATGACAGCTGGAATAGTAACTGTACAATATGTATGATTTTGTTAGCAATCAGCATGACCACAGCAATAATTAGGAACAAGGATAGAAAGATCATAACTATGTATAGAATACCCCCAGCTAGAATCCTGTTTACCAAGCCCAGCCATGAAAGTAGATGCCATAGATTGGTTTGTTCAGTTTTAACAACCAGTTGTTTTGTTCTGAATTGTATGCAAGTCCCATGAACTGTTCCTAAACTTTCCCCCAGAAGCAACAAAAGATGCTAACGAGTGTGAACACAGAACCTTGATTTGCCAGTAAATAAACTGGAGAAATTCTGCTATCTAGTACCATCATAGCAGGTACATGGAGGCTCATGTATGAACCGTTTACTGCATGTATAGTTTCCCATGCAATGCCAGACAAGGAGAGAGGAAGACTTGTATACAGCTTTCTAATGTAGGTACTCTGAGCCATGTTAAAAAGCCTCATGAAAAATAAAAAGTGAAGTGTGTCTTCAACTCTTCCAAGAAGGCCTACCTCTTCTCAAAAGTGTGTCAGAGAAATGGATCCCTAGAAAAGAAAACCATGGGCCAGTCTCCACATATAGATGCAATAAAATACTAGCAACCCAAATTCAGCAGCACATTAAAAAGGTTACACACCATGACCTAGGGGCTTTATCCTGAGGATGCAAGTTAGTTCAACATACATGAATCAATCAATGTGATACGTCACAATAATAGAGTAGAAGAAAAGAATCATATGATCAACTCGACAGATGCAGAAAAAACATTTGACAAAATCCAGCATCCATTTGTGATAGTCATAACAAATTAGGCATAGCAGGAACATATCTCAACATAATAAAGGCATATATGACAAGCCACAGATAACATCATGCTCCATGGTAAAAAGTTGAAAGCTTTTCTTCTAAAATCAGGAACAAGACAAGGATGCCCACTCTCACCATTCCTATTCAACAAAGTAATTGAAATCCTAGCCAGAGCAATCAGGCAAAGAAAGAAAGAGAGAGAGAAAGAGAGAAGGAGAAAGAAAGAAAGATCAGAATTGGAAAGTAAGAAGAAAAATTGTCTTGATTTTCAGATGATATGATTTCTTAATATAGAGTATCCTAAAGATTCAACCAAAAATCCATTAGAGCTAATCAATAAATTCAGTAAAGTTGCAGTATACAAAATTAACATACAAAAATCAGCAGTGTTTCTATATAAAAGCTATCTATAGATTCAATGCAATTCCCATCAAAGTTCCAATGGCATATTTTACAGAAGAGGAAAAAACACTCTTAAAGTTTATATGGAACCACACAAAGACCTCAAAGAGCCAAAGATATCCTGAGAGAACAAAGAGGAGGCATCACATTTCCTGATTTCAAGCTATCCTATAAAGCTATAGTCATGAAAACAGTTATAGTACTGGCATAAAAACAAACAAATGGACCAATGAAACAAAATCAAGACCCCCAAAATAAAACCAAGTATATACTATGGTCAATTAATGTTTGACACGGAAGCCAAAAGTATTCAATGGAGAAAAGACAGTCTCTTCAATAAATGATGCTAGGATAATTGGATATTCACATTTAAAAGGATAAAACTGGACCCATATCTTAAACCACTCACAAAAATTAACTCAAAATGGATTATAGACTTAAATGTAACACCTAAAACCATGAAACTCCTAGAGGAAAACATAGGGACAAAGTTCTTGACAAGAGTATGGGTAATTATTCTTCAGAAATGATATCTAAAGTACAAGCAACAAAATAAAAAATCGACATGAAACTACATCAAACAAAAATGCTTCTGCTTAGCAAAAGAAACTATCAACAAGGTGAAAAGATAACCTGTGAAATGGAGGGAAAAAATGCAAACCATGGATTTGATAGGGAGTTATATAACTCATACAACTAGAAAGAAAGAAAGAAAGAAAAGAATGGAAGGAAGGAAGGAAGGAAGGAAGGAAGAAAAGGGAGGAAGAAGGACTGTACAAAGCAGGGAGGGAGGAAGGAAGGAAGGAAGGAGAAAGAAAGAGGGGGGAGGGGAAAAGGGAGGGGAGAGGAGAAGAAAAACCCAATTTAAAAATGGGCAAAGGACCTGAACTGACATTTCTCCAAAGAAGATATATGAAAGGCCAGCAAGCACATGAAAAGATGCCCAGCATCACTAGTCTTTAGGGAAATACAAATTAAAACCACAATGATATCACCTCATGCCTGTTAGAATGGCCATCATCAAAAACACGAGAGATAACAGATGCTGGCATAGATGGGGCAAAGGGGAATCCTGGGTCCTGCTGGTGGGATTGTGAATTGGGACAGTCACTAAGGAAAACAGTATCGAAGAGTCTCAAAAAAAAATTAAAAATACCTTATGCTCCACCAGTTCCACTTCTGAAGGAAACAAAAACACTAACAAAAAGATCTCTTCATCCCCACATTCACAGCACCATTATTTACAATAGCTAAGACATGGAAGCAACTTAAATGCCCATCAATGGATAAATGAAGAAAGAAATTGTGGTATATGTACACAATGGAATATCACTTATCCATGAAACAAGGAATTCCTACCATTTTTTAAGAACATGGATGGACCTTGACAGCATTATGTTAAGTGAAAGAAGCCAGACAAAGACAAATACTGTATCATCTCATTTAAATGTGAAATCGAAAAAAGGAAAAAGGGAAAAAAAAAAAACCACCTCATAGAAAAAGGAATCAGACTTGTGGTTACCAGAGGAGGGCTGCTGGGGGAGGGGGAATTGGAGAAAGCTGGTCAAAAAGTACTAGCTTCAAGTTACAAGATAAATAAGCACTAGGATGTCATGTACATGATGACCACAGTTAACACTGCCAGACAGTACACAGGAAATTGTCATGAGAATAGATCCTAAGGGTTCTCATCACAAGGAGATTTTTTTTTCTTTTTTCTTTCGTTTCTTTTTATTGTACCTATATGAGAAAATAGATGTTAGCTGAACCTATTGTGGAAATCATTTCACAATACATGTAAATCAGATTGTCATGCTGTATACCTTAAACTTTTCTCAATTAAACTGGGCGGGAAGGGGGAGCCGGGAAAGTACGGGCAAAGAATTAAAGAAAAGTATGGTCGGTGGGTACCTATTGATGCCTCAAGATAATGAGACATTTAAATCTTAAGAAGGCTCTTATTAACACTCCCAGATTGACATTTCTCTTTCCCTGGGCTGGCATTAATAGATTGAGCTTTCACAAAGGAAAAAATAAACAAGAGTCTGTATACACCCATGTATGGTATCAGGAGGAATGCAGAGGTTTTCTGAAAGCCTCAGTGCTGATCAGAAGTTGCCTGATGAACACAGTGAGCAGAGGAAGAATCTGGGATCTGGAACATGAGTATAACTAAAGGAAACTTAGTTACAATGTTTCACACCAGTGAGGCAGAATCTGTAACCGCAATCAAATGCAGGAAATTTTCACAAGGAAATTCATCAGTCACGGAATCTTGTTCTGATTTTTTTTTTCTGTAAATGACAGCCTCATTTTGCTATCCTTATTAAAATGTGAAACTGACTATTTTGTAAAACTAAGACTTGCAAGCCACAGAATTTAAGTTAAAAAAAAAAGAAAATCTAATCCTTAGCTCCAGAAAATACAACAGGATATATCCTAACACTTTAAGTAATCCTTGCTAATACATCTCTTCTTCATCTCAAGTTTTGAATGTATATTTGGTCTATTTTATATAAAAACACTCTAAAACCTTTGTGTTGTATCTCTAATCTTTCCTAGCATTTTCAAGCAGTGGTAAAGGTTTAGTCAGTTTTAGAAACATAGATTTTTCTTTTCCATCTATTAATATTGTCTTTTTTGAAGAATCTGAGTTTAAAGCTTCATAAAAGCTCTTTGGGCAAATTAGGGGGATTAAAATGATTCATCTCTGTCACTGGGGAAAGGGATAAATTCTTCCCGGAGAATTCACGTTGCAGTGGCTGTGTGCTAAATACATCCGAGTGGATTACAACAAATGAAAACAGGGTCCAAATATCTAAATATGATTAAAAGGACATGTTGGGAGATGCTTGCATCTAGAATAGTTTCAGAAAAGCTGGATGTATCAGAGGGAAAAAAAGAGGGGAGGGGGCAGGGATTATGGTGACTGTATTAGTCACGGTTCTGAACCCAGAAGCACAGAAGAGTAGGAGGGGTGTGTGTGTGTGTGTGTGAGAGAGAGAGAGAGACAGAGACAGAGACAGAGACAGAGAGACAGAGAGTGAAGTACTGGTTCACACAGTTGCGGAGCTGACGGATCTGTTGTTCAAGTAAAAGTTGCAGTTTTATGTCTGAAATCTTCGGGGCAGGCCAGGAGGTGGGAAACTGAGGCAGGTTTCCATGTTGTAGTCTTGAGGTAGAATCACTTTGGGGAAGCCTGGCATTGCTCTTAAGCCGTCAGCTGAGCGGATGAGGGCCATGCATGTCATGCTTTACTTAAATTCAACTGACTGCAAATGTTGATCACAGCTAAAAATACCTTCACAGCCTCTAGACTAGCGTTCGACAAAAACGCTGGGCTCTGTCAACCAGCCAAGGTGACACAGAAAAGAAACCATCACAGCAGCAGTTCTCCCAAAAGGTTTTAACCATTCCTGAAGCAAATACAAGTCCCCCCACTTGATGAAGAGCCAATCAGGGCATAATGGTGTCTCTTTGTCCCAGGCTGGACTACTACTACTGGGGGAGCGCAGAAGAACTAGTAAGCATTTACAGAGATCATTACTGTCTTGGCTTGTCTTGGCAAAACTCCTTTCCCAGATTCTCCCACTGTGCTGCCCGGGGTGCTGGGGGGCTCTCATTTGGAGGCTGAGTGCAAACCCCCTCATGTGGCTTAAGACGTGTTTCTCCTCTTTTCCCTGGTGATACTTATTCCCACTGTGTTGTGTCACCTGTTATTAATACACAGAAAGAAATCCAGAATCTGGAAAATTATGGAAATAATCATTTTGGAAATGGTAGTCTTGGTAGAAACAGCACATTTTAGTCCTTGATTCATGACTTCTGCCTGGGCCTGCCTAGGGAAACCGAAAGGCCATTTACTCAAATATAACTGTGGAAATTCCATGCTGTGTAAAGGACCTTGGTGTAAGGGGCAATCGTATTTTTGTCCTATTGCTGGCACCATAAAACTCATATGCTCTTAGGAAGAAAATGTTCTCTTTCCTTACAAACTCCAAGGAACACTATTTTAAAGAATTAATATGCCTTATAGATTGAGCTTTCATTTTATTTTAAAAAAAGCAAAATTATAAAAACTATTATGAGTATTATTATACCCACTTAGAATCACAGACCCAAAGACCGGAAATGACCTCAGAGATTGTACCTATCTACCTACCTACCTACCTACCCATTTATTTATTTATTTATATTAGTTTTATACCCAGTTTTATATTTCAGTATGTTCATTGAAAGATATGGGAGTGAAACATTACCTTGAGATTTTATCATAAACTCAAGGAAGCTACCAGATTGGATTCCATTTGATATGGTACAGGCAAAGAATAAATTGAGAAACCTCTTTGTAATGCTGCTTACGGAATCACCATTCCTTATGTTCTAATTCTTTTAAATACAATGTATACCAATACTAACTAGTCTTCTAGAAGCTGGAAAGATCTCATGCGAACACAAAGATGAAGTAGAAGTGCAGGAGAGTCAGATGCGTGGGAAGGACAAGATAATAGAAGCAGAGAGGGTCTTTAACAAAGCAAGCACACCCACCCACACACACACACACACACACACACTCACTCACACACACAGAGAGTAGGAAGGAATAAGTGTGAAGGGAAGACACAGAGAAACAGAAAGCCTAGACTATATTTTAGACCGCAGTCAGATTTCTTTCCACATTTGAGAGTCTCCTGATCATTATACATAATGGTATATCCAGTGTCAAATTCCACAGCAGCATAAATCAAAAAATATATAACCCAAAGCCTTCAAAACAAATTGTCTTCATAAAATATATCTTAAGCAATTGTTATGCTGAATTTCCGTTACCGTTACCACAGCAATGGGTTCAGTCTGTCACGGACCTATTAGCTATGTCCTATTCTACCATTTTTGTGAATCTATAGCATCATTCAATGTGATGCCTAACAGAGGCACTTCCATTTTCCATAAGGGTCTATAAGATTTATGGATCTGGCATTTGATTGCTTTAGTGGAACCCACTGGGACCATTTATACCTTGTGCTATAAAAAAGGCATTTTTATTTCTAGAAAATAAATAGTTTGCCCAAGAGTTTGTAAGTTGAGTGGAAGTGTTTCATTTATCTAGCAATTGTTGATTTGTGGTCTGGCAGAAAGAAATTGCTGACAAATGGAATGCCTCCCTGGGGCAGGGGGAGGTGAGGGGTAGCGGCTAAACTCAGTTTATATTCTTTGCCTGATAAGTGCTTGCCAAGAACTAGGCTAATGACGTCTGTTGGCTCTCTGGCTTGCCCATTTTTATAATGCCTGGACGAACAACAGAGATGACACAGAGCTAGGCTGTGGTTTACTTTAACTTCCAAGCTCTCATAATTATTGTCTTGTCAGACCTTAAGAACTCTACCAGAGGTAATTCCCCATTCATTTAGAGCTTAGTTACATGGTTACAAAGTTTGGCCAAACCCACTTACAAGAGTGTGTGAATACACTTGGTTCTACAATCTGGGCTGTGATGAGAAGAACTTTATTTTTATGCCTCCACAAAACTTCCTTTTGACACTTTTTTCACGCGGCTCCTTCCTTCCCAACACTTACAAGTCAAATCGCTCGTGGAAAAGTCTTATATCTCCTTTGAGCTAACTGTGGACATAAGCTGGGATAGGGATGTGACATTTATCTCTTTTGTTATAGGAGAATAAGTGATTCTAACTTTCACACTCACTATTTCAGAGCTGCCAGTCACTGACATTAGAGTAGACTCACAGGGGGATGTGCCCTGTGTTGAATACCTATAAGAAACGGTAGGAGCTTAGTTAGCATGCCTCAGTGGCTCAGTAGGTTAAGCATCTGCCTTCGGCTCAGGTCATGATCTCAGGGTCCTGGGATTGAGCCCATCACTGGGCTCTCTGCTCAGTGGAGAGTCTGCTTCTTTCTCTGCCCCTCCCCCAACACATTCTCTCAATCTCTCTCTCTCTATCTCTATCTCTCTCTCTCTCACTTTTGTTGCCTCTCTCAAGTAAATAAATAAAATCTTAAGAAAAAAAAAAAAAACTCTAGGAGCTTTCTTTGACTAGGTCTCCCTAAGATACAGAGTGCATTATGGCTTTTCAGGGAATAATTGCTTTTCATTATATATAATGTATAATTTTTATTATACTGCCTCATTCCTTAAGCCAATAAAGCACAAACTTATATGCCCAATGTGATGTGATCAGTTTCTAGAACATGAGCAGAACACTAGACTGGGGTTGGGGGGGAGTTAAATAATACGTACTATAGAAATGTAAAATAATATTTTTATTATTTTTTTCAAGGGTGTCTCTAGAACTAGACCCTCAAACTTAAAGATCAGTTCACAGCCTGTACACACAGTATTGCATAGAAGAAGCTTTAAACTAAGAGTATAAGAATCTGGAGTGCAGGTTCTGTTTCTCTTTCTAACTAGAATAAAACTACAGGTCTATACTGTGATACCACTAGATTTTTTAAAACCATTATCTACATTCTTATGAAGCAAGGTAATATACTTACAAATTGTACATAGGTTAAATTATTAGCAGTGCTCATTCTATTCTTCTTTAAATCTATGTTTAAGTCAGCTTTTCTCCAGGAGGCATTCAGTCATTCAACAGGTATTTATCGAGCCCCTGTAATTTTTAGGCTCTGTGCCAAGCGCTAGGGACTCCATGATGAAGAGCGGCTACTGCTGCAGAAAGACAACCAGACATAGAGACGATTCACGGCAGTACTGAGAGCCACACTAGCAAGGAGGTAATGTGCATGAGTGACATAGGTGAGCCATCACCCAGGAAGTTTTTCCAAAGAGCAAGACTCCAACTGAGCCTTGAGGGATGACTGAGAGTTTTCAGAGCTGTGAAGACACACTGTTAGCTTCACAATGTGCATGTGACTTAGAATACGCTCTCATAGACTCCAAAGGCGGCAAGAGAGGTAGGAGATGATGGGGAGGTAGCAAGGATCCAGATCCTGGAGGGCTTTGCACACTTTTAAATGTATCACCTAGTTCTGTGACCTTGAGTGAGACACAACTACAGAACCTCAGGGACATTGCTTGTCAAACATTATGTATGTGCACTCCCACTCTTGAGGGTGGTGGTATGCATTGGATTTTCACATGACATCACAGATATGAAAGGATTCGATGATAATATGCAGATGGGGATAAGATCACACATTGGGCTGTTGCAGTGCTCCTCTGTCCCCAGACAGTTTGTGTGCCTTCCTGAGAACTCATTCTCGTCACGTATATGTAGGGCTCCTGAGAGCTTGAAGTTCTCACTTAATTTATCAAGTTTATATGCCAACTTACCCTGACTAATATTCTTTTCCAAACTAGGACATAATAAGTGTATATGTTTTCTTTATTGGTGTGACAGTGCCATCTGCCAAGGTGGGTGGGGGCAGAAAACATTCTAGAATGTTAAACCTGGAAGGAGCTCAGAAAGATCCCAATTACATCCTTCATGGAAGAGAAGAATAAGAAGGTTCTGACTAGGACCCAGTTGCTTTCTCTGGCTTTATCTAGATTGTGTCCAAAAATGAGAAAGATTATGCTGATCCCCAAAGAGGAATTTGCTGTATATATTACATTGCATTGCATTCTCTGGAAGGAAGAGTTTGCTTCAACATCCTTGAATCAATCCCATACAGTCTTGAGAATGAAGAAAGCACAGTTTTCTCCCTTCCAGTTAAGCCATGTGGCGCCCCAAATCCCAAAGAGAAATGGCCATCGCATATGATCATACAATCAGTATCTTTTTACTTTCCTAATAGTTGGAAACTTCTGCTAATATAGTGTTAACCTTTTTTTTAATTCTCTAAAATCTTGCTCTGAGAGTACTTTGGATAGTTTTGTTTTGTATCAAGAGCAGAATGCGGTGCCCCTATTGAGGCATGCAAAAGGATCTTTAAAAAGCTTCTGGTCTATATTTTTTCCCACTGCTTCCACTGTGCTAATATTGAAGTACTCTATTTTAGGAAGGCGGAAAAGGGCACGGAAAACTTGTACTCTTATACATAGCAGTAACGTGTTCAGTTTTTATTCTTCAAAATGGAAGCCAAATTTATCATCAAGACAGTTTGGGGACATCTCCAAAAAAATATATCAAACACCTCTTCAAAACTGCATTGCACCTGCCACCCCTCCCCATCCCACCCCACACCTGCTGCCTCACCTATCCCCCTACCCTGACATTTCCAAAGATTGCAGAAGTAGATATAGAAACATGGTCTGGGACGTAACATTGCTGTAGCTTAGAAGAACACAAGGAGAGAAACGACTGCAGATGTCTCATCTGTGTGCTCTTCTTTAGTTCCCCCCTGCTCTTCTGAAAACCCTGCTGTGTGATTGCACAAAACAACCTGGTATTGTTCCTCAAGAAGAGAATGGACATGACCTGTGTGTTGGAGACACCTCTCCTTCCCAGCTTTGAGTCGTGAGTGGTTGCACCATAAAGCACATAAGGGAGGATCAGGCAGGCCCATGGAATTATTGAAGAGAAGTGAATTATGCAAAAGAAATGGGAATGGAATAACATCCTCAAGCAGGAAGGGGATGTAGTGTATCTCACCCAACAAAGCACATTTTTCAAATTGCTGCCCACAGCTCCAGGAGCACTGGAGACGGCTAGGGGAAGAAAACGGAGATCAGTCTGACATGCAGTTTGACTTTTTTTCTTACCTAATTTTGCTAACTCTTCTGTCTCAAGTTCCTTTCTTTTCCTTGAAATTATAGCTCTACTAGGGGAAAATATGTTATATTTATTATACTTATATCTGTAGACATGCAGCTTATCCGTACACAACAAGCCTCGAATTCAGAATAACACATTTCATCGCAATAAGGCACTGTGAAGCATTTTCCAAAGACAAATGATATTAACTGACACTATGTGACAACTGATAGTTACAGGTTTTATGATGAGGAGGTGCTTAAGGAATTCAGATGTATTTTAAAGTTGGTATCTGTAGAAGATAAATGCTTATGATGATGAAGCTATTTGAAAATGTCAGGGAATATTAAAAAACATAAGTATAATATTAGATTTTCTTTGGGTAATTATTAAACATTTAAGATCAAATATCCTAGTCAATTCAATCTTTTTTTTTTTTTAAGTTCAAGGCCATGAGCCATTAACGTTTGATGATAGCAGCCACCTTATCATTCAGCACTTTATTTTACTCATTTGAGAGTCAGCATTTATTTATTTTTTTATTTTATTTGTTTAAGATGGAATACTTCACGAATTTGTGTGTCATCCTTGAGCAAGGGCCATGCCAATCTTCACTGTATCATTCCAATGTTAGTGTACATGTTGCCGTAGCAAGCATGAGATTCAGCATTTATTAGCTGTATTTTTTTTATTTCACACTAGCACTTTTTTATTGTTGTGGGCTTTTTAAATTTTTTATTTATTTTTTTAATTTATTTTCAGTGTTCCAGAATTCATTGTTTATGCACCACACCCAACACTCCATGCAATACGTGCCCTCCATAATACCCACCACTGGGCTCACCCAACCTTCCAACCCCCTGCCCCTCCAAAACCCTCAGATTATTTTTCAGAGTTCCCAGTCTCTCATGTCTCCCCCTCCGATTTCCCCCAACTCCCTTCTCTTCTCCATTTCCTCATGTCCTCCGTGTTATTCCTTATGCTCCACAAATAAGCAAAACCATATGATAATCGACTCTCTGCTTGACTTATTTCACTCAGCATAATCTCTTCCAGTCCCATCCATGTTGATACAAAAGTTGGGTATTCATCCTTTCTGATGGAGGCATAATACTCCATAGTGTATATGGAGACCATATCTTCCTTATCCATTTGTCCGTTGAAGTGCATCTTGGTTCTTTCCACAGTTTGGCGACTGTGGCCATTGCTGCTACGAACATTGGGGTATGGGTGGCCCTTCTTTTCACTACATCTGTATGTTTGGGGTAAATACCCAGTAGTGCAATTGCAGGGTCATAGGGAAGCTCTATTTTTAATTTCTTAAGGAATCTCCACACTGTTTTCCGAAGTGGCTGCACCAACTTACATTCCCACCAACAGTGTAAGAGGGTTCCCCTTTCTCCACATCATCTCCAACACACGTTGTTTACTGTCTTGTTAATTTTGGCCATTCTGACTGGTGTAAGGTGGTATCTCAATGTGGTTTTGATTTGAATCTCCCTGATGGCTAGTGATGATGAACATTTTTTCATGTGTCTGTTAGCCATTTGTATGTCTTCTTTGGAAAAGTGTCTGTTCATGTCTTCTGCCCATTTTTTGCCATGATTATCTGTTTTGTGTGTGTTGAGTTTGAGGAGTTCTTTGTAAATCCTGGATATCAGCCCTTTGTCTGTATTGTCATTTGCGAATATCTTCTCCCATTCCGTGGGTTGCCTCTTTGTTTTGTTGACTATTTCCTTTGCTGTGCAGAAGCTTTTGATCTTGATGAAGTCCCAAAAGTTCATTTTCACCTTTGTTTCCTTTGCCTTTGGAGACATGTCTTAAAAGAAGTTGCTATGGCTGATGTCGAAGAGGTTACTGCCTATGTTCTCCTCTAGGATTTTGAGAGATTCCTGCCTCATGTTGAGGTCTTTTATCCATTTTGAGTTTATCTTTGTGTATGGTGTAAGAGAATGATTGAGTTTCATTCTTCCACACATAACTGTCCAATTTTCCCAGCACCATTTATTGAAGAGACTGTCTTTTTTCAACTGTATATTTTTCCTGCTTTGTCAAAGATTAGTTGACCATAAAGTTGAGGGTCCATATCTGGGCTCTCTATTCTGTTCCACTGGTCTATGTGTCTGTTTTTGTGCCAGTACCATGCTGTCTTGGTGATCACAGCTTTGTAGTAAAGCTTGAAATCAGGCAACATGATGTCTCCAGTTTTGTTTTTCTTTTTTCAACATTTCCTTAGCAATTTGGGGTCTCTTCTGATTTCATACAAATTTTAGGATTGTTTGCTCTGGCGCTATGAAAAACCCACATTTATCATTCTCAATTGGGGATTATCATTCTCAATGGGGAAAAGCTGACAGCCTTCCCTTTGAGATCAGAAACATGACAAGGATGCCCTCTCTCACCACTCCTATTCAACATAGTGTTAGAAGTCCTAGCAACAGCAATCAGACCACAAAGAGAAATAAAAGGTATTCAAATTGGCAATGAAGAATTCAAACTCTCTATTTGCAGATGACCTGATACTTTATATGGAAAACCCAAAAGACTCCACCCCCAAACTACTAGAACTCATACAGCAGTTTAGTAATGTGGCAGGATACAAAATCAATGTACAGAAATTGCTTTCTTATGCACTAACAATGAAAATACTGAAAGGGAAATTAGAGAATTTATTCCATTTACTATAGCACCAAGACCCATAAGATACCTGGGAATAAACCTAACCAAAGAGGTAAAGGATCTGTACTCGAAGAACTACAGAACACTCATGAAAGAAATTGAAGAAGACACAAAAAGATGGAAGACCATTCCATGCTCATGGATCAGAAGAATAAACATTGTTAAAATGTCTATACTGCCTAGAGCAATCTATACTTTCAATGTCATTCCAATCAAAATTCCACCGGTACTTTTCAAAGAGCTGGAGCAAACAATCCTAAAATTTGTAGCTGTGTTTTCAAAATTGTGCCCTAGCAATATATAATCTCTTTTTTACTTTAAGGGTTTTTAAAAATTTTTTAAATTATTGCATTTTTAAAAGAAGAGATTAGGGGCGCCTGGGTGGCTCAGTGGGTTAAAACCTCTGCCTTCGGCTCAGGTCATGATCCCAGGGTCCTGGCATCGAGCCCCACGTCGGGCTCTCTGCTCAGCAGGGAGCCTGCTTCCTCCTCTCTCTCTGCCTGCCTCTCTGCCTACTTGTGATCTCTGTCTGTCAAATAAATAAATAAAATCTTAAAAAAAAAAAAAGAAGAGATTATATCAGAAAACTAGAATTGGTAAATAAGTTACATCAAAATTAACTCTTCCTGAATATAGTATTTAGGTAAAATACTTAGTGTAGTTTTCCTTTTTTTTTTTTTTTAAACCCAATAGCGGATAATTGTGAAAATGTAAATGCATTATACTCTTGAATTCAAGAAGTTAGAAATTCTGCAGTTGGGTGTTTCTCTCCATTATTATCTCCATAGTTGATTTCTAAGCTATCCCCATCCCAAAAGTCACCTTTGTATTTCCCTTCTCCTCACTGTGCACTCAGATCTTTCCATTGTCCAGACTGGTCCCATCAGTTCTTGTTCACCAACTCCTGTCTGCTTCATCTCATTTGTCTCTTGTTTTTCTTTTTCTTTTTTTTTACTGGCCTATTGCACACTTCCTAGCCCAGCACTCAGCACGTATCAGGCACTTGATACATGTTGGTCCCTCTTTACCCCCATCCTCCAACCCCCATTATGAGCTTATAGGTTCCATTTAGAACATTAAACATTAATTATGTTCTACATAGTTCTTTTCTTAACAATTCCTTCTCCTGACTCATGAAGGAAAAAAAAAAACTTAATAATATTAGCTCAAACCATCAAAATGACACACCCACACTTCCCTACCTACAAGGCCTCTCCCATCCAGTGCCTCCTATGTACCTCTCTTTACCTCAGTCTTACAGATGAGGGAACAGTGCTGGAGGCACATGCCTAAGGCTTCAAGATCACATGTGGGAGGGCAGCCTCCAGTCTTCCCTCCTAAATCTGATGACCTTGTGCTTCCTCTTTAAAAGCTTCCCAGGATAAGTGTGATGGGAAACCAGATCCCAAGAATAGAGCTCTTGTCCCCAACTTTAAACTCTGATTTTCCCGCAGGAAAAATAGTTTTAACGTACTACATATTGTGGCCTTCTAATTTTCCTCAGATTGACTGAGATCAGGCTAAACTCTGAAGCCAATAAGAAATGTTAGATTATGAATAACAAATTCAAATCCAAAAGGTTTCTTTTGTCATTCTCCTAAAACTGGAATATGAAGCAGAGGAAGAATTTTATCACAGATGCTGTAAAATCCTTTACACCAGTGGTTGTGAATGAGAGGTCATTTTTCTTCTTTGGGGACATTTGGCAATATCTGGAGACAATTTTTTTTTTTTTTTTGTTATAGTTGCAGTTGGAGGGCAGTGGTGGGTGGTAGACTGCTGTTGGGATCTAGTAAGTAGAGGTCAAGGATGCTGCTGAACATCCTACAATCCACAAGACGACCTCTCACAACAAAGACTTCTCCAGCCTAAATGTCAGTAGTACTGAGTTTGAAAAATGCCACCCTAGGGTAAACTAGATATCTAGCTATTATAGTTTGATAAAGCAATTAACAAGTTATCATCCTTGGATAAGAAGATTATAGGTCTGCTTGAAACTGTTCTTTTTTTTCCTCTAGATGATAGTCTTAGATCAGACTTCCATACCATGATAAAACTAACTTGAAGCCTTCTTATTTTCCATCACTGGCTCCCAAATGCAACTGTCCCCAGAGTTTAGTTCTTGGTCCTCTTTGTTTAAAGGTTATTTCCTCATTGAAGTACAGAACTTTATCTATGCACAGTCTTGTATAAACTGGACTTTCAGGCACTCCAGACTCTGTGCTCTTATTCATTATACATTAAACCACCTCTCATTACCTGGAATGTAATCATTAATGCATCAGCTGGCCGGCTTCCTGCTTCTGGTGCAGGGGAAGGAGCTGCACCTGTGAGGAGTGCGCTCCGTGGAAGCCTGTGAGGGCAGAGCTAAAGCCTAGGAAACCATGTCTCTGCTCCCCACTGGGAGGGCCCTCAGTCATGTCCCCCTGCGCTGCTTCCCCCTCAGAACTCCCTGACTTCAAAAGCCAAGGGCCCTGAAACTGACCCTCACAAGTGGGGACTCCATCTTCGCGGGAGTCCCCTGGCCATTCCAACTGCCTCCTCTGTCTCATAGTGCATTTCCTCCTCCCCTCTACCTCCAACCCTTCCCCAGCAACAGATGGTGCAGAGTCAACCAACCCAGGGAGACTAAATCAGAGCCACACCTCCAGAGGCAAGATGGCTGGTAGAGATGGAGTCCTTTCCTCCATGTCCCCCTGGCTTGGAGTTTCAAAGTCCAGGGACAGTCTGGTCTGAAGGCAGAAAAGGGCAAGGCCTGAATCAGCTTCCTCAGGGCCCCAGGATGTCTGCTGTCAGGTGCTCATTTAACGGGTTCTGATCCACTTCCAACGTTGCGTGGCTCCTTTGAGAGGCAGTACCTCACAAAATACAAAGATAGTATAATAGGTACTTAGCTCCCTATTGTTACGCTTCAAAAACTGGACTTTAAAATGCCCTTTCAGAAACTCCCTGTATCACAGTACACCCAAATATGTAGTTCTTGGCTTTGTCCCTCCCCCAGAACTTTTTCCCCATATATCCATGTATCCAAGTAGCTGATGGACTTTTCTGTTGGACTTCTTACCACCCCTTCAAAGCCAAATCTGAAATTAAACTCTCAAGCTGTCTTTCCCTCCTGACTTCTCTCTACCTGCTCACACTATGCAGTTCCTCCAGGCCCCATGATTTGAGCTCTGAGTCATCTCTGGCAGCCTGCCTCCCACGTGCTGCTTCTCCTCTCCCAAATCTGGTGATTCTCCCTTACTTCTCCCTAAACCCACCTTTTCCTCGCCACTGTCACTGCCCAGTGCTTAACCCCTTACTGCCTCATGAAATCTGTCCACATCCTCTCTAAAGAAATTATATCTTGTGTCAAATGACAAAAATAATACAATCGGGCAACCAGTCTGATATTGTTTATTCGAGGGGAAGCAATACGTGGGCGGGGGGAGACAGAGCCTCCCAAGCAGTGGAGCACTGTTCCCGAGGGACCTGGGGCAAGAGCAAATCTCACAGAGCGTGAGAGGCAACTCAGAAACAGAGTATGATTGGCAAAGAGTTTGGAGATATCCTTATAAGACTTCAGCAGGTTCTAATTTCTAGAGTAAGATAGACTAGGTAAAGGTGAGTTGAAGGCTTGTGATTGGTGTATGTTGGGTTTCCTTGACAGGGGCTTGGGGTAAGCACGGGCTGACTTAGGTTTAGCTTTGTGATGTGGATTGGGCCACTTGGGGGGGGGGTGTCCATGTTGTGGGTCCTGATGCACAAATTCCATAACACTTAGCCCAATGCTCAGCACTGTGTCTACTGACTGGCTGGAATTTAGAGTCATTATTTGTAGGATATGTAAATGAGCACGTAAATGGTCGTCGGTACCTAATTGATTAATACATTTAAAAAATACTAATTTGTACTTATTTTCTCCTGCCTCTCCATCAAAATGTGTGTGTCCATGTCACAATAACCTTCATGTGACCCGTTTCTTGAGAGCCTACTGTGTGCCAAGCATTGTGCTACTCATTTCCACCTTCACTATTCAGAGTAATCCTTACCATTCCGTGATGAAGATATTATTCTTGTCCTTGTTATTGTTATTGTGCTTATTTTTTTTTTTTTAACATTGTGAGCGTGTTTTCTTTTTTTTTTTTTTTTTTTTTTAATTTTTTTTATTTTAATAAACATATAATGTATTTTTATCCCCAGGGGTACAGGTCTGTGAATCGTCTGGTTTACACATTTCACAGCACTCATCATAGCACATACCCTCCCCAATGTCCATTTCCCCACCACCCTCTCCCATCCCCCTCCCCCCCGCAACCCTCAGTCTGTTTCTTGAGATTGAGTCTTTTATGGTTTGTCTCCCTCCCAATCCCATCTTTTCATTTTTTCTTTTCCTACCTCCCCCCAAACCCCCCCACCTTGCATCTCCACTTCCTCATATCAAAGAGATCATATGATAGTTATATTTCTCCGATTGACTTATTTCGCTAAGCATGATACCCTCTAGTTCCATCCACGTCGTCGCAAATGGCAAGATTTCATGTCTTTTGATGGCTGCATAGTATTCCATTGTGTATATATACCACATCTTCTTTATCCATTCATCTGTTGATGGACATCTAGGCGCTTTCCACAGTTTGGCTATTGTGGACATTGCTGCTATAAACATTCGGGTGCACGTGCCCCTTCGGAGCACCACGTTTGTATCTTTAGGATATATACCCAGGAGTGCAATTGCTGGGTCGTAGGGTAGCTCTATTTTCAGTTTTTTGAGGAACCTCCACACTGTTTTCCAGAGTGGTTGCACCAGCTTGCATTCCCACCAACAGTGTAGGAGGGTTCCCCTCTCTCCGCATCCTCGCCAGCATCTGTCATTTCTTGACTTGTTAATTTTAGCCATTCTGACTGGTGTGAGGTGGTATCTCATTGTGGTTTTGATTTGTATTTCCCTGATGCCGAGTGATGTGGAGCATTTTTTCATGTGTCTGTTGGCCATCTGGATGTCTTCCTTGCAGAAATGTCTGTTCATGTCCTCTGCCCATTTCTTGACTGGATTATTTGTTCTTTGGGTATTGAGTTTGATAAGCTCTTTATAGATTTTGGATACGAGCCCTTTATCTGATATGTCGTTTGCAAATATCTTCTCCCATTCTGTCAGTTGTCTTTTGGTTTTGTTAACTGTTTCCTTTGCTGTGCAAAAGCTTTTGATCTTGATGAAATCCCAATAGTTCATTTTTGCCCTTGCTTCTGTTGCCTTTGGCGATGTTCCTAGGAAGAAGTTGCTGCGGTGGAGGTCAAAGAGGTTGCTGCCTGCATTGTCCTCAAGGATTTTGATAGATTCCTTTCGCACATTGAGGTCCTTCATCCACTTTGAGTCTATTTTCGTGTGTGGTGTAAGGAAATAGTCCAATTTCATTTTTCTGCATGTGGCTGTCCAATTTTCCCAGCACCAGTTGTTGAAGAGGCTGTCTTTTTTCCATTGGACGTTCTTTCCTGCTTTGTCGAAGATTAGTTGACCATAGAGTTGAGGGTCTATTTCTGGGCTCTCTATTCTGTTCCATTGGTCTATATGTCTGTTTTTGTGCCAGTACCATACTGTCTTGATGATGACAGCTTTGTAATAGAGCTTGAAGTCTGGAATTGTGATACCACCGACTTTGGCTTTCTTTTTCAATATTCCTTTGGCTATTCGAGGTCTTTTCTGGTTCCATATAAATTTTAGGATTATTTGTTCTATTTCTTGAAAAAAAATGGATGGGATTTTGATAGGGATTGCATTAAATGTGTAGATTGCTTTAGGTAAAATAGACATTTTCACAATATTTGTTCTTCCAATCCATGAGCATGGAATATTTTTCCATTTCTTTGTGTCTTCCTCAATTTCTTTCATGAGTACTTTATAGTTTTCTGAGTATAGATTCTTTACCTCTTTGGTTAGATTTATTCCTAGGTATCTTATGGTTTTGGGTACGATTGTAAATGGGACTGACTCCTCAATTTCTCTTTCTTCTGTCTTGTTGTTAGTGTAAAGAAATGCGACTGATTTCTGTGCATTGACTTTATATCCTGACACTTTACTGAATTCCTGTATAAGTTCTAGCAGTTTTGGAGTGGAGCCTTTTGGGTTTTCCACATATAGTATCATATCATCTGCAAAGAGTGATAGTTTGACTTCTTCTTTGCCGATTTGGATGCCTTTAATTTCTTTTTGTTGTCTGATTGCTGAGGCTAGGACTTCTAGTACTATATTGAACAGCAGTGGTGATAACGGACATCCCTGCCGTGTTCCTGACCTTAGCGGAAAAGCTTTCAGTTTTTCTCCATTGAGAATGATATTTGCGGTGGGTTTTTCATAGATGGCTTTGATAATGTTGAGGTATGTGCCTTCTATCCCTACACTTTGAAGAGTTTTAATCAGGAAGGGATGCTGCACTTTGTCAAACGCTTTTTCAGCATCTATTGAGAGTATCATATGGTTCTTACTCTTTCTTTTATTAATGTATTGTATCACATTGATGGATTTGCGGATGTTGAACCAACCTTGCAGCCCTGGAATAAATCCCACTTGGTCGTGGTGAATAATCCTTTTAATGTACTGTTGGATCCTATTGGCCAGTATTTTGGTGAGAATTTTCGCATCTGTGTTCATCAAGGATATTGGTCTGTAATTCTCTTTTTTGGTGGGATCCTTGTCTGGTTTTGGGATCAAGGTGATGCTGGCCTCATAGAATGAGTTTGGAAGTTTTCCTTCCATTTCTATTTTTTGGAACAGTTTCAGGAGAATAGGAATTAATTCTTCTTTAAATGTTTGGTAGAATTCCCCTGGGAAGCCGTCTGGTCCTGGACTTTTGTTTGTTTGGAGATTTTTGATGACTGTTTCAATCTCCTTACTGGTTATGGGTCTGTTCAGGTTATCTATTTCTTCCTGGTTCAGTTGTGGTAGTTTATACATCTCTAGAAATGTATCCATTTCTTCCAGGTTGTCAAATTTGTTGCCATAGAGTTGCTCGTAGTATGTTCTTATAATTGTTTGTATTTCTTTGGTGTTGGTTGTGATCTCTCCTCTTTCATTCATGATTTTATTTATTTGCGTCCTTTCTCTTTTCTTTTTGAGAAGTCTGGCCAGGGGCTTATCAATCTTATTAATTCTTTCAAAGAACCAGCTCCTAGTTTTGTTGATTTGTTCTATTGTTTTTTTAGTTTCTATTTCATTGATTTCTGCTCTGATCTTTATGATTTCTCTTCTCCTGCTGGGTTTAGGCTTTCTTTGTTGTTCTCTCTCCAGCTCCTTTAGGTGTAGGGTTAGGTTGTGTATTTGAGACCTTTCTTGTTTCTTGAGAAAGGCTTGCACTGCTATATATTTTCCTCTCAGGACTGCCTTTGTTGTGTCCCACAGATTTTGAACTGTTGTGTTTTCATTATCATTTGTTTCCATGAATTTTTTCAATTCTTCTTTAATTTCCTGGTTGACCCATTCATTTTTTAGAAGGATGCTGTTTAGTCTCCATGTATTTGCGTTCTTTCCAAATTTCCTCTTGTGATTGAGTTCGAGCTTCAGAGCATTGTGGTCTGAAAATATGCAGGGAATGATCTCGATCTTTTGGTACCGATTGAGACCTGATTTATGACCCAGGATGTGGTCTATTCTGGAGAATGTTCCATGTGCACTAGAGAAGAATGTATATTCTGTTGCTTTGGGATGGAATGTTCTGAATATATCTGTGATGTCCATCTGGTCCAGTGTGTCATTTAAGGCCTTTATTTCCTTGTTGATCTTTTGCTTAGATGATCTGTCCATTTCAGTGAGGGGAGTGTTAAAGTCCCCTGCTATTATTGTATTACTGTCGATGTATTTCTTTGATTTTGTTATTAATTGGTTTATATAGTTGGCTGCTCCCATGTTAGGGGCATAGATATTTAAGATTGTTAGATCTTCTTGTTGGACAGACCCTTTGAGTATGATATAGTGTCCTTCCTCATCTCTTATTATAGTCTTTGGCTTAAAATCTAATTGATCTGATATAAGGATTGCCACCCCAGCTTTCTTCTGATGTCCATTAGCATGGTACATTGTTTTCCACCCCTCACTTTAAATCTGGAGGTGTCTTCTATTGTGCTTATTTAACAGTCAAGGAATCTAAAACACAAAGGTACTCGGTAACTTCCTCGAGTCTATATCACTAGTTAGTCAGATTGAAGTCCCTGCTATTTCCATGTCTCCTCCCTGCTTCTTTGTATTATCCCACATTTTTATTTTAGGAATATGAGTACAGGAAAATTATAGGAGACAAGAATTTAAAAGGGCCCCTCTTCTATTTTCACCTCGTTTTGGCATCTTAATATTAAAGATAAGCACCATTTAGACATCTCTAGGTCTCTGAGCCCTCTTCTCTGAGAACTGCCTTCCTCCTCAATCTCACATGGCAGCAAAGCCACAGCCAACACCATAGCTAACCAGACCCAGACTCGGCCACTGAGATGCCGAGATGCGTATCTATCTCTGCAGATCATGTGATAGAGAGATAAGCAAACTCAAGATGAGTGGGGTCATATTCACGAACAAGTGGAAAAAGCCAGTAGGTCTTCAGAAAACACAGAACGAAGCAAACACCTCAAGAGAAATCTTAAGAAACCATACGGCTCCAGGAGGCAGAGACTTAGGGGAGCTGCTAGGATCTAAAGAATTTCAGTACTTATGCCCACTTTTTTGAGAAATCTGTGTCATATACATTTGGGCTCAGAAAATGGTTTCGTCTCCAATTGTTGATTCTTTTTTATCATACATGTGTTGATTCAAAGGGTCTTGTTTGCAATAGATTTTGCCCAGTTCCCTTTTGAGGTATTTGGGTTGCATTGATCTGGGAGCATTGATCATAGGAGCGGCAGCTCGGAGTCAAAAATAGAACACAGAGTATGAATACCCTGCTTTTGCATCAACATGGATGGGACTGGAGGAGATTATGCTGAGTGAAATAAGTCAAGCAGAGAAAGTCAATTATCATATGGTTTCACTTACTTGTGGAGCATAAGGAATAACACGGAGGACATTAGGAGAAGGAAAGGAAAAGTGAATTGGGGGAAATTGGAAGGGGAGATGAACCATAAGAGATGGGGGACTCTGAGAAACAGACTGAGGGTTTTGGAGGGCAGTGGGGTGAGGGGTTGTTTGAGCCTGGTGGTGGGTATTATGGAGGGCACGGATTGCATGGAGCACTGGATGTGGTGTATAGACAGTGAATTTTAGAACACTCCATCAAAAACTAATGATGTATTTTATGGTGACTAATATAACACAATTTAAAAAAAATAGAACACAAAAATAGAAGTCTGCAGTCCAGAAAAGACAGGACCTTGCCACCAACCTGCATGAACCTGGTCAAGTCACTTCATTGTCCTGAAACTGTTTGCCTAGATATACAATGAGACTAATTACTTACCCTACTCTGTGGTGTCATTGTCAGAATAAAATAGAGATTACATCAGAGAACTTTGAAAAGGAACAAGTAAACATAAACTGTTATTTTGACTCATGATTTCAAAATCCAAAAAACTGTATACTGGAAGAATTAAAGTGGTTTTAAACTAGAAATAAGACCAATATCATATTTTTAATAGCATGAAAGGATTTCTGGTATATTCATCTTATATTTTTTCTGTATTTATCAGAATATCCACAATAACATCAACAGTGTTACCTCTAAAGAGAGAGAGAATACACATGGAGAGTAAACACATGAAATCCAGCAGGTTTGCATTTAACCTGCAGTCATACCTCAGTGAGTTCCTGGGACACCAAACGAGCAGGATTTGTGATATAACCAAATTATAATTTGAGCTGTCTGTCCTTTTCCTTTGCAGTTATGTTGTTAGCAGGCACGGGGTTCTTCCCCTCCTCCTACAGTGGAAACCGGGGCAGGTCACACAACTTTTCTAATCACTCACAGATAAAAACATCTTACCGTCATATTATATCAAAAGCTGTGTCAATCTGGTCATTTAGAATTCACAGCCCCAAGCAATAATTAAATTTCAGAACTTGTTCTGTGTTAAGCCTTCTCTGCAGCTATTAGCCAGAACCTGTGCCAGTGGGGTAGGGCAGACGCCAGCTTCCGCCCTCTCCATGCCTGTGCTTCCCCTAGCTTCCTAGCAAGCTTTGGATCCTTGGGTTGGCCCCAGAGAGAGCGGAGATGGGGGACAGAGCACAGTCTGGTAACGGAAGTATTGTTGTCATTTCATGTTAGGACCCCTGGATGGCAGCTAATTAACAGTGACTCTTTTTTTTTTTTTTTTAAGATTTTATGTATTTATTTGACAGAGAGAGACAGTGGGAGAGGAAGAAGCAGGCCTCCCACTGAGCAGGGAGCCAGAGGCAGGCCTGGATCCCAGGATGCTGGGATTGTGACCTGAGCCCAGGCGCCCCAACAGTGTTTTCATGAGTTCCTTAAAGATTCCTGACTCCGGAATCTGCAGTTCCTTATCTTTTGTGTTTCTGCAGTTGATAGAAATCTGGTGGTCAGCTTCCAGCTTCCTTCCACAGAGATCCCACTGCCTCCTCAACAGTGTCTGTTGGACAGATGACCCACCCCCAGCCCACATGCATGCTTTCTTTGTCCCACTCTTTGTGGATACTTAACTACTTCCCAAATCCAGGTCCCACCACTCTCCCTACCCTGCCAAGGCCACGTAAGCTTTTTTGAGAATGCATTAGTCACATGGGCCTACAGTTACAGAAGGGCTTGTCAACTCTGCACAAGGTTGGTGAAGCCCACACCCTCTAGGCTGGGTGTGAAGACTGTAGCCTTACTCCATGCCCATAGCTACCTTGGGCCGTGGTAGAGATTCCCACCAGCTTTTTCTAAAGTACTGTCTTCACAAATCCTCCTTTCTTGTCTCCATGTTGCCCTTTTGTAATATGCTTGATCTGACTTAGGGGTTCAGTAGTTGGAGCCCTGGTTAGTAAAGCTTTCTGTTGTAAATTTTGCATATGGTAGCCTGCCCATACTCACTTCGTCATCTGGTATCTATTACACTGGTGCATCAGTTGAAACTGAGTCATAGAGAATCCTCTTTCAACATCCTTTTACAAGTGGTTATCTGTCATGCCTGATCCCCAGTTGAGGTAACCTATTCTTTCTTCCTATCCACACACACTGCACAGCCCCAATACAGCGCTAGACTGACCGTCATCGAAAAGGTCTGTGACCTCGTGTGGACAGGAGCAAATCAGATAGAGTCTTCTATTCTTGTCTCCTGTTCTCCACTTGGACAGTTTTTAAACATTAAGAATCTAGTTCCAGACACCATAGCAGATCCTCACAGTGGTAAAATAAGGAAATATAATGGGAGCACTGTCTTTAAGGAACTTGTAGCTTGTTGGCAGAGCAAATGGATATGCGAACAATACAAAGGACTAAATCACAGGGCGGAGGAAGGAAATGAGGGAAGGAGGCAGGGAGAGAGGAGGCAAACAGAGCAACCAGTGAGCAAAGGATAAAAGTGTTGAATATGAGTGGAATTTTTAACTACCAAGGTTTGGCTCTTTGGAACTCTAGTGCATAAGGCCTTTTAGGAATAGACCCAGATGAAAAATCCCATATTAAGCAGGGAGAATAGGGCTGTAGATAGTGCTCATGACACTCTCTAGAAAAGCAAAGCATTTCTCCCTCTATTTAAAAAAAAAAAAAAAAAGCATATATTTTAAAACCCTTGGCTTTAGGAGCAAAATGAAAACCCTGCATTAGATGATTTTTCCGTCTAATTCAATTTTCATCCAATGTCTCCTTTACCCCTATCAATTGCAGAAGGAAATAAACTAACACATCAACCTTTCCATCTGAACTGGGCTTGGATTTCTTTGGAGAAAGAGTACTACATTGTGGATGAAGACTCCACGTTTTTAGAAGTGACCCTCTCACGCAGAGGGTATCTTGAAGAAACATCTTTTATCAGTAAGTAAATTTAGATTGGTTGTGGGCAATAGGTAATGGAATCTAAGCTTAAAAATAATGATGAGAGAATTCCTTGGAAGAGAATCGACGACAGGTGTGGGGGAACCTCTAAAAAAATTGTGTGAATTTGTGCCATAGTTTTTATTCCAAGTTAGTTACAGGATTAAATACACACTCCAACTTTTCATCCTCCTCCTCTTCCAGTTTGTCTCCTTCTGGAAGGTCACAGTCTTTCTGTTTCAACCCAAACAATACCAGGAAAAATACAACATTTAATAGCCATATACCACAATCCCCAAGTCATTCAGTTTCTTTTAAAATTGCTTTTAAGCCTACAATATATGATTATGCTTCTTCCTAGCTATTTCCTTTGAAAAATTATTTGTGAATACGTGATATATTATTGTGTTTTGTTGTATCTATTTCCTTCAATTATATGCATCTGTTTTTACCCTGCTATTAGGTTCTAAATTCTTCTAAAACATTTACAGCATCAAATTTTTCTATGTGCTACAAAGACCTATGTCTTCTTGGGGTAAACAGATATAAATGCCTATGTAATACTTGTCATCATCATCATTAATAATTAGTAATAATCGTTCTAATAATGCATTAGATTTTTATGACATCTTTAGCTGCCACCACTTCCAGAGATCATTTTGTCTTTATTTTCATAACCTATTGAGAAGACAGATAGGAGTGCGTTATCTTCATTTTACAAATGAGCATTCTGAGCTTCCCAGGCATTTGGAATCTAATCAGAGACCTGCCAACATATCAAAGCTGTTGGAGAGAAACCAGAAGGAGGTGGCTGAGAACAGGCGATCGAGAAAAGGCAAGCTTTTCCCCAGTCACCTCTTCAGGCCTGAGACTCTGGGATAGGACTGTTCCCCTAAAAGAGGTCAGTGAAAGAGCACTCTGATGTCTAGGTGGCCCCTGGCCTCAGTCTACACTGCAGGTCACTTTGTCAGCCCACAGTGGAATTTGCCAGGGTAACTTGAGCTGAAATATGCTTCCTTTCTCTTGTAGGGTTCTATCTTTATAATTTTTTACCTCAGGAATTTCCCAGGGGCACAAGTTTGGGTTACTATGTCAAGGACTATTTCATATCCTACTCAAGAAAAAACTCATCTATCTGTCTAGGACCATTTGGATAGCGGTAGAGTCAACTCTTGAGAGAGGTGTCCCCAGCCTCCCTACCTGAACCAGCCCCTCCACAGGTGCTATCCCAGGCCCTGCTTTATTCTTCATAGCACTGAGCATCCCTGGCAGGCATCACGTGTCCATCTGTCTACTGTCTGTCCTCCTCAGTAGATTTCTAGCTCCACTATGGCAGACACTACAATCTGGGTTATCCCGAACTCTGAACACAGCACAGGGTATACAGTAGTCACCCAATCTGTGTTGTTAAGTGAGCTACATATAATCCACTCTTCTGTCCTACAACACACTCCTTAATAAACCACATCAACACCACACTAGAGAACCTTACTCAGTGCTCCAAGAAGCCCTCCTAGTCCCTTCACCCCAGCCCGTGCTGGGTTATTAGTGGGTTAAATATGATGAGTGTAAATCAATCTAGCATAGTCGCTGGCCTACATTAAATACTCAGTAAATGTTAACTATCATTATTGTACCATGGCACTCACCAAATAGAGTTGAAATCATTTGTTTCTTTCTCCAGGTAAACCTCTTAGGGGAAGTAGTGGCTCTGCCTAATTCAACTTTGCCTCCTCAGCACCTCAGACTAAGCCGATGTTCACCAAGTACTAATGGTCACAAGCCTACTCTGTTTACACAGCGGTCCAGGACCTACACTGAAGCTGTGGCTAAGGACACCACTCCCTCCTCCTCATCTTCTCCAAGTCCGACACAGGGCCACAGGAGGTGCTTCCTCAATGTCTGACATTCATTCTCAGCTACGAAACTAGTACTGATGCAAGCCTTCTTCCAACAGTTTTAAGAAGTCAACGTGCGCTCTCTTATCTTGGAAATTTTCACACTTTATAGGTTTGGGTGTCTTTTCAAGACATCAGGTTCTGAGAGTGAGTGGAGGGAAGGACAAAAGGAGCTATGCAGCGCATTTTATATAGTTTTTCACAGTAGCTGGTACCGGGCCAGGGTGGGTAGTAATACTTGTTTTCACACATTCGGACAACGGCAGAGTCTTCCTCTTATAATGAGATGCAAAGTGATGAGGCTCAGGTATTCTTGCTTCACTAGACATTCATTCAGATGTTAAAATCACAACCAAACAATCTAGAATACTATGGAACTTTTTGTGGTGAGGGGAGCCTCTCTTCAGTCTGGAGGGGGTAGTACCTTTCACCTTGTGTCTCACTTTGGGTACTTTCAACACTATGTTGCTGCTGTTCCGTTTCTTTACTGAGTCATTAATTCCTATTTCCTAACAGACCTCAAAACTGTCCCACCCTCTCCATTTTTACCAACAGCACCTTACGTGTCTGCAAATCGCTATCAATCCTCTTACAATTATAAATTACTAAACACGGGAGGATTCAAGCCACCGTGAGTAAAGATCCACATGAGAAAAAAATTAATTTTGTTAATTAAAACTATTGAAATTACTAGATACAAAATAATCACCCCAAAAAATGTTTATGGAATACTGATTCCATGCCAAGCACTGTTGTGATCACCAGGAGTGCATCAGTGAACAAAACAGCTGAAGATCTCCACCTCCATACAGTGCCCATTCTAGTGACTTCTCTGGAAGCTGGAATGGTTTCATACTCATCTCTGAATCCTGAGCACCTGGTAGAATTTGGCATATCAGATGCCCTCAGTAAATATTTATAAAAATAAGTTAATGACTGTTCTCTGTTCCCTCATGTCTCTCCTCCTTTCCTGCTTCCCTCTCACTTCCCTCCACTTTTGCTTATATACACTCTTAGCCAATAAGCATAGTTTAGAAATGTCTCTTGGGAACATTAAAAGAAGTACCTTCCATGTTGCCTGTTTTTCATCCGCAAAAGAATCCATTTTGAAAGAATCTTTCTTCAGTCACTTGGCTTTACATTCATAATTTCCCACTTTTTTTTAGGCATTGAAACCAAAGATGAAACTGCAAAAGAAGATAAAGATTTTAAAGGAAAGTCTCAGAAACAGGTCCATTTCAATCCTGGACAGACTACTGCCACATGGAGGGTGAGAATTATATCTGACCATGAATACGAGGCTTCAGAGACCTTCCAGATCATTCTGTTGAACCCTGTCATGGCTGCACTGGAGTTTCCAGAACTGGCAACTGTTGAAATTGTCGACCCTGGGGATGGTATGTGGTTCCTGCTGATGTGATTTATTAACCAGTACATGTTCCTGCATCCATTTCAGGCATTCATACCTCCCTCAGGCTCCATAAGCCACGGAACACGTTCATACCATTTAGGTTTTAAAGTTAAGTGATCACTTTAAGGCAGTAATTTTTCTTTTGCGTTTAGGGTTTTTGAAAAGGAATCTAGGAGATTGAAATAGACGTGACTTCATAAGCATTCCTTTAAAATATGCACAAGCCTTCATAGTTTGCTCTCTACACACACAGTATGGGGCCGCTTTGCCCCCAGAGCCTCAAGACTCCTTCCAGGCCCACTATCTTCCCACCATTTTCAGGGAGCACCTCACAGATCAGGGAGGGACTTTAGATATTCCTTGTCCTAAATGTGGCTGCTGGGCACCAGTCAACTTGTTGGCTTTACCACACGTTCCACAAAGTTCTGTTAGAGTTGTGCATCATATTCTTGAATTCACAGACACATTTGATTCATTTATTCATTCACTGGTATAGCAAATATCTCCCAAGATAAATTAAACAGGGAAAAAAGTTTTAACTAGTAATTGTACCATTGGCTGCCCCTTTTCCTGAAAGGAGAAGAATACTACCTTAAGGAAGGTTTTAGTATTCATCTTTGAATTTTAATTAGACACATTGATTGTTGTAATAGTTGAAAGAATTCAGGCATCCCCTAGAATTACATGACTTACTACCAGAGCATAAGTCTTATTTAAATTTGCAAGAATGCATGGAGAGTCCTCTGTATTTGTATGTTGAAACTGCATTACAGAGGACAATGGTATAATAGAATTTCTACAACAGGATCAGAAAGCTTTCCATGGACCAAATAAATGTAGAAACTGTTTCAAATATCTTCCTTCCTTTGAATATCATAATTTATACTAGCATATTAAACTTTCTAAGAAACTCTCCTACAAAGAAACCTGTTTAACTTTGTTTAATCAGTTTTCCCAAACTAGACCATAGACTTTTTTAAAATTTAGTGTCCCCGAGGAGTATCCTATAGTTTCTTATAGTCTCTTACTGTCTCTTATAGTTTTTTCTAAATACAATTTGGGAAATACCGTTCTATATACTTCGGTTTTTGGCAGACAAAAGTACAAAATGTTGCCCCATTATCCAATGAACAAGGTATCTTATCAGTTTTGTTGATAACAACACTTAGACACACGACTCAATTAGGAAAGCCCAATGTTAGGATACACGGCTAATGCAGTCAAGAGTTCAGAGGTAAGAACGTGGGGAAATCACCATAGTCCTAAGCAGTTAAGCTTCCTGGAGGAGGGAGGATTTGAGCTGAGTCTTAAAGAATGAATGGGATTTGGATTCATAGATGAAAGAGCAGACTTTTCAAAGTGGGAAAATAGAGAACATGTCTGAACAACTCAGTATTAATGTATTTTTCCAGTTTTTTAACATGATACTAATAATTTTAACTTACTTTTAGCTTCTTCAAAAGATGTCAAGACAGTAGACTACTGTAGAAGGGTAAAATGGCAGAAAGAAAATTATCACTGGTCTTTTCCTCTGTAAATCAATATCACTATTTTCTTAGAGGTAGATACCAGTATCTGTTGAAACTAATTTAGGCAGCAAAATAAAGAAGAAAAAAATTAACCCATGATAACTAGACAATTAAACATCAAATTCTGGATTATAACTTAATAATAGCTCCAAAAGAAGAAACGATGTCTATTACAATATTTTTCCTTCTTGCTCCCAAGGGGAAGAATCTATGTATATATATATATATATATATATAAAGAAGGAAAGAACTGAAGAAGTTAAATGTGGTTTGATCTATTGTCCACTTCACTCTGGGAGTAGGAACAACCCACTTTAAATTTCTATTTTTTTAAACAAACCCATATATTTAATTGCACAATGCATGCTTAATGAATAGCCTTGGCAAATGTTGAAAAACCCAAAGGAAAATACCACACATAATTCAATCAACAAGAGATAACCAATATTCATATTCATATTTCAGTGAATGTTCTGATGATGTGAATACATGCAGAAATATACACACGTGTGCGTACATACAGACCCACACACACAGCTCAGTAGATCCCAATGGGAATGTTATTTTAAAAATTAAAGGTAGGAGTATGTTAACTATACCAGAACTAAAATAAAAAGCTTAATAAGAAAATTAAGAGAAAACCAGTAACTTATTTTTCTCAAAATATTAATTGGCCAGTGTCTTCCACACGATATCAGTACAATAAGTGTTGAATAAAATGTTTGTTGAATAAAGCAGGAAAAAAAATTTTTTTCTGCATGAATTAATTAGATTACCTGACAGTTAAAAGCATCAAAAAAATGTATATATAAGCAGTAAAAGTAAAGCAAGAGTAGAAATGTGTGATCTCTAGAAGACTTTAAATTTGATTTAAAAAAAAAAAAAGACACAATTGTTGCAAGATTTTCCCTTCCATTTTAGTGCTAGCTTTCCTTTTTAACCTTTCAAAAGCCTCCCAAACCCAATTCCACTGCCTCTCTAGTTCCACTTAATATGAAACATTTTCTATCCCAACTACATCTCATATAGTTAATCATGTTTGAAAAATGTAGGGTCAAAGACTATGTACATTTCTACTCAGTTTAAAATATCACCAGTATCACCAGTCCACTTGAAGTCTCGCTGAAGTATCTTCTACCATCTTTTCTAGAATCAACGGTTTATATTCCAGAGGCAGAATACAAAATAGAGGAGCATGTTGGAGAGCTTTTGATTCCAGTAAGACGGTCTGGGGATGCTAGCCAAGAACTAACGGTCATTTGCTCTACACATGAAGGTAGGAGGCTTTGCAGGGTGCTGACATCCAGGAATAAGATTCTGAGGCAGGACTGTGGGGCTGTGGGGAGTAGCTGGGTGGTAAGCCAAGCATGTGGAGAACAGAAGCCTGGATCAGCCCAGGTCCCTGCCCTGCTGCCTGACAACCTCACAACCATATGCAGGTGCCCTAATTCGGCCATAGCTGGTCTCTTGAACCAAGGGTAAAATTTCACTGGAAACTGGGACAAAAACATATGTTGTAACTACCTCATAAAGTTGTTCGAGGGTCAGATGAGACATTTTATGTGAAAATAGTTTGTATATGCTGGTGGAAAATATAAATAAGGGATTCTTATTTTTAATAGCCCTTATTGCACCTAAGAAATATGGTAAAATAGTCTGTATGTGCTACTCAGTCTCTTCTTCTCCTCCCTCTCAACCCCCAACAATGAAAAATGCCCCCTAATCCTGGGCCCAGGTGTCCTTATCCCTCAAAACAATGTCCTATTCTTTCTGACCTCTCCATTTCTATACAGTCAAAATTTAGCTGTCCTCTGTCCAGTCTGTCAAGGTTGTGTTTTTTTCACTCATTAGAACTAAGTAATAGACAAAAATGATGGACCTATAAGAAGACCACACAAATGAGAAGAAGAATAAACTATAAAAGTAAACTACATTTTTCTACACTCACACCAATATTTCACCTCCAACATCAGATGTGTGCAGGTTTTTCCCATACCAAGCAATTCTCCAGTTTCTGCACACACCAGCTGGGTGTCCTAAAATTCATTTCGGATGCCATCTACCTGGCGATAACACAGACCCTACAGGGTAAGGGCTCCATCCCACCAGACCACCTATCCCAAGTTTAGTTGTCACTGTGTTTCTGACCTACTGGAGGTTCCCACTACCCTTGTTTGGGTTTGATAATTTTCTAGAACAGCCTACAAAACTTAGGAAACCATTTACTTACTAGATTACAGATTTGTTGTAAAGGAGACAACTCAGGAACCACCAGATGGAAGAAATGGATAGGCAAGGTTATGTGGAAAGGGGCACAGAGCTCCCTTGTCCTCTCTGGGCGCATCCCCTTCCCAGCACCTAGAGGTGTTCAGCAACCCGCAAGCTTTCTGAACCCCTTTGGTTAGGCTTTTTTTTCTGGAGACTTCATTACATAGGCATGGTTGATTAAATTATTGGCCATTGGTGATTAAATCATCCCCCAACTCCCCTCCCGTCCCTAGGCCTTGGGGGTGGGGCTGAAAATCCTAACCCTGTAATCACTGGTTGGTTTCCCCAGCAACCAGTGTCCCACCCCCAATGCTATCTAGGAGCTCCCACCACCACTCATCTCATTAGCATGCAAAAAGACACATCACTCCAAAGAATCTAGGGTATAAGGAGCTTGTGTGCCAGGAAACAGGGACAGAAACCAAATATATATATTACTTATGTCCCAGGCTAATTTATTCAGAGCTCACTATAGCTATGGGGTCAGCCACCATCACTTGCATTTGGCAGAGACTCAAAGGCAGGCAGAGGAGTGCACAGCTTCATAATGGAAAAAAGGGAAGGCATCCCTTGATTGGAGGCTGTTGGCTTAAGGAAGCTGGAGGCCTACATGTTTGATTAGAGAAGTATGTTTGGCTTTCTCTGGTTGGTCCTAAATTGGAAGCCAGGGCAAAAATTAGAGAAGCTGGCGGTTACTAAGTCCTGACCATTTGTAGCCAAATGTCACAAGAGGTAGTGGTTTCACATCATAGACAGGTGGCTGCAGAGGGTGGGTCAGATTTCTGTTTTTATATATAGCCTGACCACGCCCCATTCATTTGTGCAATCTCTCCAAATCTATGCTCACACTTGCTAAACATCCAACAATTCAGGGCACAGCCCCCACAATTGAGAATCATCTACCCAATCTGTTAATAGTGCCAAGGTTGAGGAAAAGAATGAGAATAAATTCTCCTCTGCCCTGAGGACAAGGAATTTGGCAGTAAGCAGGTAATTCATTTCGAGATTTTTTCAAAGCCAACTACAACGACAAGACATCTTCAAGATCTTCACATTTGCTTTTGGCTTTATATCCAGAGATAAACGGCCCAGTTCATTAAAGCCTGTTCCTCTAACTAAGACTCCCCTCTTGAAGCCATCAAACACTGCCAGCTATGTGTAACTTACATTTTAACTTGATGTTACCCTGCACAGGAAGTGAAAAGCAAGGAGAAGAAATTACAAGGTGAGGCAGTCCTTGAAGTCTTCTTTGCCAGGTGATCCCTGGGAGGACATGCTTTACTCTCTCTTCCAACTCCAGTCTGGGCTCTATTTCAAGTCTTAGAATGAATGAGGAGCTGGGCATGCGGGGAAGGGGCTGCAGCTGGGCAGAGACCTGTGCTCATCCTCTGCTCTAGGCTTCCAGCTGGGCTTCTTCTGATACCAGTGGCATATTCTCTCTGCTCATACTCATACTGTCTGGAAGACAAGGGTTCTAGAGTTTCCCAGATGTGAATGGGACAAATGAGGAGGTAAATAGCCCAACTTGGAAGATCAGTTGCAATTGCTAAACTGGAAAGGACTACCAAGGTCTGCCCACCCCTCTACTTCTGGAAAGAGCTGCATTGTAGAAAGATCAGCAGAACAAACTAGGAAGTTCAGAAGGTTTGGCAATGAGTCATTTAGAATAAAGGGATGCGTCCAGTCCACGTGGGAGAAGCTACACCCAGATCTAACTTCCCATAGAACTCCTCAGTGGGACCCAACTTCCCATAAGGTCTCTAGGTTCAAGACGGATATTCCCAGAAAACTCCCTACTTAGCTGGGACACACAATTCAGATTGCTCAGTACCCGAGTCTTGACCCACACAAAAGAGAGTTCTCATGATTTCAGTAAAAAATAAAAAAATAAAAATAAGTATAAAAAGTATAACAGGGCCGGGGTCTTTCCCTGAAGTACAAAGCCATGGTGTTCATGGTCACACCAATTCTGGCACACCTCTCTGGAATCACAGGAAACAGAGAACTTGTAAATTTTGTATGCACATTTGAGTGCCATTGTGGTATTTATCCTCACCTAATCCCCACAGATGCTAAAAAATCTCAGAGAAAAAGAGTTTAATTTGGTTATTTAAAGATTTATTTGTTTTTTAGAGAGAGAGAGAGCATGGGGGAAGAGGCAGAAGGAGAGGGAGAGTCTTTTTTTTCTTATAATTTTTTTTTATTTTTTTATGAACATATAATGTATTATTAGCCCCAGGGGTATAGGTCTGTGAATCGCCAGGCTTACACACTTTACAGCAATCACCATAGCACATACCCTCCCCAATGTCCATACCCCACCACCCTCTCCCTCCCCTCCTCCCCCCAGCAACCCTTAGTTTGTTTTGTGAGATTAAGAGTTTCTTATGGTTTGTCTCCCTCCCCATTCCATCTTGTTTCATTTATTCTTTTCCTACCCCCCCAAAACCCCCACATTGCATCTCCACTTCCTCATATCAGGGAGATCATATGATAGTTGTCTTTCTCCGACTGACTTATTTCGCTCAGCATAATACCCTCTAGTTCCATCCATGTCGTCACAAATGGCAAGATTTTATTTCTTTTGATGGCTGCATAGTATTCCATTGTGTATATATACCACCTCTTCTTTATCCATTCATCTGTTGATGGACATCTAGATTCTTCCCATAGTTTGGCTATTGTGGACATTGCTGCTATAAACATTTGGGTGCACATGCCCCTTCAGATCACTACGTTTGTATCTTTTTTTTTTTTTTTAAGATTTTATTTATTTATTTGACAGAGAGAGGTCACAAGTAGGCAGAGAGGCAGGCAGAGAGAAAGAGAGGGAAGCAGGCTCCCCGCTGAGCGGAAAGCCCGATGCGGGACTCAATCCCAGGACCCTGAGATCATGACCTGAGCTGAAGGCAGCGGCTTAACCCACTGAGCCACCCAGGCGCCCCACTACATTTGTATCTTTAGGGTAAATACCCAGTAGTGCAATTGCTGGGTCATAGGGTAGCTCTATTTTCAACTTTTTGAGGAACCTCCATGCTGTTTTCCAGAGTGGTTGCACCAGTTGGCATTCCCACCAACAGTGTAGGAGGGTTCCCCTTTCTCCACATCCTCACCAGCATCTGTCATTTCCTGACTTGTTTATTTTAGCCATTCTGACTGGTGTGAGGTGGTATCTCATTGTGGTTTTGATTTGTATTTCCCTGATGCCAAGTGATGTGGAGCACTTTTTCATGTGTCTGTTGGCCATCTGGATGTCTTCTTTGCAGAAATGTCTGTTCATGTCCTCTGCCCATTTCTTGATTGGATTATTTGTTCTTTGGGTGTTGAGTTTGATAAGCTCTTTATAGATTTGGACACTAGCCCCTTATCTGATATGTCATTTACAAATATCTTCTCCCATTCTGTCAGTCGTCTTTTGGTTTTGTTAACTGTTTCCTTTGCTGTGCAAAAGCTTTTGATCTTGATGAAGTCCCAATAGTTCATTTTTGCCCTTGCTTCCCTTGCCCTTGGTGATATTCCTAGGAAGAAGTTGCTGCAGCTGAGGTCGAAGAGGTTGCTGCCTGTGTTCTCCTCAAGGATTTTGATGGGTTCCTTGGGGGAGAGAGTCTTAAGCAGACTCCTCACTGTCTTAAGCAGACTCCTCACTGAGTGCAGAGCCCAATCTGGGGCTCGATCTCCACAACCCCAAGACCATGATCTGAGCCAAAACCAGGAGCCTGACACTTAACCAACTGTACCACACAGGCACCCCTTAATTTGGTTATTTAAACTTTTATGGAATTTTTATTAAAAATTAGTCTTCACCAATTCTTATTTTCATGAGTAAATTAAGCATAAACTGTAGGAACAGTTGAATGGAAAGCAAATGCATGCTTTTTAACTTAGTAGTAATTTACAAATACCAAATGCATATGACACCTACTGCTAGATAAAGGGAGTGACTCATTTTATGTTGTGCTTTGATGGGGATGTCAAGGTCCCACCATTAAAGTTTCAGTCTGCTATGGAATTGCCTGTCCTTGCTACCTGTCTGTAAGGTCCATCATCAGTATTCTGGAACAATGATATAAGAGCATTGTATTTAAAAAAAAAAAAATTGTTTGGGAGAAGAAAAGCTGGAGGGATTAACTCCCTCCATGATGGAGAACTATAACTCTCTAGTGAAATGTTTTAAGCTCAAGGATACCTTGGGAACAATGTGTGCAAATCAGTTCTTGGCCCTGTTTTATTCTTAAGATAGATGTCATTTATCTTTTTTTTTTTCTCAATAGTCACTTCCTTGTTAGGAAACTGCTCTTACTGGGAAAAAAAAAAAAAAAAAAAAAACAGCCAATGAAGAGCAAACCACAGAACCTAAAACCAACAATCCAAGAATGGTGTCGAATCATCCCGCGGTTTTGGTCGGCCCCAAGTCAAATAGTTTGAGGTTTTTAAATGATTGACTTTATCCATTTGCAAAGGACCGTGTGGTGAACCACAGACCATGGTCCAGCCCACTTATCTGATTGGGCTTTTTCGCTGGGTCATGTTAAGGAAGAGATAGAAAGCACATGATTCTGAGCAGGTTCCAAGCACATCCAAACAGAGGACTTTCTCCTTTTCTTTTCTTTCTTTTTTTTTTTTTTTTCTTGAAAAAAAAAAAAATTCTGTGTCTATTTATTTGGTTATAAGAGTGTTCATAGGTTATAGAAGCTACATCTTGGATCAACTAAAAGGTTCCTGACTGGAGGCTTGCTGAGGGCAAACTCCTTCAGTTTTTATTTCAACCTCAGTCTTGCAATTCTAGACTGACTGTTATTTTCTCCCAGCATTTTGAATTGTCAGTGTCTTCCGGCTTCCACTGTTGTTGTTAAAAAGGCTGCCCATGGTTTAAAGTCATCTTTGCAGTGATCTGTCTTTTCTATGCGTTGAAGATCTTCTCACATTTATTTGACTGAGTCTGTGAAAGATCTGAGGGCTTTACTTGAGGAGGCTTTCCTCCAAGGAGGATTTGTGTTGCTTCCTCCAGGATTTAAGAGCAGTGCTGACCCAGAAACACTCCTGCTCCCCTCCATCCCCAGGTTTAACTGCAGTTTCGTATTCTGAGACCCTATGGAACCTCGGGCCAGGGCGCAGCGCCCCCTTCAGGGCTGATGCTATACTTGCTCTCACGACCCCACCGCTTTTACGTGGAATTCCCTTCTCTAGCTTTATGACATTTGGGGTTTAGGGGTTTTAGGATATTGTTTTTGTTTTATTCTGGCCCTTGGTGATTTTCTTTACTCCTCTGAGCACAGAAAAGCCAGAATAACATTTCTTCTGCATGTTTTGTGCTGGGAGAGCTTCCCAGAGTACCTAATCAGCCACAGTACTGGGAACAGTCCCAATAACTCTTTCAGACAGCGCTCCCATGCAGCTCCAGCTCAGCGTTCCCCACACTTCCTTTCTCTCCACTTGCTCCCCCGACCTGTCCCAGTCACAGACCCTCCCGGCCATGACATGGACTGTGCCTGGGGCTTCTGACAATGACCTGTCCAACCAGGAGTTAAATGCTGCGTTTTTAAAGAAGGTGATTTCCTGTCTTGCTGCCTTATTAAAAATCTATACTAAAGGGAATCTGTATGTTGAAAAGAATGTATAATTAAGTAATATAATAACTAAAGATAATGTGGAGAAGTAAAAATGCTCCTTCAGGAGATGGATCTTTGACTCACAGATAAGTCTCCAGGGTGTTCTCTGCCTCAATTTTCTCATTGATAAAATGCCCTCGCCTCTCCCTCGATTTTCTCATTGATAAAATTAAAGTTATCAAATACCATAATATAGTGATTCCATTGCCCTTTAGTATAGTTTCTTGAGAGGGCTTTCTCTGACTTTAAGTATGATCTATGATCTTTATAAAGTAAATGTACTATGTGGCCACAGAAACTGAGCCATATTTGCTCTCTGTAAAGAAACAATTGGTTTTTTTTTTAAATAACTTCATAGATTCTCAGACTCCCAGTAACAGAGTCGGAGATGGGCTTGGATCGGGTAAAATCTATGCCATCATCATTAAGGATGCAGTGGCATGCTGGATCCCTCTAGAAATTGAGGGTAAGAGTCAGTTGCATATGTCGTCATCCCAATTCTAGGTTCTGATTTCACACTGATATTTACATGGCAAAAATCGACAAAGGCTACAAATCAGGGCTTTTTGGTATTTTGTTTATTTGGAGAGCCAGTTGTTAGACATTACCAGCAAACCTTCTCGCTGGTGGGCAAAAGGGAGAAGGTAGTTCTTAGGTTAGTATGAAATGAATCCTCAGATCTAACCTTAATTTTGGAGACCTAAACAGTACTCACAAGACAGTCCATCCTGCCTCATTAATCTACCTTTGAAAGCAACAAGATACCTATTATATGAGAGCCTTCTCTGCTGTTCACTGCAAAAATGCTATAGAACAACCCCTGACTGGTGGCCCTGTAAGACTTGAGGCCCAGTTGCTAAAGCGTCTTTTTGAAAATAACCAGGAACACCATTCCTACTCCTTGGACATGCTTTGCTATTACATAAGAGATACGTACAGACCCTTGCCAAGGACTTGTTCTTATACCTCAGGTTATAGTTAATGTTTTCAGAACAGAATTTTCTCTCCGAATTCCTGGGAATTCTTAACTTGCTACCAATAAAACAGTGCTTTTGATTTAAATTGAAATGAATACCAGTAGTCTCTGTTCTTGACAACTACATATCAGTGATCATTGGTTTTCCAAAGTAAAAGAGTTCCAGAATCCTAGGAAGACTGGGCCATTTAAATAAACTGAATTTTTTATTAAATGAGAGGTAATTAGACTCTTTTCTATCAACACTCGTGTTTTAAAAAATTTTGCTGGGGGGCCTGGGTGGCTCAGTCAGTTAAGCAGCAGACCCTTGATTTCGGCTCAGCTCATGATCTCAGGGCCCTGGAATCAAGCCCCAGGAGTCTGCTTGAGGTTCTCTCTCTCTCTCCCTCTGCCCCTGCGCCCACATACACACACACACTCTCTCCCTTTCCAAGAATAAATAAATAAATCTTTTTTCAAAAACTTGCTAAAAAATGCTAAAATGTATTGTTTTACTTTTTGTTTTAGTAGAGCTCCACAGCCAAATGATTTTCAATAAGAATTATATTTCAGTCTTTCACTGAAGCCAGAAAGCTACCTATTTAAATGACTGTCTCTTTCACCAAGTGGATCAATCAGCTGAAAAAAATTGAACAGAAAAGGGGAAAATCCCACTCACTTTTGTTTTATGAACTATGATAAATCATTATTTGACCATTCACTAGATAAAATATATTGCAAAAGAGATTTAATAAAGATAGTTGCTCTTTAGTAAAGATAACATTAGATACTCACTATGCAAGTTCAGTGTGTATCTGCTTTTTTATTTATCCTGAGGAGCAAAATGTGCAGTTTCTGATAAAATGGTTTTCTCACATCGGCTGTCATATCAACATTCTGCACACCAGATGACTAGGGGAAAGAAAAAAGTGTACTCTCATGTATCATCCCTTCTAAACTTTGCACTCTTAGAAAAGCATCCCAAAGGTTGTTTGTCATCTAATCAAATTATTGTAAGACTTTATGTCCTTTTTCCCATTTTTTATGTATATTCTGAAGCATAAAAAGTCTCCCCAACAGGATGTCATCGTGTCCTGCAAGGATCCTGTCTTGGAGCCTCGTGTCCTGTGAGCATCCTGTCTTGGAGCCACTTACCTCTCCGTTTAACTGGGAAATGCTTCTCTCTAGTCCTTGTTGATGGCCTTCCTCTGACATCCTAAGGACTAGCTTCTCCTTCCTGACTTGGCTCAGAGAGCTTTTCAATGCACAGTTTTCGCAGGACCGAAGCAGGAGGGAACGTCATGAAGGAATAAATGTCAAAACACGGGCTGGCACTGGGACTTGGCTAGCTTCCCCCCGCCAGAGCTATCCACGTCTAGCAGTTCCTGCCCTCTGCCTTTGTAAACAAGTTTTCTTCTCATCAGTCCCTCTGACTCTAACCTTTTTTTAGGTTCCCAGAATAACCAAACCATCCATTTGTTACTACCTGATAATTCTAAAATTTGTTCTATTGAAAAGTCATCCTGAAACATTTTGTGAGTTAGTGTCCCTCTCAGCAAAACCTAGAAAGTCAATTTGGAAAACATTTTCATTTTTTAACAAGTTGTATGTAGACATGCATGTAGATATCAACTTGTATTTATATTGACTCCCATTAGCGAGAAGACAGTGGACATTGGTGTTAGCCCTCGTGTATGCATATACCACAGCTACAAGAAAAAGAGACCCTTGCAAGACTAGAGTGTCGGTTCAGAGGTTCACTGCTGTATCCCCACTGCTTCTCAATAAGAGAAGTGTGGTGGGAAATATTTAGGCTTTTCAAAAATTGCTTATTTAATAAACTGAGTTATTTTACAACAGTCTTTGTTCTACCTCAGTCTGGTCTGCCTAAATCATTTAGGTTACTGTGACTACTTTCTATCTTTCAGCTCTCAATCTGTGTGTTGCTATTTTTTTCATACTGAAAAAAAAAATGCACTGACTTGAACTCTTAGGTTCAAGGTGGGGATTATAAGATGGTACAGTTACCATGGAAGACAGTACAGAAGTTGCTCAAAAAATTAAAAATAGAACTGCTACATGGTCCAGCAATCCCATTTCTGGGTATATATCCAAAGAAGTTAAAAGCAAAGTTGAAGAGATATTTGCACACCCTTATTTGTAGCAACATTCATTCACAATAACCAAGGTGAAGCAACCCAAGTATTCGTGGACAAATGGATGGATAGACAAAATGTGGCTTATACACACAATGGAATACTAACCAGCCTTAAAAAAAAAAAAAAAAAAAAAAAAGGAAGAAAATCCCATCACATGCTACTACATGGATGAAGCTTGAGGACACTGTGCTCAATGAAAAAGCCGGTCACCAAAAAAAACTTAATTTAAAAAAAAATTCCACTAACATGAGGTAGCTAGAGTTGACAAATTCATGGTGATTGCCAGAAACTGGGAGTGGGGTGGGGAGAAGGAAATGGAAATTTGTTATGATTTAATGAGCATATAGTTTCCATTTTGCAGCTCTGCCACTGTGGGAAGGGTCTGCACCATGACCACCTCATGGTTCTCTGGTCCTCGTCTCTCCACACTTCAGTGTTGCAATCTGTAACATGAACAAATTGAGACAAACCAGGCCTAGTATTTTACGATCCTTCAGTTTATTTAGCCCCTAATCCAAACAGACCTTATTCAATACATACCCTGTTTAGAGACCACTAACTGTGGATCATGTCAAAATACCAGGGTTGGTTCTGAAAGCTTTCTAATTACAATATTAATATCTGTGACTGTCAGAGATAGTTGTGATTTATAAGTCATACAACATTGTGCTCAATGCTATTACCTCAAAACAGTTTGAAGAACCAGTGGGGAACAGGTTTACTACTTAATTCCATTTCTTCTCACCTTCTCTGTTCCATCTCATGTTCCTATAGGTTCTGCCACAGGCTCCATTCCTTCCACAGCGTTATCTTTCTCCGACTACATCTCTCGTCCAGAAGGCCACACCAGCATCATCCACTTTGACAAGGATGAGGTTGAGAAGAGCTGCCGGGTCTTGATCATCGATGACTCCCTCTATGAACAGGAAGAATTCTTTAGCGTTTCACTGAGCCTGCCGATGGGAGGGCGACTGGGAGCCCAGTTCCCCACCACCAAGGTAGTTATCCTAGCTGGTGGTGGTGATGGTAAGTCCATTTCCTGCTTTCAACTCTTGGCAATAACTGTCTTCTTCTTACACTGTCCTTCAACAGTTGAGAGACAAATCTCACTTAAATTATCTATTAAAGGAATATTGGGTGTTCCTCTTTCTTCAAAAGCTGTGAATGGCTTGTCAAATAAGTAGATATCACCAACACCAAAAATAAAATAGCAGTTCAGGGAGAAAATATCTGTGTATAACTTTACTAGAAAAAGAAAAATAGCCTAGAAAATGACCTAAGACTTGAAAAGAAGCCAAGAAGAGGACCAAAGTTTAGTGTCTGGTTCCCCAAACAGGACTGCCCACAGGGACCCTCATCTTAGTAGCACAAGGGAGGGGGCATTTGCTCACAGCAGGAGGTACGTGAGTCTTCAGATGGTACAAGGGTCCCATGGAGCACCCATGTGTAGGCATCCAGACTTCTCTTCCTACCCCTATGTGCCAGGGAATTTGGCTCCAATTCCTAGGGAGCCCAGCTGAAATTCAGCCAGAAAAGGAGGGGGGGTGCTCCTCACACCTCAACACCAACCCCATGCCCCAGATGTGGTAAGAAGTAACAAGCCCAGTATGATTTTCCTAGGTCTCTATTGCCCTTTTTACCAGAAGCACTTTCAAAAGAGAAAATGTAGGTCAAGCCAGAGGCAGGATCAGACTAGTTTATTACTATCTCAGACTGCTTCATCTCTCAAACATGCCTCCATCAGGATTGGAGTGGCCATGAGGTGCCATGTTCAGATCTAGGCAAGATTAAACTGGCTGCTACCTCAGATCCAAATTAGGGTGACTGCTTTATGGCTACGCACAGAGCTTCTGTAAAACCGAGAGCTGAGCCAGGGGACAAACGGAGTTGGGGCTGGAGAGTGCACACACCCTAGCTGGTAGGGTAGATGTGCTCTGTGTTCTGGGTGACATGATGCTTTTCTAGCCACCAGAGAATGAAGGAAGATATGAGTGTGATTAAAGGTTATTTTTTTTATTTGTTTGGTCTCTTAAGTGGGTTTATTTGTTGATGTTGTATCCTATGGACAAAATCTCAGAGTTGTACAATAGACTAATTTGGCTCCATTAAACGGATAAAAAATCATCATGAACTAAGGTCCATTCCAAAACATATTTTCACAAGTATCAAGGGCTAAGGATAAGTATAGACCCTGAGGCCTAGGATTCCTTCATTTTGTACTTTTCTTTTCAAAAATTTCTCCATTAGAATTAAGAGAATGATTGTTTTTCTTCAAATGTATGAATTTTCACTGTATGGAAATTTAGAATCTGTATTATCTTCTCTGCTAAACCAAAAAGTTATTAGGAAGTGTCTGCTAAGAATACCAATATTGATTATCCAATTTTTCTGGAAAGAGAAATGTTATTCACAGTCTTAGATGTAAATTATCTCTTGTCATCCCATAGAAGAAAAGGAAAACCTGAGTAAATTTAACTAGTTGAGACTCCTGAAAAATCCAGTACTTCGAGTCTATTTGATAAATACGAAGGGCAGTCTGAAAGGAAAGAATGATGATATGGTGTTATGTGGTTTTTGAAGCTCAAATGAAAGATTAGATTCTTCTTAATATCAGGGTTATGATTATGGTTAGAGCTAGAGCACCTAATTCTTACTGAGAACGAGGGGAAATTTGCTGGCCTGAGTTCCAGAGACTGAGAAGTTCAGGGCAAAACACGAAGAGAAAGAGAAGGACTTCTTAGATTATTCTACATACTTTTTTTTCCTTAGTAGCTCTTTCCTTTTCCAACCAATTCTCAGTTTTCTCTAGTGAGAAGGATTTCACATGAAAAGATGGAAATCTATGAAAATAAAGCTTCAAATTTCTTTTCCCTTCACTATGACACCTCTCTCTATTGCCAGAAAGGTGATGTCAGTACAATCCGAGTTTTCTTTGCTGGACCTAGTTATTGTTCCAAGTACACAAGGGGAAAAAAAAAAAAAAGGCAGGAGAAGAATGAAATAGAATCAGGAAGTGGAATGCCAAAGTGATGAAAGCTTGCACTGGGAGCTTAGAGACTTGGATCCTGAACCTGGGCACCACTAACAATCCAGGTGACCTTGGAGCTCTTGGACCCTCGAGCTCTCTGGGGCTCAGTTTCCCAAGTCATAGAAGAAGGAGGTTTAAATGGGTCATCTCTAGGCACCCTTCCCTCTCTAGAATTTGATGGTTCTTGAAGTCATTTTAAGATGAAGGTTTTAGTTAACTAATACTCCTATCAATAAAATGAAGTGTCCTGTAGAAGATTTGAGTATTTTTTAAATAAAATTTTGTCATGGCCTTAAAAACTTGTGTTAAAATTTTACTCCTAAAAATTCAGATAAAAAACAGAACTAATCACTGAACTTGAATGCTCTTGTGATTCAGGCTATCCATTTTGTCTTCTATTTCTCCAAGGCTTCCCCCAAATAGATAAATTCCTATTATTTGACTCATGATATTTTTTCCTACTTGGGTGCTAGGAGACCCCCAAAAGTAAAGCTGTATAGTTTTCCATGTTTTAACATTTTCCAAGCATATAATGAGTTACACTTTGATAAGGAAATACATTATAGTCTCACCCACATATTTAGGAAGACATATTTATTAAAAATCTTCCTGAAAAGCTAAAGCAAAATTAAAGAATAAGATTGACTTTTTTGATTTTTTGATTCTCTTTTTTCCCAACAAGAAGTATGTTTCTTTCAACCTCTTTACCTAACACTTTCTAAGACTTTATCAAAAAATCAGAGTGTGCCCTAAAACTACAAACACCAGAAATGGTCATAAATGATGAGACAAACAAGAAAATTCGCAGGTTTCAGCATGGACTACAACTTTGTTGGTGAGTTCAAAACTGAGTTTACTCTTGGAACTTGGACAGAGCTTCCTGACCCAAATGTCATTGTTTGTATGTACAGTAAGAAATGAATGGCTATCAAGGGGTTGGACATGCAAGCCCATTGGTCAGTGTGGTAGGTGGAATAATGGCCCCTAAATGAATCCATGTCCTAATCCCTATAATTCATTTGTATGTTACCTTACTTGGGAAAGACTGTAGATGGGATTAAATTGAGGATCCTGAGATGGATAGATTAGCCTGGATTATCCAAGTAGGCCCAATATAATCACAAAGGTCCTTATAAGAGAGAGGCAGGAGGATCAGTGAGAGAAAAATGTGGATAGATGGAACCACAGATATCAGGGCTTGC